>NC_057724.1:79049588-79058200 GCF_004010195.1 Chiloscyllium plagiosum | reverse complement strand
GAGAGAGAGAGAGACACAGAGAGAGAGAGAGAGAGAGACAGGGAGAGAAACACAGCAACAGAGACACAGAGAGAGGGACACAGGGAGATAAAGAGAGAGACACAGAGATAGAGACAGAGAGAGAGAGAATGAGAAAGAAGACAGAAACAGCTGGAGGGAGCCAAGTACATAATGTGGGATAAGAGACTACTGATAGGCAGGTTATAAACATGAGTCTTTTCATTCAGAATTTGTAAATGGAGTTCAATAGAATGTGGGTGAAAGAACATAATATAAAAATCCTTTACAAGAAAAGAGTAACTTCATTGAAATCTTAATGTAAAAGACATTAAATATTTACATTTGTCATAAATTTGTAATATAAATGGTAAGTAGAATAATCATTGGGACTAGTTTCAATCTCCCACAGGATGGCTCAGAGAGAGATTTTCATCCTCCTTCATTTTCCCGTACTGAGTGCAGCCGCTTGAGACTCAGATACTGAGGGAAAATATTGTCTTCCAAAAGTTATCATTGCACAGGATATCAGGAGATTGTAGGAGCAGTCTGAAACAAGGAATTAAGAGGGCTATAAGGAATCATGAACTATCTTTAGCAAACTGGGTTAAGGAAAATCCCAGACCTTTTATTCATTTATAAGGAGCAAGTGGGTAACGAGAATAAGGGTTTAGCCACTCAAGGACAAAGGAGGAATGTTATGCATGGAATCAAAGAAAATGGGTGAGATTCTTAATGAGTACTTTACATTGGACTCACTGAGGAGAAGGACATGACAGATGTTGAGGTTAGGGATAGATATTTGATTACCCTAGGTCAAGTCAGCATAAGGAGAGTTGGGTATTCTAAAAGGCATTAAGGTGGACAAGTCCCCTGGTCTGGATGGGATCTATCCCAGGTTACTGAGGGAAACGAGAGTGGAAATAGATGGGGCCTTAACAGATATCTTTGCATATTCCTGATGAAGGTCTTATGCCCGAAACATCGATTCCCCTGCTCCTCGGATCTGCCTGACCTGCTGTGCTTTTCCAGCACCACACTCTCGACTCTGATCTCCAGCATCTGAAGTCCTCAGTTTCTCCTCCCAGGTATCTTTGCAGCATCCTTGAACATGGGTGAGGTCCTGGAGGACTGGAGAATTGTTAATGTTGTCCCTTTGTTTGAAATGGTAGCAGGGATAATCCAGGCAATTATAGGCCGGTGTGCCTGACATCAGTGGTAGGGAAGCTGCTGGAGAAGATACTGAGGGACAGGATCTATTCCCAGTTGGAAGAAAATGGGCTTATCAGTGTTGACAACATGGTTTTATGCAGGAAGTTTCAACTGAACAGAATTCTTTGAGGAAGTGACAAAGTTGATTGATGACGGAAGAGCTGTAGATGTCATATATATGGACTTCAGTAAGGCGTTTGATAAGGTTCCCCATGATAGGCTGATGGAGAAACTGAAATTGCATGGAGTCCAGGGTGTACTCGCGAGATGAATAGAGAACTGGCTGGGAAACAGGGGACAGAGAGCAGTAGTGGAAGGGAGTTTCTCAAAATGGAGAACTGTGACCAGTGGTGTTCCACAGGGATCCATGCTGGGACCACTGCTGTTTGTGGTATACATGAATGATTTGGAGGAAGGTATGGGTGGTCTAATGAGCAAGTTTGCAAGTACTTCACACAGAGGGTGGTGGGCGTTTGGAACACATTGCCAGCAGAGGTGGTAGAGGTAGGCACGGTAGATTCATTTAAGATGCGTCTGGATAAATGCATGAGTAGATGGGGAGTAGAGGGATACATTTGCTTAGGAATTGACCAACAGGTTTAAACAGTAGATTTGAAATGGCTCAGGCTTGGAGGGCCAAAGGGCCTGTTCTTGGGCTGTAACTTTTCTTTGTTCTTTGTTCTATGACACTAAGATTGGTGGAGTAGCAGACAGTGAAGGGGACTATCAGAGAATGCAGCAGAATATAGATAGATTGGAGAGTTGGGTGGAGAAATGGTAGATGGAGTTCAATCTGGGCAAATGCAAGGAGATGCATCTTGGAAAATCCAATTCAAAGCAAACTATAGAGAAAATGTAAAAGTCCTGGGGAGAATTAATGTACAGAGAGATCTGGGTGTTCAGGTCCATTGTTCCCTGAAGGTGGCAAAGCAGGTCAGTAGAGTGGTCAAGAATGCATACGGCATGCTTTCCTTCATCGGATGGGGTATTGAGTACAAGAGTTGGCAGGTCATGTTACAGTTGTATAAGACTTCCGTTCGGCCACATTGGAATACTGTGTGCAGTTCTGGTCGCCACATTACCAAAAGGATGTGGATGCTTTGGAAAGGAGGTTCACCAGGATGTTGCCTGGTACAGAGGGTGCTAGCTATGAAGAGAGGTTGAGTAGATGAGGATTATTTTCATTTTAAAGATGGAGGTTGAGGGGGGATCCTGATTGAGGTTTACAAAATCATGAGAGTAATTGACAGGGTGGATAGCAAGGAGCTTTTTCCCAGAGTGGGGGACTCAATTACTAGGGGTCACGAGTTCAAAGTGAGAGGGGAAACGTTTAAGGGAGATATGCATGGAAAGTTCTTTACACAGAGGCTGGTGGGTGCCTGTAACATGTTACCAGTGGAGGCGGTAGAGGCAGGCATGATAGCATCAGTTAAGATGTATCTAGACAGATACACGAATGGGCAGGGAGCAAAGGGATACAGATCTTTGGAAAATAGGCAGCAGGTTTAGGTAGCGGATCCAGATCGGTGCCGGCTTGGAGGCCGAAGGGCCTGTTCCTGTGCTGTAATGTTCCTTGTTCTTTGTTGTTCTTTATCATTTCTGGAGAAACTCAGCAGATCTGGCAGCACCTGTGGAGACAGAAACAGAGTTAATGTTTTGAGTCCGGTGACCCTTCAACAAGAAATTCCAAAGGGACTGTAAACTGGCAGCTAACACAATGTAGTAAACTCCTCATTAAATCCCAATGATACTGGTTAGCGTTACAGTCATGTCCCTGTGTATCTGTCTAACACCCCAGTGCTTTTTCATTAATTAACAATGTGTTAATGCAGCTTAATAGAATGTGCATAAAACCATCGTTGTGACACAATGTTTAAGTGCTTGAGGTAAGTGGAATGCAATAGTAATGCAATGTTATATTGAATATTTATTTACTCAGTAAAGTACTGTTAGTAATCTGGCTGCTGTTCAAATGTTAACTTGCTATAAAGAAAATGTAAAATCTTGAACTTCTTGTAACCTCGGGAAGTCTCAATGTTTTTACAGGCAACGATGTGCTTCTGAAGCCTTGTCACCGTCGTTATTGTGAAAACCCAGCAGCTAATTTTGCACAAAATAAGATCCCGAAAGCTGAATTTGGTCCAACACACCCATGCTGGCCCTTTGAAAGAGTTATTGAATTAGTTTCCCACTCCCCCCAGTTTTATTCTTATCCCAAAGCCCTGCAAAATTCATCATTCTGGTTGTATATCCAATTCTCTTTCTCAAGTTACTATTGAATGTGCACCCCTCACCTTTAGAAGCAGTACCTTCCAAATCATAACAACTCACTGTGCAAACAGGTTCTCCTGTTCTCTGCACTCACCTTTGTCTATGTTTTTTTACCAATTTATTTAACTCTAAATCCCTCCATTCCCACTGACGCACCTTTGTCTGCTTGTCCCCATCCACTCTACCAAAACCTTTCTTAATTTTAAACAGTTCTATAAAATTGTCCCCCCGACCTCTGTTTCCAAGAACGCAATATCAGTTCTTCCTATGTCTCTTCTGGAATTTCCATGCTGTACCCAAAACTGAGAGTTCCCTGCAGGTGCTCCAGTTTTCTCCCACAGTCCAAAGCAGGTTAGGGTGGATTGCCCATGTTAAATTGCCCATAGTGTGCAGTGATGTGTAGGCTAGGTAGGTTAGCCATGGGAAACACAGGATTACAGGTATAGAGTATGTGGGTGAATCTGGGGGGTGGGGGCATGCTCTCAGGAGGGTCAGTATGGACTCGATGGGCTGGACTGTCTGTTTCCACACTGTAGGGATTCTATGATTCCATCATCAACAATTTACTAAACTGTCACTCAGCTGTTACATTATATCTCCTTTCTAGTGCAGTGCAGTTCCTGATGCCTTTCCAATACAGGAGTGAAAAACAGGTCAAAAGAGATCATAAAACATAATTCTGAAGATGGTTGACATGGTTATCATTGACATGGTTAATATGCTTTTCCCAACTACAACAATCCTGAATATGTGCTGATTCATTCACTGCGCTCCCCACACTTGCCCAGTTCTCTCTTCTGTGATTGATTGTGCAGTTGGGAACCATTTTGTGAATATTGCTACCATATCCTTCCTCTTTCAATTATACTTTCCTATATTAAATGTTCTTGAATGTGGCAGTTATGACTCAGTTATACAGTCGCTGAGTCCTACAACACAGAAACAGATCCTTCAGTCCAACTCTTTCACACCAACCAAATATCTCAACTGAACTAGTCCCATTTGGCTGCTTTTGGCCCAAATCCCTCCAAACTTTTCCTATTCATGTACCCGTCCAAATGTCCTGTAAATGTTGTAACTGTACTTGCATCTACCACTTCCTCGGGCAGTTTATTCCACAGACATACCACCCTCCTTGCGAAACAGTTACCCCTCAGGTTCTTTCTCCCCTCACCTTAAATCAATGCCCACCAATTTTGAACTCCCCTACTCTGGGAAAAGACCTTTGCTATTCACCTTATCTATGCCCCTCATGATTTTATAAACCTCTATGAGGTGACTCCTCAATCTCCAATACTCCAGTGAAAGAGGCCCCAGACTCTCCTTATAATCCAAACCCACCAGTCCTGGTAGTATCCTTGTAAATCTTTTCTGAACCCTTTCCAATTTAATAATATCCTTCCTAAAGCAGGACAACCAGAACTGAACATAGTACTCCAAAGGGGCCTCACCAACACCCTATACAACCACAACATGGCACCCCAATTCCGATACCGAATGGTCTGAGCAATGAGGGCGAGTGTGCCAAACTGCCTTCGTAACCACCCGAGGTGAAAGTGAGGACTGCAGATGCTGGGGATCAGAATCAAGGTTAGAGTGGTGCTGGACAAGCACCGCAGGTCAGGCAACATCTGAAGAGCAGGAAAATCGACATTCCCAGCAAAAGCCCTTCCTGATGAGGGCTTTTTCTCATGAGAGTGAAGAGCTGGGCTGAGGAGTGGCAGATGGAGTTCAACCCTGTCAAGTGTGAGGTTGTCCATTTTGGAAGGACAAATAAGAATGCGGAATACAGGGTTAACGGTAGAGTTCTTAGTAAGGTAGACGAGCAGAGAGATCTTGTTCATAGCTCTTTGAAAGTTGCCACTCAGGTGGATAGAGCTTGTAAGAAGGCCTATGGTGTATTAGCATTCATTAGCAGAGGGATTGAATTCAAGAGTCGTGAAGTGATGTTGCAGCTGTACAGGACCTTGGTTAGGCCATATTTGAAGTACTGTGTGCAGTTCTGGTCGCCTCACTTTAGGAAAGATGTGGAAGCTTTGGAGAGGGTGCAGAGAAGATTTACCAGGATGTTGCCTGGAATGGAGAATAGGTCGTACGAGGATAGGTTGAGAGTGCTAGGCCTTTTCTCATTGGAACGGCGAAGGATGAGGGGTGACTTGATAGAGGTTTATAAGATGATCAGAGGAATAGGTAGAGTAGACAGTCAGAAACTTTTTCCCCGGGCACAACCGAGTGTTACAAGGGGACATAAATTTACGGTGAAGGGTGGAAGGTATAGGGGAGATGTCAGGGGTGGGTTCTTTACCCAGAGAGTGGTGGGGGCATGGAATGCGCTGCCTGTGGGAGTGGCAGAGTCAGAATCATTGGTGACCTTTAAGCGGCAATTGGATAGGTACATGGATAGATGCTTAAGCTAGGACAAATGTTTGGCACAACATCGTGGGCCGAAGGGCCTGTTCTGTGCTGTATTGTTCTATGTTCTAAGGAAGAGAGGTGACTTGATGGAGGTGTACAAGATGATGAGAGGCATAGATAGTGTGGACAACCCAGAGACCTTTTCCCTGGGCAGAAAAGGCTAACACGAGGGGGCCTAAATATAGGGCTTTTGCCCCAAACGTCGATTTGCCTTCTTAACCACCCTGTCTACCTGTGACACCACTTTCAAGGAATTATGTACCTGAGCCCCCAGATCGTTCTGTTCAACAACACTCCCCAAGGCCCTCCCTTTAACTGCAAGTATTGCTATTGTTCATCTTACCAAAATGCAACACCTTGAATTTATCAAAATTAAACTCCATTTGTGACTCCTCGTCCCATTGGCCCAGTTTCTGAAGATCTCTTTGTAATCTTAGACCATCTTCTTCACTATCTACTGTACCACTAATTTTGGTGTCATCCGCAAACTTACTAATCATGCCTTCTAAATTCTCATCCAAATTGTCATTCTTGTACAGTGCCAATGGACTGTGGAGACAGGACCCACTGTATTGAATTGAGCCTGAAGGCCAGTCTGACAATCCAATGCAATGCCGGACTGAGGGAATGCTGCATGGTTAGAGCTTCCAGCTTTGGATCAGACATGAAACTGAGTTCTCATCTGCCCTCCAGATGAATGCCTTTTCAAGACTGCATCTTTTTATTTTTTTCTTCATTTTCAGTTGCAGATTACATGGGAAAAAAGATAGTTTTAAAATCATTGACTGTGGAAGGAATTTCTGCACTTTCTCAAAACAGATTCTTGAGTTTAAGAGCTGTGAGGTTACACTGCAGCTCTATAAAGCCCTGGTTAGACCACACTTGGAATATTGTGTTCAGTTCTGGTCGCCTCATTATGGGCAGGATGTGGAAGCTTTAGAGAAGGTGCAGAGGAGATGTACTAGGATGCTGCCTGGACTGGAGGGCATGGCTTATGAAGTAAGGCTGAGGGAGCTAAGGCTTTTCTCATGACAGCGAAGAAGGATGAGAGGTGACTTGATGGAGGTGTACAAGATGATGAGAGGCATCGATAGAGTGGACAACCACTGGGCAGAAAAGCCTAACACGAGGGCGCTAAATATACGGTGATTGGAGGAAGGTTTAGGGGAGATGTCAGAGATAGGTTCTTTTACACAGAGAGTGGTGGGTGCATGGAATGCACTGCCAGCGGTGGTAGTAGAGTCAGATACCAGAGGAACAGTTAAGCAACTCAGCGACGATAGTATAATGAAGGGTATGTAGGTTAGTTTGACCTTAGAGTAGATAAAAGGTCAGCACTACATCGAAGGCCAAAGGGCCTGTACTATGCTGTACTATTTTATGTTTCATGTTCTAAGTTCCTGGAACATTGTGAGTTGTGTTTACACTGTCAATTTACAAGCAGTGGTGGGGGAGAGATAAGTTAACAAGGCGGCAGGGTCAACATGCAGAGTGAGATTTCTCCAGCAGCAGATTGCTGATTGGTTTATGCAATTGTGACCAGATACGGATGACATGAAATCATCAGCTTGACAACAGCTCTCTGATTGGCTTGTGTGCTGTGAACAGGATTTACAACAGACAGGGAGAAGCTTCTGAGCTGCTGAACAGCACAGTGAAAGTACCTGAAGCTTGAAGAAAGCCAGTTATTGTCTGTCACCAGTTCATGTGAGTTGCTGCCTTTAACTAGTAACTGAGAACTTTTATAATTAAGCTACTGGGGGCAAATTTTAAGGTGAGAGGGGAAAGAATTAAAAAGTCACAATTTTGTTTTGACACAGAATGTGGTTCATGTGTGGAATAAACTTCCAGAGGAAGTGATGGATGTGGATACAGTTACAACATTTAGATTAGTACATGAATTGGAAATGTTTGGAGGGATATGGGCCAGTGGGACTAGTTACATTTTGGATTATGTTTGGCATGGACTGGTTGGACCGAAGGGTCTGCTTCCGTGCAGTATGACTCTATGACTCTACCTGTCTTCTTCTGCCTCCTTTGAAGAAGCGAATGAATCTGGAGAAGGCGATCAAAGAACAGAAGGTGTTGGGAATTAAAGGACCACCTTGTGAAATCCTGTAGAATGGTGCGATTGAACTGTGTTTCACCAATGTTTCTCCTCCACAGTTACACCATATTTTTCGGTTTGCCTGTAACTATAGGTTTTGTAAAATAGGGTTAGAGTTTCAAATAGAACGGTTATTTGTGAATAATTCATCATTTTGTTTACCTGTGGTGTGAACTTATTTATTTGTGATAATGGCACATCTCATCAAGAAGAGGAACCTGTCCAATGTTTTCGGATCAAATGTTTCTGTGAGTTTTAAATCATTAATATTTGTGGTGACCCTGAAAGTAGCAGAGGTCAGGATTCAGTGCACTTTCCTGGGTGGGACGTAACAGTGTTCTCCTCAGTGAGGGTCCATCATCTACTGGGAGTGTGATGGAATATGCCCCACTTGGAGAAAGTGAGGATTGCAGATGTTGGAAAGTGTGTTGCTGGAAAAGCGCAGCAGGCCAGGCAGCATCCGAGGAGCAGGAGAATCGACGTTTCGGGTATAAGCCCTTCTTCAGGAATGAGGCTGGTGTGCCAAGCCGGCTGAGATAAAAGGTAGGGGGGTGGATTTGGGAATACAATAGGTGTAAGGAGGTGAGGGTGAGGGTGATAGGCCGGAGAA
>NC_057724.1:79048166-79049500 GCF_004010195.1 Chiloscyllium plagiosum | reverse complement strand
TGCTGAATCTGGGGGTTGGGACTGAGATAAGGTGGGGGGAGGGGAAATGAGGAAGCTGGAGAGATCTACATTCATCTCGTATGGTTGGAGGGTTCCTAGGCGGAAGATGGGGCAATCTTCCTCCAGGCGTCATGTGGCCAGGGTCTGGCGATGGAGGACGCCAAGGACCTGCATGTCCTTGGCGGAGTGGGAGGGGGAGTTAAAGTATTCAGCAATGGGGTGGTTGGGTTGGTTGGTGCGGGTGTCCCAGAGGTGTTCCCTGAAACGTTCCGCAAGTAGGCGGCCTGTCTCCCAAATGTAGAGGAGACCACATCGGGTGCAGCGGATACAGTAAATGATGTGTGTGGAGCGGCAATGACGGCGGATGATGCGCTGTACATGGAGATTGGTGGGGTGGTAGGTGAGGACCAGTGGGGTTCTGTCCTGGTGGCGATTGGAGGGGCGGGGTTCAAGGGCGGAGGAGCGGGAAGTTGAGGAGATGCAGTGGAGAGCATCGTCGATCACGTCTGAGGGGAAATTGCGGTCTTTGAAGAAGGAGGCCACCTGGGTTGTTCGGTATTGGAACTGGTCCTCCTGGGAGCAGATGCAGCGGAGACGAAGGAATTGGGAATATGGGATGGCACTTTTACAGGGGCAGGATGGGAGGAGGGGTAATCTAGGTAGCTGTGGGAGTCGGTCGGTTTGTAGTAAATGTCTGTGTTGAGTCGGTTGCCCAAGATAGAAATGGAGAGGTCTAGGAAGGGGAAGGAGGAGTCTGAGATGGTCCAGGTAAATTTGAGGTCGGGGTGGAAGGTGTTAGTAAAGTGGATGAACTGTTCAACCTCCTCTTGGGAGGACGAGGTAGCGCCAATACAACCATCGATGTAGCGGAGAAAAAGGTGGGGGGTGGTGCCAGTGTAGCTGCGAAAGATGGATTGTTCCACATATCCGACGAAGAGGCAGGCATAGCTGGGGCCCATGGCTACTCCTTTGGTTTGGAGGAAGTGGGAGGATTGGAAGGAGAAGTTGTTAAGAGTGAGGACCAGTTCAGTCAGTTGAAGGAGGGTGTCAGTGGAAGGGTACTGGTCGGTACGGCGGGAAAGGAAGAAGCGGAGGGCTTGGAGGCCTTCGTGATGGGGGATGGACGTGTATAGGGACTGGAAGATAAGGCGTTGGGGGCCGGGGAAGCTAAAATTATGGAGGAGGTGGAGGGCGTGGGTGGTGTCCCGAACGTAGGTGGGGAGTTCTTGGACTAAGGGGGACAGGACCGTGTCGAGGTATGCAGAGATGAGCAGGCTGAGACAATGGGTCGGCCGGGGCAGTCAAGTTTGTGGATTTTGGGCAGGAGGTAGAAA
>NC_057724.1:79044424-79046961 GCF_004010195.1 Chiloscyllium plagiosum | reverse complement strand
AGCCCGCTTGGCACACCAGCCTCATTCTTGAAGAAGGGTTTATGCCCGAAACATCGATTCTCCTGCTCCTCGGATGCTGCCTGGCCTGCTGCGCTTTTCCAGCAGCACACTTTTCAACAATACTCCCCACTTGCCAGGATGGGTGCAGCTCCAATACTCAAGAAGCTTGACACCATCCAGGACAAAGCAGCACTTGGCACCACATCCACGAACAGTCACTCCCTCCACCACTGAAGAAATCACGAAGGCGCCTTAGTTATCACCTTCACCACCTTTACCATCCAGAAGGACAAGGGTAGCAGATACATGGGAGCACCATCCCTTGCAAGTTCCCTTTCAAGGGATGGTATGGTGGCTTAGTGATTGGGGTGGTGCATTGGCTCAGTGATTAGCACTGCTGCCTCATAGCTCCAGGTTCCCAGGTTCGATTCCAGCCTGGGGTGACTGCCTGTGTGATGTTTGCACATTCTCCCTGTAACTGCTTGAGTTTCCTCTAGATGCTTTGGTTTCCTCCCACAGTTCAACAATGTGTGGGTCAGGTGAATTGGGCATGTTAAATTGCCCATAGTGTTAGGTACATTAGTCAGAGGGAAATGGGTCTGGGTGGGTTACTCTTCAGAGGGTCGGTGTGGACTTGTTGGGCCGAAGGGCCTGTTTTTACACTGCAGGGAATCTAATCTAATCACTCACCACTGTGACTGGGAAACATATCGTTGTTCCTTCACTGTCCCTGGGTCAGAATCCTTGAATTCCCTCCCTAAGTGAATTGTGGGTTAACTCACAAGTGGACTGCAGCGGTTCAAAAAGGCAGCTCATCATCACTTTCTCAAGGAGCAACTAGGAACAAGCAATAAATACTGGGCCCAGCCAGCAACACCCATGACCCATGAGTGATTTTGAAAAAGATTATTCAAGTAACGCAACTAAAGGCCACGTCTATGGGAGAGTTTCTTCAGGCAGAGAGAGTTGGTGTGAGAGCACGCAAGGGAATCAGAGCAAGGCAAGGTGCTGCTAGAGAGCTCAATGTTTTCCTGCCAAAATCCCACCTAAGAGATTAATGTGTAACATTAAAGCACAGGAGATTGAGGTAGAGTATTGAAATTGAGAGAAAATTAGTTAGCAGACAGGAAACAGGGTAGGGATAAATTAGCTTTTCTCTGAACAGCAAGCAGTAACTCATGGGGTACTGCAGGGATTGGTACGAGGACCCCAGCCATTCACATTATATATTAATGACTTAGATAAGGGAACAAAATGTGATATCTCAAAGTTTGCAGACAACACAAAGCTGGGTGGGAGGGTGAGCTGGGAGGAGGATGCAGAGATATTGCAGTGTGATTTGGACAGGCTGGGTGAGTGGGTAAATACCCAACTGATGCAGGATAATGTGGATAAATGAGACGTCATCCACTTTGGTAGCATAAACGTAAGGCAGACTACTATTTGATTGGCTGAAAATTGAGAGAGGGGAATATTCAATGAGACCTGGGTGTCCTTGAACACCAGTCCCTGAAGGTGAGCATGCAGGTGCAGCAGGCAGTGAAGAAGGCAAATGGTACATTGGCCTTCATAGTGAGAGGATTCAGTACAGGAGCAGGGATGTCTTACTGCAATTGTACTGGGCCTTGGTGAGACCACACCTGGAGTACTGTGTGCAGTTTGGGCCTCCTTATCTGGGGAAGGATGTTCTGGCGATGGAGGGAGTGCAGCGAAGGGTTACCAGACTGACACCTGAGATGGCAGGGTTGACATATGAGGAGAGATGGAGTCAGTAAGGATTGTATTCACTGGAGTTGCGAAGAATGAGAGGAACCTATAAAATTCTAATAGGACGAGACAGGTTAGATGCAGGCAGGATGCTCCTAATGGTAGAGGAGTCCAGAACCAGGGATCATAATTTAAGAACAAAAGATCAAAGAAAATTTACAGCCCAGGAACAGGCCTTTCGGGCGTCCAAGCCTGAGCCAATCCAAATGTACTGTCTAAACCTGTTCCCCAATTTCCAAGCATCTGTTTCCCTCTGCTCCCCATTTACTCATGCATCTGTCCGGATGCATCTTAAATGAATCTACCGTGCCTGCGCTATCACCTCTGCTGGCAACGCATTCCAGACACCCACCACCCTCTGTGTGAAGTACTTGCCGCGTGTATCCCCCTTAAACCTTTCACCTCTCACCTTGAAAGCACGACCTCTGATTATTGAATCCCTCACCCTGGGAAAAAGCTTGTCTCTATCCACCCTGTCTATACCCTTCATGATTTTGTAAACCTCAATCAGGTTCCCCCTCAATTTCCATTTTTCTAATGAAAATAAACCTCACCTACTCAACCTCTCTTCATAGCTAGCACCTTCCATACCAGGCAACATCCTCGTAAACCTTCTCTGCACCCTCTCCAAAGCGTCCACATCCTTTTGGTAATGTGGTGATAAGGGGTAAACCACTGAAGATTGAGATGAGGAGAAATGTCTTCAGCCACAGAGTGGTGACCCTGTGGGATTCTCCACCGCAGAAATGGCAGTGAGGCCAAAACATTAC
>NC_057724.1:79042531-79044415 GCF_004010195.1 Chiloscyllium plagiosum | reverse complement strand
GATCATAATTTAAGAACAAAAGATCAAAGAAAATTTACAGCCCAGGAACAGGCCCTTCGGCCCTCCAAGCCTGAGCCAATCCAAATGTACTGTCTAAACCTGTTCCCCAATTTCTAAGCATCTGTTTCCCTCTGCTCCCCATTTACTCATGCATCTGTCCAGACGCATCTTAAATGAATCTACCATGCCTGCGCTATCACCTCTGCTGGCAACGCATTCCAGACACCCACCACCCTCTGTGTGAAGTACTTGCCGCGTGTATCCCCCTTAAACCTTTCACCTCTCACCTTGAAAGCACGACCTCTGATTATTGAATCCCTCACCCTGGGAAAAAGCTTGTCTCTATCCACCCTGTCTATACCCTTCATGATTTTGTAAACCTCAATCAGGTTCCCCCTCAATATCCTTTTTTCTAATGAAAATAAACCTCACCAACTCAACCTCTCTTCATAGCTAGCACCTTCCATACCAGGCAACATCCTCGTAAACCTTCTCTGCACCCTCTCCAAAGCGTCCACATCCTTTTGGTAATGTGGTGATAAGGGGTAAACCACTGAAGATTGAGATGAGGAGAAATGTCTTCAGCCACAGAGTGGTGACCCTGTGGGATTCTCCACCGCAGAAATGGCAGTGAGGCCAAAACATTACATGTTTGCGAGGAGGAGGTAGGTATAGCAATGTGGCTAAAGGGATGGAGGGAAGTAGGGGAGGGGTGGAATTAGAATATTGAACTCGATCATCCATGGTCACGCTGAATGGTGGAGCAGGCTTGGGGGCTGAATACCCTTCTCCTGCTCCTATCCTCCATGTTTCTCTATTTCAACCCTGAGAACCTACAAGATTATTCCAAACTGAAGGCTTTACAATCAGAGCTTTACTATTTCCTTTCTGTTCTGTTCCTTTCTTCTTTTAAAGTAATGATGGGAAGGGTAGACCAGATCGAAAAGTTGAAGCTCTAAACTGTAAGAAGGCTATTTTGACGGCATTAGGCAAGAACTTTCAAAAGTTGATTTGGGGCAGATGTTTGCAGGTAAAGGGACGGCTGGAAAGTGAGACGCCTTCAGAAATGAGGTAACAAGAATCCAGAGACAGTATTCTCCTGTTAGGGTGAAAGGGAAGGCTGGTAGGTATAGGGAATGCTGGATGACTAGAGAAATTGAGGGTTTGGTTAAGAAAAAGAAGGAAGCGTATAGCAGGTATAGACAGGATAGCTCGAGTGAATCCTTAGAAGAGTATAAAGGCTTATGAGAGAAATCAGGAGGTCAAAAAGGAGACATGAGGTAGCTTTGGCAAATTGGGTTAAGGAGAATCCAAAGGGTGTTTATAAATACATTAAGGACAAACGGGTAACTAAGGAGAGAATAGGGGTCCTCAAACATCAGCAAGGCAGCCGATGTGTTGAACAGCAGGAGATGGGGGAGATCCTAAATGAGTATTTTGCATCTGTGTTTACTGTGGTGAAGGATATGGAAGATATAGAAAGTGGAGAAATAGATGGTGACATCTTGAAAAAGGTTCGTATTAAACAGGAGGAAGTGCTGGATGTCTTGAAATGTATAAAAGTGGATAAATCCCCAGGACCTGATCAGTTGTACCCTAGAACTCTGTGGGAAGTTAGAGAAATGACTTGCTGAGATATTTGTATCATCAATAGACGCAGGTGAGGTGTCAGAAGACTGGAGGTTGGCTAATGTGGTGCCATTATAGAGTCATAGAGATGTACAACATGGAAACAGACCCTTTGGTCCAACCTGTCCATGCCGACCAGATTTCACAACACAATCTAGTCCCAACTGCCAGCACCCGGCCCATATCCCTCCAAACCCTTCCTATTCATATACCCATCCAAATGCCTCTTGAATGTTGCAATTGTACCAGCCTCCA
>NC_057724.1:79040511-79042163 GCF_004010195.1 Chiloscyllium plagiosum | reverse complement strand
AATTAAACTCCATCTGCCACTTCTCAGCCCATTGGCCCATCTGGTCCAGATCCTGTTGTAATCTGAGGTAACCCTCTTCGCTGTCCACTACACCTCCAATTTTGGTGTCATCTGCAAACTTACTAACTGTACCTCTTATGCTCGCATCCAAATCATTTATGTAAATAACAAGAAGTAGAGGACCCAGCACCGATCCTTGTGGTACTCCACTGGTCACAGGCCTCTAGTCTGAAAAACAACCCTCCACCACCACCCTCTGTCTTCTACCTTTGAGCCAGTTCTGTATCCAAATGGCTAGTTCTCCTTGTATTCCATGAGATCTAACCTTGCTAATCAGTCTCCCATGGGAAACCTTGTCGAACGCCTTACTGAAGTTCATATAGACCACATCTACTGCTCTGCCCTCATCAATCCTCTTTGTTACTTCTTCTAAAAATTCAATCAAGTTTGTGAGACATGATTTCCCACGCACAAAGTCATGTTAACTATCCCAAATCAGTCCTTGCCTTTCCAAATACATGTAAATCCTGTCCCTCAGGATTCCCTCCAACAACGTGTCCAACACCGACGTCAGGCTCACCGGTCTATAGTTCCTTGGTTTGTCCTTAACACCTGATGTGATATATACTGGAATGTGTCTTATAAAACAGTCATAGATTTTATAGCATAAACAGTTAGTTTCTGTCCTGTCTTTCGATATTTTCAAACTGCTATTGGTGACGTAGAACTTGAAGATTGTTGAAAAGAGAGATATGTTTTGAAGCTTTCCATATTGTTGTCATCAGGCCAAACATCAGAATGCCAAATTTCAAACAACATGTATTAGAGGAGAAAGAAATGTTGACAAGTTAATTTTGATTTGGTGAGGTATTACTGGGGAGAAAGCAATGATTGTTCCCCAAGATATGTTCCCTGAAACTCTCAGGTAGTTCAAAAAAAAGTGCAAAGCTTGAACATGTTCCTTTTGTTATCAGAGTAACTGGATGCCAGTTTTGCCATGCGTAAGTGAGTCAAGGTAGAAGCTTGATTGATCACACAATCATAGCACAGCTATTGTCACACTTGGGATTGAACAGGTCCTGCCAAGTTGTAGAAACACATTTAACAGAGAGACGTTTTGCTTTGGGTTTTGCACTTGTGGCTGCATGTGTACAGTTTGTATCTTGTGAATTATAATTGTAGGAGTATGCAACCAAGAACATTTATTTTCAACAAGAATAGATGTTTAGTGATAATGAGCAGAGCAACGTGGAGCACAGGAGTTTCATGTGGAGAACTGAACCTGTGTGATTAATCACGATACCCAAAGCTTGGTTCATTTGAATTTGGTTTCCCTGCTGCAACAAAAAAAATTGTTCATTTATCAGATACAAAGTCAGAGAGATGTACAGCACAGACACAGACCTTTCGGTACAACTTGTCCACGCCCACCAGATATCCGAAATTAATCTGATTAGAAACTGTTTCTCTTCAGTGATTTAATCTGTTCCAGTAATGACAGTGTGCCTCATTTTGAACTCATGTCGTATTCAAGAAACAGTTACTTTGTCAAAATTAACTTCTGTCGTTGCAGTAACATTGAACCTTGTTTGAACTTTACTCCTGATAATAGATTATGTTAAAATAGATAAGAACACGTATTCTTCAGCTCT
>NC_057724.1:79005451-79040011 GCF_004010195.1 Chiloscyllium plagiosum | reverse complement strand
CAGTATTACTGACACTGCCACTAAAACTGCATTAAGTATTACAGACATTGCTTCCAAAACTGCACTCAGCATTACAGACACTGCCACTAAAACTGCATTCAGTATTACAGACACTGCCACCAAAACAGCACTCTGATTTAAAGACACTGTACCAAAACTGCACCCAGTATTATTGGCACTGCAACCAAAACTGCACTCCGTATTACAGTACACTGCCACCAAATCTGTGCCCAGTAATACAGGCACTGTCACCAAAACTGCACTTAGTATTACAGACACTGCACCAAAACTGCACTCAGTATTACAGTCACTGCCACCAAAACTGCACTTAGTATTACAGACACTGACACCAAAACTGCACTCAGTATTACTGACACTGCCACAAAACTGCATTCAGTATTACAGACACTGTACCAAAACTGCATACAGTATTATCGGCACTGCAACCAAAACTGCACTCCGTATTACAGGCAGTGACACTAAAACTGCACTCAGTATTACAGACACTGCCACCAAATCTGTGCCCAGTATTACAGGCACTGTCACCAAAACTGCCCTCAGTATTACAGACACTTCCCCAAAACTGTACTCAGCATTACAAACACTGCCCCATAACTGCACGCAGTATTACAGGCACTGCCACCAAAACTGCACTCAGTATTACATGCACTCAATACTACAGCACTCAATACTACAGACACTGTTACCAAAACTGCACTAAGTATTACAGACATGGTCACCAAAACGGCATTCAGTTTTATAGGCACTGACACCAAAAGTGCACTCAGTATTACAGACACTGCCACCAAATCTACACACAGTATTACAGACAATTCCACCAAAACTGCACTCAATATTACAGGCACTGCCACCAAAACCGCATTCAGTATTACACACACTGCCTTCAAACCTGCACTCAGTATTACAGACACTGCCACGAAAACTGCATTCAGTATTACAGACACTGCCACCAAAACTGCATTCAGTATTACAGACACTTCCACCAAAACTGCACTCAGTATTACAAGCACTGCCACAACAACTGCACCCAGTATTACAGACACTGAACCAAAAGTGCACCCAGTATTATAGGCTCTGACACCAAAGCTGCACTCAGTATTACAGGCCCTGACACTAAAACTGCTCTCAGTCTTACAGGCTCTGACACCAAAGCTGCACTCAGTATTACAGACACTGCCACCAAAACTGCACTCAGTATTACAAGCACTGCCACAACAACTGCACCCAATATTACAGACACTGAACCAAAATTTCACCCAGTATTATAGGTACTGCAACCAAAACTGCATTCAGTACTACAGGCACTGCAACCACAACTGCACCCAGTATTACAATCACTGAACCAAAACTGCACCCAGTATTATAGGCACTGCAACCAAAACTGTACTCCGTATTACAGGCACTGTCACCAGAACTGCGCTCAGTATTACAGACACTGCACCAAAACTGCATTCAGTACTAAAAGCATTGCACGAAAACTGCACTCAGTACTACAGACACTGCCACCAAATTTACACTCAGTATTACAGGCACTGCCACCAAAACTGCACACAGAAGTACAGGCACTACCACCAAAACTGCACACAGTATTATAGGCACTGCCAACAACACTGCTATCAGTACTACAGGCAGTGCCACCAGAACTGCGCTCAGTATTACAGACACTGCCACCAAATCTACACTCAGTATTACAGGTACTGCCACCAAAACTGCACTCAGTTTTATAGGCACTGACACCAAAAGTGCACTCAGTATTACAGACACTGCCACCAAATCTACACTCAGTATTACTGACACTGCCACAAAACTGCATTCAGTTTTACAGACACTGTCACCAAAGCAGCACTCAGCATTACAGACACTGCCACTAAAACTGCATTCAGTATTACAGACACTGTACCAAAACTGCACTCAGTATTACATGCACAGCCATCAGCACTGCTCTCAGTATTACAGACACTGTCCACAAAATTGCACGCAGTGTTACAGGCACAGCCACCAAAACTGCACTCAGTATTACAGACACAACCACCAAAACAGCACTCAGTATTACCGCCACTGCCATCAAAACTGCACTCAGTATTACAGGCACTGACACCAAAACAGCACTCAGTATGACAGGCAATGTCACCAAATCTGCACTTAGTATTACAGGCAAGGACACCAAAACTGCACTCAGTATTACAGACACTGCACCAAAACTGCACTCAGTATTACAGACACTGCCACCAAATCTGCACTCAGTATTACAGACACTGCCATATAAACTGCACTCATTATTACAGTCACTGCCATCAAATCTGCACTCAGTATAACTGACACTGCACCAAAACTGCACTCAGTTTTACAGACAATGCCACCAAAACTGAACTCAGTATTCCAGACACTGTCACCAAAGCTGCACTCAGTGTTACAGTCACTGTCACCAAAACTGCACGCATTTTTACAGACACAGCCACTGAAACTGCACTTAGTATTATGGACACTGACACCAAAACTGAACTCAGTGGCACTGCCACTAAAACTGGGCAGCACGATGGCACAGTGGTTAGCACTGCTGCCTCACAGCGCCAGAGACCCGGTTTCAATTCCCACCTCAGGCAACTGTCTGTGTGGAGTTTGCACATTCTCACCGTGTCTGCGTGGGTTTCCTCCGGGTGCTGCAGTTTCCTCCCACAGTCCAAAAACATGTAGGTTAAGTGAATTGGCCATGCTAAATTGCTCGTAGTGTTAGGTGAAGGGGTAAATGTCAGGGAATGGATCAGGGTGGGTTGCTCTTCGGCGGGTCGGTGAGGACATGTTGGGCTGAAGGGCCTGTTTCCACACTGTAAGTAATCTAATCTTAAAACACTGCCCTCAGTATTACAGACACCGCCACCAAAACTGCACTCAGTATTACAGGCAATGCCACCAAACTGCACTCACTATTACAGGCACTGTTATCAAAACTGCAGTCTGTATTACAGGCACTGTCACAATTCTGCACTCAGCATTACAGGCACTACCACTAAAACTGCCCTCAGTATTACAGGCACTGTCACCAAAGCTGTACTCAGTATTACAGGCAATGCCACCAAAACTGCACTCAGTATTACAGACACTGCACCAAAACTGTACTCAATATTACAGGCACTGCTATCAAAACTGCAGTCTGTATTACAGGCACTGTCACAATTCTGTACTCAGCATTACAGGCACTACCACTAAAACTGCACTCAGTATTACAGGCACTGTCACCAAAACTGTACTCACTATTACAGACACTGCACCAAAACTGCATTCAATATTACAGGCACTGCCACCAAAACTACACTCTGTATTACAGGCACTGCCACCAAAACTGCACTCAGTATTACAGGCACTCACCAAAAGTGCACTCAGTATTGCAGACACTACCACCAAATCTGCATCCAGTATTACAGACCCTGCACCAAAACTGCACTCAGTATTACAGACACTGCCACTGAAACTGCGCTCAGTATTACAGGCACTGCCACCAAAACTGCATTCAGTATTGCAGACACTGCCACCAAATCTGTACCCAGTATTACAGGTACTGTCACCAAAACTGCACTCACTATTACAGACCCTGCACCAAAACCGCACTCAGTATTACAGACACTGACACCAAAACAGTACGCAGTTGTACAGACACTGCACCAAACCTGCGCTCAGTATTACAGGCACTGCCACTGAAACTGCGCTCAGTATTACAGGCGCTGCCACCAAAACTGCATTCAGTATTGCAGACACTGCCACCAAACTGTACCCAGACAACCACCAAAACAGCACTCAATATTACCGCCACTGCCATCAAAACTGCACTCGGTATCACAGGCACTGACACCAAAACTGCACTCAGTATGACAGGCAATGTCACCAAATCTGCACTCAATATTACCGCCACAGCCATCAAAACTGCACTCAGTATTACAGACACTGCCCCAAAAACTGCATTCAGTATTATAGACACTGCCACCAAATCTGCACCCAGTATTACAGGCACTGTCACCAAAACTGCACTCAGTATTACAGGCACTGCATCAAAACTGCACTCAGTATTACAGGCACTGTCACCAAAATGCTGTGTATTTGTTCCAAGCCTTTTGTTAATTCCGTACTCCAATCTCCTTGCAATAAGGGCCAACCTGCCATTTGTGTTTCTAACTGCCTGCTGCATTGGCAATTTTAACGTTCGTGGGTCTTGTACGATCAGACCCTGGAACATGAACACTCATACATTTCCGGCCTTTTAAAAATTATTCAGCTTTTCTATTCTCACCACCAAACTGAATGACCTCACTATTCCCTACACTCAACTTAGTCAGCCATCTTGTTGCCCACTATCTCTTTGTAGCCTCTTTGTCCTCCTTTTTCCCCAGGGTTAGGATTTTGTAGCCAACTTCACAACTTTGCATTCTCCAATTATTCTCAATCTCCTGCTGTTACCTCTGAGCTCTGCAAATCTTTTCCTGGTCAGGAATATCGATTGATGATTCGAGTACAGGAGAATGGATGTCTTGCTGCAATTATACAGGGCCTTGGTGAGACCATTCCTGGAGTATTGTGTGCAGTTTTGGTCTCCCTGTACATTCATCGAGTCATACAGCACGGAAGCAGACCCTTCGGTCCAACCAGACCATGCCAAAGATAATCCCACCTCGTCCCACCTGCCTTATCTGAGGAAAGATGTATTCACATCCATGGAGTGATGAGTTTGTGGAACTCTGGGATATAAGAACTGGTTGAAGCCAAAACATTAAATGTTTTCAGGAAGGAGCTGGATTTAGTTCTTCAAGTCAAAGATAAAGTTGCCATAATCCCACCAGAACCTAGTCCTGCTCTTTCATTAGAGAGAGATGACTAGTGGTGGCTTAATCTGAGGGTATCCTGGTCTCAGGCGGTGGGGGAAAGGTTGAGAAGGAGAGTCATTCTGGGTAACCTCAGCCAGAGGGGAAATTGAACCCATGCCATTGGTATTGCTGTGCATGGCAAACCAGCCATCTGTACCAATATAACTCTTCAAGCTAAAGGGATTAAAGGGTCTGAGGAGAGAGTTGGGGGACTGAGTTGGATGATCAGCCATGATCTTATTGAATATCAGAGCAAGCTCAATGGGCCAAATAGCTTACTCCCACCCCGGTTTTCTGTGTTTCTATGTAACATGTAGAGTGCCCATTTGAAACTGAATTGAATAAAGTTGAATCTGTTTTCACCAGTTTCCAGCATATCCAAAGTTAAAACAATTCACTGCAAAACAAAATCTGTTCTTCATCCAGCAGCTCTGTTGCTAATTACCACAAATGCTTTCTTTGGTTCTCAACACACAACAGGGCAAAAACGTTTTCCTAATGGTCTCTGTTATACCTCCTCATAATTGTGGGCTGCATTCCAATGAATACCTTCTGTATTTTATCAAACACTTGGACATCATTCTGAAAGTGGGGCACTGTGCACTTGGTAGAACAAGAGGCTTCACCAATGATTGATGAAGGCTGAGATTAACGTCCTTCCTTTTGTACCTTGTGTCTGTATTTATAAAGGCAAGGATCCTGTATGTCCTTCTGTGCTGAAAGGTTGAAATTTAAATCACAATATATTTGAATAAACTCTGTGGAGCTAAAAATAGGCAGCTGCAAAGTTATGTGACAGTAGTCAATGAAATGGTAAAAGCTGGGTAAAGAGAAGCAGAGTGAGCTACCAGGAATGAGTAAAGGACTCCTCTCAGTGACCACACACTATCAGAGATACTGTCAACCGAACATCAGGAGACACCGGTTATGATATACACTAGAAACATTGATATTTGATAATAACGAATATTGATATTTCTCAAAAGATACACAGCAGCACATAGCTTACAGTGAACCAGGAGGGATTAGGCATTTTGGACAATCTCACTGGGATATTAGATTTTTTAAAGCAAATTTTGCAAGCAGCACTCCAGTTCTCCCTAATTAACATGAATCACCTCTGACACAAAGATGCTCAGGGGATCTTGCTATATGCAAACTGGCTATCACAGAGTGGAAACTACAACATTGACTACACTTCATAATTACTCATTCGGCCATCCTGGGACACGGTAGGTGGTTATTAAGACGTTACGTATCTTGAGACACCAAACAATTAAATCTCCGTGGTTTATGATCTTTCTTAGCGTCACCTACAGATCTGTCTAAAGTGGGGCGCACAGTCAGTTGCACTCCTACATCTTAGATCAGAAAATCATTTATGCATGTCACAGTATACAGACATCAGCAGAGAAATCAGATAGATGCATTGCTAATATTGGCACACCGTCAGTACTGAGGAATTGATAAACCATTGGAGGGTCAGTACTGAGGGATTACAACACTGTCATAGGGTCAGTGCTGAGGGAGTGCCACACTGTCAGATGGTCAGTACTGAGGGGGTGCTACACTGTCAGATAGTCAGTACTGAGGGAGTGCCACACTGTCAGAGGGTCAGTGCTGAGGGAGTGCCACACTGTCAGATAGTCAGTGCTGAGGGAGTGCCGCACTGTCAGATGGTCAGTACTGAGGGAGTGCTGCACTGTCAGATGGTCAGTGCTGAGGGAGTGCCACACTGTCAGATGGTCATTGCTGAGGGAGTGCCACACTGTTAGAGGGTCAGTACTGAGGGAGTGCCACACTGTCGGAGGATCAGTGATGACGGAGTGCTGCACTGTCGGAGGGTCAATGCTGAAGGAGTACAACACTGTCAAAGGGTCAATACTGACGGGTTCCGCACTGTCAGAGGGTCAATGCTGATGAAGCGCTGCACTGTCGGAGGGTCATTGCTGAGGGAGTGCCACATTGTCAGAGGATCAGTGCTGAGTGAAGGCTGCACTGTTGGAGGGTCAGTGCTGAGGGAGTGGGCACTGTCAGAGGGTCACTACTGAGGGAGTGATGCACTGTTGGAGGGTCAGTGCTGAGGGAGTGGGCACTGTCAGAGGGTCACTACTGAGGGAGTGCCACACTGTCAGAGGGTCAGTACCAAAGGAGTGATGCACTATCGGAATTGCCACATTCTGAAAATTGTTTTGCATCCTATTTGAACAGTAGTATGTTCTATTCTCTCCAGAATATACAATCTTGGTGTGTTTTATGAAGTTCTTTTCAGTACATTACACTCCATCACAAACTAACTGTTCCCAGCATTCGTGTCTCTCATGATCATTCATGGGCTGCGGAAATGTTCCTTTCCCAAAGCTGTGAATGTTTTGATGAAATGTTGTTCAATCTTACACACTGTGTCGATATAATGTAGCGAGGCTGGAAGAGAAGTAGTTAGTCAATCAGCTCAGCACTTTCATTCACAGACAAAGAGAATCAATTTTCAAGCTTCAGAGATAACGTGCATTCACCTGACTTTAGTTGATAAAATAGCAGGCAGATGGCGAAGTACTGTCGATTCAGAAAATTGGTTGATATTTTCATCTATCAACAAATACCCTTTTCACCTAAGGTGAAGTTGTTGTGGGGGAGCGGAGGCAGAGGGAAATTGATAGGGAAAATGAAAAAAATGGTATGAGGAGTCTCATACAAATCATAAAGACCAACATAAATGGGTTGGTCTGAATGGACAGGCAGGAGGCTGGGGGAACTCAGCAATCCAGGCAGCATCAGGAGGGACAGGCAGGAGGCTGGGGGAACACAGCAAGCTAGGCAGCATCAGGAGGGACAGGCAGGAGGCTGGAGGAACACAGCAAGGCAGGCAGCATCAGGAGGGACAGACAGGAGGCTGGGGGAACACAGCAAGCCGGGCAGCATCAGGAGGCTGGAGAAGTCAATGTTCCGAGTATAATCCTTCTTTAGCCTCCTGCTTGTTTGCCTTGGATTCTAGATTCTGCTGTTTTTTTAATCTCTAACTGAGTTGTGCTGAATGGCAGCTTTCTATGCAGTATCCTTGTCATTGCAGTGTCAACCAATTCAGTGACAGCACAGGGAGGCACAGGTTTTCATTTCAAATCTGCAATCTTACGGTGTGTTCTTAGGTAGTGTTCCGAGCTCTGAGCCAGTGCACCTGGCTTCACATTCCCACATTTGCCAGTCTTGTGTCATTATATCACTGAATGGATTATTTAATTTTTTTTTAAAGATTACTGCTGACACTCCAGTGTAGAGCAGAGGGAGTGCTGCACGGTCGGACGGTCAGTACGGAGGGAGTGCCGCACTGTCAGAGGGTCAGTGCTGAGGGACTGCTAGAGGGTCAGTGCTGAGGGAGTGCCGCACTGCCAGAGGGTCAGTGCTGAGGGAGTGCCGCACTGCCAGAAGGTCAGTGCTGAGGGAGTGCCACACTGTCAGAGGGTCAGTGCTGAGGGTGTGCCGCACTGTCAGAGGGTCAGTGCTGAGGGAGTGCCGCACTGTCAGAGGGCTTGTGCTGAGGGAGTGCCGCACAGTCGGACGGTCAGTGCTGAGGGAGTGCCACACGGTCTGAGGGTCAGTGCTGAGGAAGTGCCGCACAGTCGGACGGTCAGTGCTGAGGGAGTGCCGCACGGTCTGAGGGTCAGTGCTGAGGGAGTGCTGCACTGTCAGAGGGTCTTTACTGGGAAAGTGCCGCATGGTAGGACAGTCAGTGTTGAGGGAGTGCTGCACTGTCAGAGGATCAGTACTCAGGGAGCACTGCACTGTTGGAGGGTCAGTACTGAAGGAATGCCACACTGTCAGAGGGTTAGTGCCGAGGAAGTGCTGCATTGTCAGAGGGTCAGTACTGAGGGAATGCTATGCTGTCGGAGGGCCAGTGCTGAGGGAGTGCTGCATTGTTGGAGGGTCAGTACTGAGGGAATGCTTACCTGTTGGAGGGTCAGTGCTGAGGGAGTGCAGCACTGTCGGAGGGTCAGTCCTAAGGGAACACTGCACTGTTGGAAGATCAGTACTAAGGGAATGCCACACTATCGAAGGATCAGTGATGAGGGAGTGCTGCACTGTTGGAGGGTCAGTAGAGGGAGTGCTGCACTATTGGACGTAAAGCTGATTGAATGAGACATTAGACTAGAGCCCTTTTGGCCTGGATGTAACAATTCTCTGACATGATCAGGAGATAGAAGTGAACTTGTGTTCAATGTGCTCGGCCATATTGTCTCTGTGTGATCTTGCAGCAGCCATTTCCCGTATAACAACAATGATGACATCTCAGACATACCTCAATCATTATGAATCACTTTGAGATGCCTAGTAGATGTCAAAAACCTTATTTTAAATGGCAATCTTTTTTTCTATGTAACTGGTTATTTTCTCTTGTTGTTATAAGTGTAGTGTTTAATCCTTGACCTAGGATTTTAGTAAATGAACAAGGTCAACATTTTTCAATGTTTATTTTATTGATGTAGAGACTCCTTATCGATTAAGGAATACGTTGTGAACTTTGCCCTTGTGAAAACCCGTGTGCAAATTGACTCTGTCATCATTTGTTGGAGATTCAAGATCAGCAGGATATTTCCTCACACAGGTGTGAATAGGCAAGACTGTCTACAAAGATGAGTCTGCATTGAATAGGAACCAATTTCAATAGTTGAAACTTGCCTCAAAATAAGAGATGTGCTTAAAGATTGGAGGACTGCCCATTTTACATCGATGTAAGTCACTGAGCCACATCAGCCCAGGATAACAAGTGTTCCCTTGTTTCAGTCCCAGGACATTTCCAGAAGACAAATACTAATAATATGCACCAATATGTAAACATGTGGCCAGGATTCTGTAAACTTAGATCATGTTTGATTTACTTGACAGAATGCTTTGAGGGAATAATTGTAAAAGCAAAGTCACCACAGCCCTTCGCTCTCATTAGAGAGAAAGAGGTGACTGGTGGTTGTTGAACATGAGTGTCACCACATCTGAGGTAATGTGAGAGGAGGAGATGGAAAGTCCTTTCCAGTAACTTGATGCAGTTCAGGAACTGAACCCACACGGTTAGCAATATTTCAAACCCGCCATCCAGTCAGTCCTGAAGAAGGGTTACAGTCATCGAATCATAGAGATGTACAGCAAGGAAACAGACCCTTCGGTCCAATTCATCCATGCCGGCCAGATATCCGAACCTAATCTCGTCCCATTTGCCACCACTTGGCCCATATTCCTCTAAACCTTTCCTATTCATATACCCATCCCATTTTAAATGTTGTCATTGTACCAGCCTCCACCACTTCCTCTGGCAAATTGTTCCATACATGCACCACCCTCTGTGTGAAAAAGTTGCCCCATAGGTCCCTTTATATCTTTCTCCTAAACCTATGCCCTCTAGTTCTGGATTCCCCAACCCCAGGGAAAAGACCTTGTCTATTCACCCTATCCGTGCCCTCCATGATTTTATAAACCTCCATAAGGTCACCCCTCAGCCTCCGCGCTCCAGGGAAAACAGCCCCAGCCTGTTCAGCCTCTCCCTGTAGCTCAGATCCTGCAACCCTGGCAACATCTGTGTAACACTTTTCTGAACCCTTTCAAGTTTTATAACATCTTTCTGATAGGAAGGAGACCAGTTTTGCACACAATATTCCAACAGTGGCCTAACCAATGTCCTGTACAGCCGCAACATGACCTCCCAACTCCTGTACTCAATACTCTGACCAATAAAGGAAAACATACCAAACACCTTCTTCACTATCCTATCTACCTGCGATTCCACTTTCAAGGAGCTATGAACCTGCATTCCAAGGTCTCTTTGTTCAGCAACACTCCCTAGGACCTTACCATTAAGTGTATAAGTCCTTCTAAGATTTGCTTTTCCAAATGCAACACCTCACATTTATCTAAATTAAACTCAATCTGCCACACCTCAGCCCATTGGCCCATCTCATCAAGATCCCATCATACTCTGAGGTAACCTTCACTGTCCACTACTCCTCCAATTTTGGTGTCATTTTGGTTATACCCGAAACATTGACTTCGCCACCTCCTGATGCTGCCTGCCTTGCTGTATTTCTCCAGCTTCCTGCCTGTCCCTCCTGATGTTGCCTGCCTTGCTGTGTTCTTCTAGCCTCCTGCCTGTCGCTCCTAATGCCTGGCTTGCTGCGTTCACCCAGCCTCCTGCCTGTCCCTCCTGATGCTGCCTGCCTTGCTGTGTTCCCCCAGTCTCCTGCCTGTCTACTTTGGATTTCAGCATCTGCAGCTTTTTGTTTCTAATGCAGCCAAATGAGCTAACCAACAGCCCAGTTGATAAGGGAAAGGAATGGAGTGGATTTGGTTTATATAGACTTCAGGAAAGAATTCCATAAAGGAAAGCTTAATCAACAAAATTCAATTTAAATAAACTTTTAAGGGAGAGGACTGATAGAGACAGGGAATCTTCAAGAGGTGTAGCGTAGGAATTCCATAGCTGAGCACTCAGGCAACGGAACGCCCAGTCACCACTGATGTAGTGAAGCAAGTGAGGGAAGGAGAAGAGGCCTGAAATGGAGGAGCACACACCTTGGGATTGGAAGTGTGCAGGGGATTACAGGAAATGGGAGGGACAGCACCAGGAAGAGATTTGAATACCAAGTGAGAATCTTAAACACAAGATATTGTTGGACCTGAAGCCAATATAAGCTGATGAGAAAAGGATAATGAGTGAATAGAACCTGTTGTGGGTTTAGATACGGACAGCAGGGTTCATATTGTCCATTGAAGAAAATGAGGACTGCAGATGTTGGAAACATTGGATGCTGCCTGAGCTGCTGTGCATTTCCAGCACCACACTCTCTCGACTTTATATTGACCATTGTCCAGATATAGACAGCAGAACATCCATTGGCTATGACAAGACCTTTGTGTGCGGAAGTACTCTCAGTGAGAGTTGTATTTTATCACAGTTAACAGTGAGCTTTACTTTTGGTTTTCATTTGATTCAATTTTAGTCTTTGCAATATCAGTGCTTCAGTGCCAGGCCATTGTTGATGAGTCAATGGTGATGAGGTAAATCATCGGATGCTGAGAACGAATAAGAATGGAATAGAAATTGAACAATGTTCCATTTACAGAAGTTGCAGTGTTTGATATTTAATAATGGATTTGGAACAGACGTCTTTTATTCACACGTTATCATTTTCATTTCAGCAGAGGTAGACTCAGGGGCAGTCACAGTCCAGCTGGAATTTAAACAATTTCTCACCCATTTCAATTACTTTGCCTTTCATCATTTCCCCAAAGAAGTGAAAATATCTTTTAAGAACACGGGGAATATCACAGCTGAGGACAGGTTGTAGAAAGGGGGAATAACTTGTTTCAACTTCTTCTTTTGGAGGTAATTTGAGCAGTTTTTCAATAACATGAGAGATTTAGCAAATGGCTTTTTTCGCAGAGATTCTCACTCAGCAGCCATCTGAATACACGTTGCTGAATACATGCCATCATCCAATTGCAGAATACAATTCTTAAAGAATTCAGGTTCAGAAATCGACAATGTAGAAATTTCCAATAAAATTCTTCTCTCTGATGCCTGAACATTGACTCGATCCTGCTTTATCTCAGACAGGAGTATTGCCTGCAATAAACCAGGATTTGGAGGAATCCAAATGGATGGTGCTCTTGTCCACTTATATCGACAACAGGTCATCTTTCAATGGCAAGAACATAAGCAAACAAAGCAGGAGCAGACCATTCAGCCCATCATGACTGCTCTGCCATTCAACGGCTGATTCTGGGCTTCAATTCCCTTTGCTAGCCCACTCCCATATCCCTTTATTCCCCAAGAGACTGAAAATCTGTCTGTCCCAGCCTTAAATGTATTTCATGAAGGAGACTCCACAGCCCCTTTGTGACAGCAACTTCTCCTCAGCTCAGTGACTGGCTCCTTACCCTGTCACTAGACCCATGTGTTCTAGGTTCCTCAGCTGAGGAAACAAGCTCTCAGTAAAAGGGATCTACCCTGTCAAACCCATTCATAACCGTTAGTATTTGAATGAGATCCCAAACAGCCTACATCCAATTTACTCACCCTTTCATCAGTAGTCATGATTTGGAGGAGCTGGTGTTGGACTGGGGTGGACCAAGTTAAAAATCACAACATCGGGTGATAGTCCAATAGGTTTATTTGGAAGCACTAGCTTTCGAAGCGCTGCTCCTTCATCAGGTGGTTGAAGTAGGCCTTGAAAGCTCGAGTTTCCAAACAAACCTGTTGGGCTATAACCTGGTGTTGTGTGATTTTTAATTTCATCAGTAGTAAACCCTGTCATCACTGTGGTCGATTTCATGAATCTTCATTGTGCTGCCTCCAATTCAAATCTATCTTTTCTTACATTTGGGGGCCAAATACTGCACAAAGTATTCCAGGTCAGATTTCACCAAAGACCAGGACAGAGGTAGTGAGGCTCGTTTAACCATACACTTGAAACTTTTTTCTAATAAGGCCAAATCTGAATTTCTAATTGCTTGGTGTACCTGCATACTGAATTGATGGGCTCCTTATATGAACAAAGCAATGTATTCCTGGAAATGAATGTTTACAAGTTTCATGCATTTTAAAAATATTGCAATGTGACCATTTAAAGGGAAGCTAGAGAACAATACAGAAGGATAAGGTTGAGATGAAAAGGAGACTCATACTGAGCACACGGACCAGTTTGGGCCAGGGTACCACAGAGCTGTTCCTGTGGTGTAAAATATGATGTGACCGTAATGTAGTGGCAAGATGAATGGCCCTCAATCAGCAAACATCACGACGAGATGATTAGAACATAACAGCAAGGAGCAAACGGTACAGGAGTCATGAAGCATGAAGGATGAAGGATTAGCTACATTCAATCGATGATGAGATTGAGGTGGAACTGAACAAGAGATTTTAAAATCCTGTGAGCCCTTTGACTTTATTAAATCTCAACAAAGGTCTAAAATGAGTGATAAACAATATTAAATTAAAATAAACAACATGAAGAAGTGATTTAAGATAAATTAAATACAACTTGAGAAAGAAAAAGGACTGAGAGATGAATTCAGTAAAAACTCAGAATTCATTAGACTTGGTACTGGTTCACATGAGAATTGCTACCTTTAATGTTCCCTTGTTTGCATCAAAAACCATTTGTGTGATATTTAGGACCACATGGAACCATTCAGTGCTTCAAGTGAGTCCCACCATTCTTCCATCCCCTCACTGGAATAGCATGTTGGATATTGAACTGTGATATTCCCAGAATCATCACAAAAACTAAAGCTTTGAAAGGAAACAAGTAAAATCTCCAAATTACTGGTTTCCAGACCCAGCTTTTGTACTGCGCAAGAACAATTAATTATTACACATCATTAGATTCTAGCTATAGGTAAACAATTAAACTAAATTAAGTAAACTCTATAAATTATAACTCTAAACCCCTTAAAAACTCCCTTTTACATATTCACAGATAGTCAGATATAAACAAGAAATAAAAAGATGCACATGGGTGAAGGGAAATATGGGAAAAGTTCCATAGTCTTTGTTCACTCGATCTATTGGGTTGGTTCTTGCTGCTACAAAGGTTTCTCCCTGACCTCCCTGATTTTGAAAGTTTTAACTGGTTTATAAGAGGCACAGGGTGGCTGGTTCATTTATGAAAGGCCTCTAATTCATCCAATTCAAAGTTACAATTTGCAGCATCTGCTGAGGGAAATGTAAACTGGTTTTAAAGTGGCTTACTGCGGAGAACTGAGAGAAAAAAATAGTTCTTTCTTCAGAGTGCTACACACTGTATGGTTTCTCTTCTGGTCTGACTAATTTCTCTCTGCCCAAGCTGTCAGCCACCTGCCAACCAGTCACATTGTGTTGATGGGCAGAGGACCTTTGTTATTGATAATTGGTTTCTAGTTCATGAGTCAAAAAGAGTGGCACTGGAAAAGCACAGTGGTTCAGGTAAATCTGAGGAACAGGAGAGTTGACGTTTTGGGCATAAGGTTTGACATCAGTGCAACATTTCACATTCATGGGTTGCAAAAATACATTCCAACAGGTAAATCAGTAGCAGCAGTAGGCCACTCAGCCTCCTTGAACTCACCCTGCCATTCAGTAAGATGGTATTCCACATTCCCAACAAATCCGCAATAACCCTTCACCCACTTGCTAATATTGCCTTAAAATTATTCATTAACTCTGCTTCTACTGCCCTCTGAGGCAGAGAGTTCAATGGATTTAAGAATTGATTCCCTACAGTATGGAAACAGGCCCTTTGGCTCAACAAGTCCACACTGAACCTCTGAAGAGTAACCCACCCAGACCCATTTCCCTACCCTATATTTACGCCTGACTAATGCACCTAACACTGTGGGGAATTTAGCATGGCCAATTCATCTGACCTGCACGTCTTTGGACTGTGGGAAGAAACTGGAGCACCTAGAGGAAACCCATCCAGACACAGGGAAAATGTGCAAACTCCACACAGACAGTCACCCAGGGCAGGAATCGAACCTGGCTCCCTGGCGCTGTGAAGCAGCAGTGCTAACCACCGAGCTGCCCTCAGGGCTGGGAACTTGGGCCATTGCTGTTTGTGGTATAGATTGATGATTTGGATTTACATGTTTGAGCTGTGCTCAAGATGTTTGCAGATGACGTGAAAATTGGTAGAATGATAAATAGTGTGCAGAACTGCAGCAAGATATCAACAGACTAGTCAGCTAGGCAGGACTGTGTCAAATGGAATTCAACCTGGAAAAGTGTACTTGGAGAGGGTGAATAAAGCAAGATTACATTATGAATAGTAAGACCCTGGAAAGCTGAAGATCACGAGGGATGTTGACATGATGTCCACAGATCCCTGAAGGTCAATAGATGTGAAGCTGGGAAAGCACAGCAGGTCAGACAGCATCCAAGGAGCAAAGGGTTTCAGTCCGAGATGTTGTCTGACCTGCCGTGCTCTTCCAGCTTCACATCTAGTGACTCTGACTTCCAACATCCACGGTCCTTACTGATCCCTGACGGTAACAGGGCAGGTCGAGGTGGTTAAGAAGGCATAAGGGATACTTGCCTTTTTAAGCCATGTCATCGAACACAAAAGGAAGGAGATTATGCTGGAAAGATATGAAATGGTGGTTAGACAAACCAATGGAGTTAAATGCAGGTAAGTCCCCTGGCCTGATGGCTTGTATCTTAGCATCCTAAAATAAATAGATACAGAGATAGTTTCTTGCATTGGTTGCAATTTTACAAAAATCCTTGGATTCTGGAGAATTACCAGAGGATTGTAGTTGCAGTGTCTAGCAGGTTGAGAGTAGCGAGGCCAGAAATAAGGTTTCAAGTTCACAAGAGTGCACTGGCAAGCAGGAAGGTGGTTTGAAGTGTGTTAACTTCAACACCAGGAGCATCCGGAATAAGGTGGGTGAACTTGCAGCATGGGTTGGTACCTGGGATTTCGATATTGTGGTCATTTCAGAGACATGGACAGAGCAGGGACAGGGATGGTTGTTGCAGGTTCTGGGATTTACATGTTTCAGTAAGAACAGAGAAGATGGTAAAAGAGGGAGAGGTGTGGCATTGTTAGTCAAGAACAGTATTAGGTGGCAGAAAGGATGTTTGAGGACTTGTACACTGAGGTTAGAAACAGGAAAGGAGAGGCCACCCTAATGGGAGTTTTCTATAGGCCTCCGAATAGTTCCAGAATTGGAGAGGAAAGGATAGCAAAGATGATTCTGGTTAGGAGCGAGAGTAACAGGCTAGTTGTTACGGGGGTCTTTAAGTTTCCAAATATTGACTGGAAATACTCTAGTTCAAGTACTTTAGATTGGTCAGTTTTGTCCAATGTGTGCAGGAGGGTTTCCTGACACAATATGCAGACAGGCCAACAAAGGACAAGGCCAGATTGGATTTGGTACTGGGGAATGAACTCAGCCAGGTGTTAGATTTGGAGGTAGGTGAGCACTTTGGTGATAGTGATCTCAATTCGATTATGTTTACTTTAGCAATGGAAAGGGACAGGTATATATTGCAGGGCAAGAGTTATATCTAGGGGAAAGGCAATTATGATGCGATTAGGCAAGATTTAGGATGCATAGGATGGGGAAGGAAACTCCTGGGGATGGGCACAATTGAAATGTGGAGCTTATTCAAGGAACAGCTACTGCATGTCCTTGACAAGTATGTACTGGTCAGGCAGGGAGGAAGTGGTCGGTGCAGGAGCCGTGTTTTACTAAAGACATTGAACCTCTTGTCAAGAGGAGGAAGGCTTATGTTAGGATGAGACTTGAAGGCTCAGTTAAGGTGCTTGAGAGTTACAAGTCAGCCATGAAAGACACAAAGACAGAGCTAAGAAGAGCCAGGAGGGGACATGAGAAATCATTGGCAGATAGGAACAAGGAAAACCCTAAAGCTTTCTTCAGGTATGTCAGGAATAAAAGAATGACGAGGGTAAGATTAGGGCCAATCAAGGACAGTAGTGGGAAGTTGTGCATAGAGTCAGAGGAGATAGGGGAAGTGCGAAATGACTATTTTTCCTCAGTATTCACACTGGGAAAAGACAATGTTGTTGAGGAGAATACTGAGATACAGGCTACTAGAGTAGATGGGATTCAGGTTCACATGGAGGAGGTTTTAACAATTCTGGATAGTATGAAATTAGATAAGTCCCTTGGGCTGAATGGGATTTATCCGAGGATTTTCTGAGAAGCCAGGGAGCAGATTGCAGAGCCTTCGGTTTTGACCTTTATGTCGTCATTGTCTACAGGAATAGTGTCTACAGGAATAGTGTCTACAGGACTACTGTCAGAAGACCGGAGGATAACAAACGTTGTCCCCTTGTTCAAGAAGGGGAGTAGAGACAACCCTGGTAATTCTTGACCAGTGAGCCTTACTTCGGTTGTGGATCACATTTAAGAAAAGGTTATAAGAGATAGGATTTTTAATCATCTAAAAAATAATAAGTTGATTAGGGATAGTCAACACGGTTTTGTGAGGCGGAGGTCATCCCTCACAAACCTTACTGAGTTCTTTGAGATGGTGACCAAACAGGTGGATGAGAGTAAAGTGGTTGATGTGGTGTATATGGATTTCAGCAAGGCATTCGATAAGGTTCCCCACGCTAGGCTATTGCACAAAATACAGAGGCATGGGATTGAGGGTGATTTGATGGTTTGGATTAGAAATTGGCTAACTGAAAGGAGACAGAGGGTAGTGATTGATGGGAAATGTTCATCTTGGGGTTCAGTTACTAGTGGTTAACCGCAAGGATCTGTCTTGGGGCCACTGCTGTTTGTCATTTTCATAAATGACCAGGATGAGGGTGTAGAAGGATGAGTTAGTAAATTTATGGACGACACTCTGATTGGTGGAGTTGTGGATTGTGCTGAAAGAAGTTGCAGTTTTCAAAGGGACATAGATAAGCTGCAGAACTGGACCTAGTGGTGTCAAATGGAGTTTAATGCAGAAAAGTGTGAGGTGATTCACTTTGGAAGTTGAGCAACAGGAATAAAGAGTACTGGGCTAATGGTAAGATTCTTGGTAGTGGAGATGAGCAGAGAGATCTCCGTGTCCAGGTACATAGATCCTTGAAAGTTGCCAGCCAGGTTGATAGGGTTGTTAAGAAGGCATACGGTGTGTTAGCTTTTATTAGTAGAGGGATTAGTTTCGGAACCATGAGGCCATGTTGCAGCTGTACAAAATTCTGGTGTGGTCACACTTGGGGTATTGCATACAGTTCTGGTCACCACATTATAGGAAGGATGTGGAAGCTTTGGAAAGGGTTCAGAGGAGATTTACTAGGATGTTGCCTGGTATGGAGGGAAGGTCTTACAAGGAAAGGCTGAGGGACTTGAGGCTGCTTTCATTAGAAAGAAGAAGGTTGAAAAATGACTTAATTGAGACATATAAGATAATCAGAGGGTTAGATAGGGTGGACAGGGAGAGCCTTTTTCCTATGATGGCAATGGCTAGCACGAGGGGACATAGCTTTAAATTGAGGGGTGATAGATATAGGACAGATGGCAGAGGCAGTTTCTTTACTCAGAAAGTAGTGGGGTGTGGAACGCACTGCCTGCAACAGTCGTAGACTCGCCAACTTTAAGGGCATTTAAATGGCCATCGGATAGGCATATGGATGAGAATGGAAAAGTGTAGGTTGGATTGGCTTCAGATTAGTTCCACAGGTTGATGCAACATTGAGGGCCAAAGGGCCTGTACTGCGCTGTATTGTTCTATGTTCTATGATTGGAAAACTGTGAATGTGACATCCCTATTCAAAAAGGGAGGGAGCGCAAAAGCAGGTAACTGTAGGCCAATCCACCTGACATCTATTGTTGGAAAAATATTGGAATCAGTTATTAAGGAAGCAATAGCAGAATATTGGGAAAAACCATAATCTAGTCAAGCAGAGTCAGTATGGCTTCATGAAAGGGAAATCATGCCTGACTAATTTATTAAACTTCTTTGAGAAAGTCTCAACCAGAATGGAAAGACGGGAACCAGTAGATGTCTTGTTTTCTTTGCCAGAAGGCCTCTGATGAGGTAATTCATGAAAGGTTAAGTCAAAAGATGAGAGTTCACAATGTTGGAATGGCTTATGGGCAGGAGACAGCGAGTAGGGATAAGGGATTATTTTTCAGCTTGATGACCCATGACCAGTGGGATTCCACAGGGATCAATGCTGGGATCATAACTGCTTACAATATATATTATTGACAGAGAGAATGGAAGTGAAATTTGCAGATGACATAAAAATTGGTGGAAAAGCAACTTGTGTGATAGATACAGTTTAAACGTGACAAATTGAGTATAATGTGAGAAATTGTAAACCTGTTCACTTTGGAAGAGAAAACAAAAGAACAGAATATTACTTAAATTGAACAAAACTGCAGAAATCTGCAACGCAAAAGGGCTTGGGGTGACTTGTACATGAAACACAGAAAGCTAGTAATCAGGAAGACTCATGGAATATTGGGCCTTATTTCAAGGGGAGTTGGAATCTAAGAGTAGGGAAGTCTTACTGCAACTAGACAAGGTGCTGGGGAGACCACAGCTGGGGTACTGTCAGCAGTTTGGTCCCTTATTTTAAGGAAAGATTATTTTAGCAAAGACAGTTCAGACAAGGTTCACTAGGATGATCCCCAGATTGGAAGGATTGCATTTTGAGCAAAAGCTAAACAGATTGAGAGTTTACTCATTGGAATTTAGAAGAATGGGAGGTGATCTAACTATAACAAAGAATTCTTCAGGGACGACAGGGACAAAGCTGAGAAAATTCAGCTTCTTCAGCTTGCTCTGCAATCAACAGGATCATGGCTGAGATGAGGAGGAATTACTTCCCTCAGAGGGTTGAGAGTCTTTGGAACTTGCCACAGAGAGCGGTGGGGGCAAAGTCCTATTGTGAGTTTAAGGCTGAGATTGATAGATCCTTGATCAGTCGGGAATTCAGGGTTAAGAGGAAGACATAGGAAAGTGACATGAGGAATGTAGGATCAGCTGCGATCTTACTAAATGGCAGAACAGGCTCAATGGCCTACTCCTGTTCCTATTTATATTAGATTCTCCACAGTGTGGAAACAGGCCCTTTGGCCCAACCAGTCAATACCAACCCTCCGATGAGTAACCCAGCCAGATCCATTTCCCTCTCAATGATGGACCGAACACTATGGGCAATTTAGCATGGCCAATTCACGTGACCTGCACATCTTTGAACTGTGGGAGGAAACCCACGCAGACACGGGGAGAATGTGCAAACTCTACGCAGCCAGCAACCCGAGGCTGGAATCAAACCTGGGATCCTAGTGCTATGAGGCAGCAGTGCTAACCACTGAGCCACTGTGCCTCTTATGGTCTTATGGCCTTAACTGGTGTACTGTGTGCAGTCCTGGTCACCACATTGTAGGAAGCATGTGGTTGTGCTAGGGAAGGTGCAGAGGAGAGTGACCAGGATGCTGCTGGGGCTGGATCTGATATAGAGGTGTATAAGAATAACAGGAGCATATATAGTTTAGATAGGAAGACACATTTTCCATTAGTATAGGGGCAATAAACAGGTGGCATAAATTTATGGTTGGTGATAGAAAGCTAATAGGAGAGTTGACATGGAATTAGTTTTGCTGAGATGGTGGAGGGAACTCTCTGCCTTAAAGAGTGGTTGAGTCAGAAACTCTTGTAACATTGAAGCAGTATTCAGATATTCACTTGTGTTACCATGGCGTCCAAGGCTGTAGGCAAAGGGCTGGAAAATGGGATGAGTTAGTCAAATCTTGGTGCCCAAAATGATCTCTTTCTGTGCTGTGAATGTCTATGAGCCTATTTGAGTTTTGATATTTCTGTGAAAAAGAAATTCATCTAACCATTGTCTTATATGGACAACTGCTATTTTAAAACAGTGGTCTCTAGATCTAGTTCTAGATCCTCCCACAAGATGAATGATCCTCACCACACCATCTAGTCAAGCCCCATTGATCAGGAGTGGGAGGATGGAAACTCAATGTAGCTCATATGGTACTGCCTTCTGGGAGGCAGACCCATATCGGGATGGATGCTCAGGATCGTCACCTACTCCAATGTCACCTTTCCAGATCACATTCCTGGCAGCTATCAGTGCATGGCAGGGGCACCATGCTGGAAATGTTACCATTGGCTGTTTGTGCTGAGGATGGTGGGTTTCTGCCTGTGGTGTTAATGAACCCTGCTGTAATGTGTTGACCTTTCGCTGTTTCATGGATGAGATATGTTGCAAACTGTTATTTGAGAAGCATTGGCACCCAGAGGACAGAGCTCCTTTGGAGCGTTACTGGAAATCTGGGTAACTGACTGATTAATGATCTAGGAGAAAGTGAGGACTGCAGATGCTGGAGATCAGAGCTTAAAAATGTGTTGCTGGAAAAGCGCAGCAGGTCAGGCAGCATCAAAGGAACAGGAGAATGACGTTTTGGGCATAAGCCCTTGTTCAGGAATCATTAATGATCTGCACTGAGTACCATACAAGATTCTTTGAAATCACAAGAGGGTGAGAAGCCTCAGCTGAAGGGATTATGCTGTTACACTGCGTGCACAAACCATACAGAACTGCTTTGTCCGTCAGCACCTGGCATAGCCTTGGCCTGAAAGAGTACAATCCTGTCAGATTACTGCAATCCTCCCTCATTCCTTTTCAATTTCACGTTTAAGGATGGAATTTCTGTACGTGGATGGGCAGCCCTGAACTTCAGTATAACCTGGGAACAAGACATGGAAATTTGAGATCTTGGCATACACCTGTTTTCTGTTCCACATCAGTGACATTGCTTTGCAACACAGAGTATTGCCAACAGAGTCGGTACAGTTCCTACACCAGCTGAGGTTACCATGAAGGACTCTCCTTCTCAATCTCTCCCCTTGCCTGACATGTGGTGACCTTAAGGTTAATATCCAGCCAACAACGACAGAGTCCCAGACAATTCTATGGTCCTGAAAATCTGACTGACAGAACTGGCCCCTGCAATTCAGACTGAAGCTTACATATAACCGTTATCCTCTCATTCATTCAGTTTGTGATCCTGGTGAGGATTTAGAACCAGGCTGTTCTGCTGCTTCATTGGTGGAAATCTCATTCCGGGCATCAAGATTGGTCTGTATTTCAGTTGTGATTTTTATTGAGTGACCCCAATTGAACGTAATTTAAGAGTAGAACAATTTTATTCTTTTTTCCCTTTCCTAGGGGTTTGCTGGCATGGGGCAGCATTTATTGCCCTTGCCTCATTGCCCTGGGGAGAGTGGTGGTGAGTTGCCTTCTTGACCTACTGCAGTTCTTAAGGTGTCAGGGCAGTCACCGTGCTGTTAGATTAGATTAGATTAGATTAGATTAGATTACTTACAGTATAGAAAGGGAGATTGTAAATGCTGGCAGAGCAACTGTGGAGGAGTGAAGGCGGTACATATTCCCAAGTCAGGGTGGGTTGGGGTTGGAGGGGAACTTGCAGGGGCTGGTGTTCCCATGTATCTGCTGCCCTTGTCATTCTAGATGGTAGTGATCGTGGATTTGGAAGGTGCTGTCTCAGGACCCTTGGTTATATTAATGTTGAAAAATGCAAGCAAATATCAGCAATAGTACAAAGTATATTTTGAGATTAATTACACTTAATTGGCTTCTTGTGTAGCAGACAGTGATAAATCGTTGGAGCGTTTAATGCAAAATCATATTGGATGTGTGAAGATCAACTCCTCTTCTCCTCTCTGCTTCTTCTAATTCACTTCAGTCTGTAACCCTCTGGACACTGACCTTTCTTCCACTAGAAACTGTTTCCTCTTATTTACTGTCAAACTTGTCCATTAGTTAAATCTCCCTTTACCTTGTCTTCAGAATGGGAACAACTCTATCTTCTCGAGAATCTTCGTGCATCACAGACTAAATTATACAAAATATGTAATAAATGTATTAATTTAAACCTAGATGTGATTTAAAACAATAAAAAAAGCTGAAGTACTGCAACAGGTCAGTCAGATTAATGTTCTATGTTCAACTAATTTAAGTGCAGTACAGGCCCTTCGGCCCTCCATGTTGCGCCATATTGTGAAATCAATCTGAAGCCCATCTATCCGACACTATTCCATTCTCATCCATATGCCTATCCAATGACCATTTAAATGCGCGTAAAGTTGGCTAGTCTACAACTGTGGTAGGCAGTGCATTCCATGCCCCTACCACTCTCTGAGTAAAAAAAACTACCTCTGACATCTGTGCTATATCTATCACCCCTCAATTTAAAGCTATGCCCTTCATGCTATCGATCACCATCCTCAGAAAAAAGCTCTCACCGTTCACCTGATCTCACCCTCTGGTTATCTTATATGTTTCAACTAAGTTGTCTCTCACCTTTTTTCTCTCTAACGAAAACAGCCTCAAGTCCCTCAACCTTTCCTTGTGAGACCTTCCCTCCATACCAGGCAACATTCGAGTAAATCTCCTCTGAACCCTTTCCAAAGCTTCCACGTCCTTCGTATAATGCGGTGACCAGAACTGTACACAATACTCTAAGTGCAGCTGCACCAGAGTTTTGTACAGCTGCAGTTACAGTTGGTTGGTCGATCAACCATAGTTGATTGTTTTAAAAACCCATCTGGTTCACTAATGCCCTGTTGGGAAAGAAATCTGCCATCCTTACCCAGTCTGACATACATGACCAACCCAGAAATGTAACTGACTCTTAACTGCCCATTCCTAATTGCCTGTGGGGCATTAAGTCCCTAGACAGGGATGCCCACATCCCATGAGTAAACAAGAAACAAAAATCTCAAGTCTTTCACACAGAAGGGTACAAGATGTAATTCATTTGATAACTCTGTTTCCCTTATAATAACTCACAGAAAATTCTTGTCATATTCCTCATGGTGATTAGGACAATGCACCTTTAAGAGACTTGTTCACGGTATTGTCATTGGATCATAGGATGTGACCTGAGGGTATAAAGATCACATTCTCCATCAAACTTCAGATCACTTCATGCATGACACGCTAGTAAATGTATTGTAACCTGATAGCTTAATGTGTGCCCAGGCACTGATGTGTCCATGAAATTAGTATTTATACAGACTAATGAGCAATAGGATGCTTCTGTTGGATTCTTCAATACCATGTCCTGGTTCCTCATGTAACGAAGGATGGATTAAGCTTTGCCAGATCAGGTAAAATCCTTTGCTGGAGGCAAAGACATCACATTGGTCTCCAGAGAGGCTCAAAAATTCTCATCTGCTGCTATGATGGGAAAGTCTTCCATTGGAAGAGCTCAGACAATTGAGGCAGGTGGGAGTCCCATATAAGATCCCTATGTTGGAAAATATAGCATGATAGCACACTCAAATTAGAAGCAGAATTGATGTTTGTAAATATTTTACTCAAACGTCTCAGCCACCTCTGGAGCTGGTGGGACTTGAACCCATGGTTCTGGCCAAGCTGTGTTTATGTGCTGTACCAGGCAGAAACACTTATTTGACTCAAGAATGCTCATCATACTGATTGAATTTATAACTCACCTCTGGGCCAGTTTAATGGGGAGCAGTTCACTTGATTGACAATTCATCTCTGGTCTCTTGACTACTATTTATCTCTCTGCTGGCATTTTATTGTGACCGTGTTTGCACAAAGTCAGTCTATGAAGACTGACTGTCATCTAGTTTGGTATTTAAATAACTAGCTCACTAAATTATACATTGCAGTCAACAGAAGATAATTATTGCATTGTTTAATTAGCAATATCTGGTAATTCATCAACAAATGTTGAATGAGATTGATAGTATTCATTGAGGATTAGACAAAATTTAACACAACACATTAAGGAATGGCTGATGGGTTCTAATGTGAGTAAATATCAGTAATGCACTTTGGATTAGGTGTCCAAGGAATTTTTTTAGTTAGTCTGATAAGCCTGTGCTAAACACAATAAATTCAAGGCAAATGCTAAGTTTCTCTGATTAAGAACAGCAACACGACTGAAATCCAAAGAAATAAACAACAAAAAAAAAACAAAATCAAAAAGATCGCTTAATTCTTTTCAGATGCCCCTTAAAACCTAACAATTTGACCCAACTGTGGTGCTGTGGGCCATCAACAGCAGCAGAACTGTACTCCAGCACAATCTGTAACCTCATGGCCTGGTATATCCCTCACTCAACCATTACCATCAGGCCAGGGGATCAATCCTGGTTCAATGGAGACTGCAGGAGGGTATGCCAAGAGCAGCACCAGGCATTCCTGAAGATGAGGCGTCAACCTGGTGAAGCCACCAAACAAGACTACTTGTGTGCCAAACAGCATAAGCAGCAAATGACAATGAACAATGTTCAGCACCATGTGGGGCTCCTCAGATACTGAACCATTCCTATTTAAATGCAACTAGATCTGGGCAATATCCAGGTTTGGGCTGACAAGTGGCAAGTAACATTCATGCCACCCAAGTGCAAGGCAATGCCCACCTCCAAGAAGAAACAATCTAATCACTGCCCCTTGACATTCAATGGTATTACCATCATAGAATCCACCAGTATCAACATCCTGGGAGTTACCATTAACCAGACACTCACTGGACCCCTGCTCGCCTTCTGAGTGCCACATCAGCACACTTCTCAAAAGGCAGTGGGCACCTTTACCTCCTGCCTCCTCCATTGTCGTCATGTCAGACTTTCGCTTCTGCATCTCTGTGGCAACTCTGCTCTTGTCTGGGGCCCTGAGCCATCGACAAAGTCCTCAAATGGTTTGAAATGATCTCACATTAATACATAATGCAGACATATGGTGTTTTGGATGGCTAACCATTGTTCAATGTTGTATAAAGTGATGGATTGTGAATGGGTCAATGCTGAGGAGCACATATGACAATGTAACATAGACTGGGGTGGATCTACTAGCAACCCATACTTTTAATAACAATGCATGACATTCCAGTCCAGTGATAACCACTTTGAAGGTTGTTGTGGAAAATAAAAGGTTACGGTGTAGTTGGTAACATACTGACCTGGATAGAAGTACAGGCAGCATCCGAGGAGCAGGAGAGTCAATGTTTCAGGCAAAAGCCCTTCAGTATAGAAGGCTGGCTGACTAAAAGGAAGCAGAGGAGTCATAAATAGGTCCTTTTCTGGTTAACAAGAGGCAACAAGTGTCTGCTACAGAGATCAGTGCTGGGACCTCAACTCTTCACCATTGAGATAAATCATAGAACACAGAACATAGAAAAGTGCAGCTCAGAACAGGCCCTTTGGCCCAAGATGTTGTGCCGAGGATTAATTCTAATCTAAAATAAAATAACCTACACTATGCACCCCTCAATTCACAGCTGCCCATGTGCATGTCCAGCAGTCGCTTAAATGTCCCTAATGACTCTGCTCCACCACCACAGCTGGCAACACATTCCATGTATTCACAACTCTCTGTGTAAAGAACCTACCTCTGACATCTCCTCCATACCTTCCTCCTAATATTTTCAAACTATGACCCCTCATGCCAGTCAATTCTGCCCTTTGAAAGTCTCTGGCTATTAACTCTCTCCACGCCTCTCATTACCCGGTACACCTCAATCAGGTCACCTCTCTTCCTCCTTCTCTCCAGACAGAAAAGTCCAAGCTTAGTCAACTTCTTGTCATAAGACAAGCCCTCCAGTCCAGGCAGCATCCTGGTAAACCTTCTTTGCAACCTCTCCAAAGCCTCCTTATCTTTCCTATAATAGGGTGACCAGAACTGGACAAAATATTCCAAGTGTGGTCACACCAGGGTCTTGTAGGGCTGCAGTAAAACTGGCTCTTCAACCCAATCCCCCTGTTAATGAAAGCCAAAACACCATATGCTTTCTTAACAACCCTATCCACTTGAGTGGTAACTTTGAGAGATCGAAGGAGGGATCCCACTGTTCCTCTTTAATCCTATATTCAGCATTCAAGTTTGGTCTTCCAAAATGCATCACTTCGCATTTATCTAGGTTGAATTCCATTTGCCATTTCTCAGCCCAGCTCTGCATCCTGTCTATGTCACGCTGCAGCCTGCAATAGCCCTCGATACTATCAACGGCACCTCCAACCTTTGTGTCATCTGTAAATTTACTAATCCATCCCTCAACCTCCTCATCCAAGTCATTTATAAAAACTACAAAGAGCAGAGGCCCAACAACAGAGCCGTGTGGGACACCACTCACCACTGACCTCCAGGCAGAATACTTTCCATCTACAATCACTCTCTGCCTTCTGTCAGCCAATCAATTCTGAATCCAGATAGCCAAATCTGCCTGTATCCCATACTTCCTGATTTTATGAATGAGCCTACCATGGGAAACCTTATCAAATGCCTTGCTGAAGTCCAAATACACCACATCCACTGCCTGACCTTTGTCAACCTGTATGGTCACCTCCTCAAAGAACTTAATAAGATTTGTGAGGCATGACCTGCCCTCGCAAAGCCATGCTGAATGGTTTTCCAAGTAATCATAAATCCTATGCCTCAGAATTCTTTCCAAAACCTTGGTAACTACAGACTGACTGGTCTGTAATTGCCAGGGATAAGACCATAAGACATAGGAGTGGAAGTAAGGCCATTCGGCCCATCGAGTCCACTCCGCCATTCAATCATGGCTGATGCGCATTTCAGCTCCACTTACCAGCGTTCTCCCCGTAGCCCTTAATTCCTCTAGACAACAAGAATCTATCAATCTCGGCCTTGAAGACATTTAGCGTCCCGCTTCCACTGCACTCCGTGGCAATGAATTCCACAGGCCCACCACTCTCTGGCTGAAGAAATGTCTCCGCATTTCTGTTCTGAAATGACCCCCTCTAATTCTAAGGCTGTGTCCACGGGTCCTAGTCTCCTCGTTTAACTGAAACAATAGGATGTCCCTATTCCCCTTCTTGAAAAGAGGAACAACATTCGCCTCCTTCCAATCCTCCAGTACGACTCCCGTGGAGAGCGAGGAGGCAAATATCCTCACCAGCGGCTTAGCAAACTCCTTTCTCACTTCCCAGAGCAGTTTAGGGTAAATCTGGTCTGGCCCTGGGGACTTATCAATTTTAATGTTTTCCAAAGTTTCCAGCACATCAAACTTCATCAATCTCGATCTGTTCAAGCCTGTATCCCAGCTCCTCTAAGTTTTCATTTACAACAAGTTTCCTTTCCTTGGTGAAAACCGAAGCAAAAAAAACCATTTAGGGCTTCCCCTATCTGCTCAGACTCCATGCACAAGTTCCCTCCGCTATCCCTGATCGGCCCTACCTTCTCCCTGATCATTCTCTTATTCCTCACGTATGAGTAAATTGCCTTTGGATTCTCCCTATCCTTCTTGCCAAGCCTTTCTCGTGCCACCTCCTGGCTCTCCTCAGTCCATTTCTGAGCTCCTTTCTAGCAAACCTGTAATCCTCTAAAGCTGCGCTAGATCCTTGCTTCCTCCACTTTACGTAAGCTGCCTTCTTCCTATTGACGAGAAGCTCCTCTGTTCTCATCATCCAAGGCTTCTTAATCTTACCCCTTTTTGCCTGTCTCAGGGGAACAAATTTATGCATCACACGCAACAACTGTTCCTTAAACAGTTTCCACATGTCTGTTGTACCCTTTCTGTGGAACAATTGCTCCCAATCTGTATTTCCCAACTTCTGTCTGACAGCGTCATCATTTCCTTTTCCCCAATTAAATATCTTTCCATGGTAATGCTCCTTTCCCTCTCCATGGCTACAGTAAATGTGAGGAGAAAGTGAGGACTACAGATGCTGGAGATCAGAGCTGAAAATGTGTTGCTGGAAAAGCACAGCAGGTCAGGCAGCATCCAAGGAACAGGAGAATCGACGTTTCGGGCATGAGCCCTTCTTCATGCTCATGCCCGAAACGTCGATTCTCCTGCTCCTTGGATGCTGCCTGACCTGCTGCGCTTTTCCAGCAACACATTTTCAGCTACAGTAAATGTGAGGCAGTTGTGGTCACTGTCACCAAATTGTTCTCCCACTGCGAGATCTGACACCTATCCTGGCTTGTTGCCGAGCACCAAATCCAAAATGGCCTTTCCCCTCGTCAGCCTGTGCACATACTGAGTAAGGAAACCCTCCTGAACACACCTGACAAAAATAGCACCATCCAAACCATCTGCACTAAGGAGATTCCAGTCAATATTGGGAAAGTTGAAGTCACCCATAACAACAACCCTGTTACGTCTGCATTTTTCCAAAATCTTCCGGCCTATTAGCTCTTTGATCTCCCTACTGCTATTGGGGGGCTGTAGAAAACCCCCCCAATGAGGTGGGTGCTCCCTTGCTGTTCCTAACTTCCATCCTTACTGACAAACCTTCCTCAACAACCTTGGTTTTTGTAGCTGTGACGCACTCTCTGATTGGCAAAGTTACAACCCCCCCGTTTTAAACATTCTAAACCCTGGAACATCTATCAACCATTCCTGTCCCTGTGAAACCCACGTCTCCATTATGGCCACAAAATCATTGTCCCAAGTGCTGATCCATGCTCTAAGTTTGTCACTCTTATTTCTGACACTCCTTGCATTAAAGCAGACACACTTTAACTGATCCCTTTGTTTCATCACATGAAAAACCTCCCTGATAAATTCACTACATCCTCTCACTGCCCCATCTACACTTGGACAAATCACTTCGACAAAGGGACTAAAGATGTGGTTGCTGCAATGAAACATAGGAAAGTAAATTCCAAAGAGAATGTCAGGTGACCATAAATTAAGAGAAATAAAGAGAGTGGACAAAAACGTGCATATTAGCATATAACATAAGGATATGTGAAATTGTCCATTTTGGCCAGAAAAATAAAAAAGAACTATGTCATTGAAATGGAGAAATGCAGATAATGGAGATAATCTGAGATGTAGAGGGATTTGTGTATCTTCGTGCATGGACTGTAAAAGGTTAGTTATGCAGGTACAGCAAGCATTTAGGAAAGCTAACAGAACATAACAATTTAATGTAAGGGGAATTGATACAATGATATGAAGGTTATGTTTCAGTTACACAGGGCATTTCTGCTACCACATCTAAATTGAATTGAATTAGCTTTACTTTCACATCTATTCAAATAAATACAGTGATAAATTGAGAAGTCACTATTTATAGCATCTTCATAGATACAAAGATACTTTGGTACAGTTTCTTCACTTACAAGATTAAGTTGGAGGACTGTGTACAGCACTGATCTCCTTATTTAAGGAAGGATGTAAATACATTGAAAACAGTTCAAAGAATGTCTACTTGCCTCTATCTGGAATGGGCAGGTTGTTTCATGAGGAAAGGTTGGAGAGGTTAGGGCAGTATCACTGGTGTTTAGAAGAATAGGTGATTTGATTGAAATGTATAAGGTCCCGGGGGATTTTGACAAAATAGAGATGGAAAGGATGTTTCCTGTTTGGGGAGAATCTAGAACTTGTAATCACTGGATTTAGGTTTTCTTGCTGATCTGGAAGGTTCATTCCAGACGTTTCATCACCGCACTAGGTATCATCATCAGTGAGCCTCTGGACGAAGCACTGGTGGTATAGACTGCTTTCTATTTATGTGTCTGGGTTTTCTTGGGCTGGTGATGTCATTTCCTGTGGTGATGTCATTTCCTGCTGGTTTTCTCAGGCGGTGGTAAATGGGATCCATGTCAATGTGTTTGTTGATAGAATTCCGGTTGGAATGTCATGCTTCCAGGAATTCTCGTGCATGGCTAGGGTTTCTGGAAAGTCACTGGATAGATGATTTTCCACTGCTATTCGTACACCTAAATAATAAATTCAAAAAGAACAGGTACCAAATGAACACAGTCCGCCAACTTCTCAATAACAAACCTCAACAAGCAAACAAAACGCGTCCAGAAACCCTAGCCACTCTCCCCTACATCAAAGACATCTCGGAAATGACTGCCAGACTGCTCAGACCTCTTGGCATCATGGTAGCTCACAAATCCACCAACACACTAAAACAGCAGCTAATGAACTTGAAAGACCCTATACAGACAACAAGCAAAACTAATGTCATTTATAAAATATTGTGCAAGGATTGTAACAAACACTACATTGGACAAACAGGCAGAAAACTAGCCACCAGGATACATGAACATCAACTAGCTACAAAAAGACATGACTCTCTCTCACTAGTATCCTTACATACAGATGAGGAAGGACACCGCTTCAACTGGGACAACACATCCATCCTAACACAAGCCAAACAGATACATATACGAGAATTCCTGGAAGTGTGGCATTCCGACCGGAACTCTATCAACAAACACATTGACTTGGAGCTCATTTACCATGCCCTGAGATAAATAACAGGAAATGACATTACCATAGGAAATGACACCACTACAGTAAATGACATTATCAACCCAAGGAAACCCAGACACATAAATAGAAAGTGGGCTCTACCACCAGTGCTTCATTCGAAGGCTCACTGATTCACTGATGATGTTACCGAGTATGGTGACAAAATAACTGAAATGAACCTTCCAGCTCAGTGAGCAAACCTACATCCTGAATCTCAACCTGAGCTACAAATCTTCTTAAGACTCGCTAATTTGTGATCACTGTTGCAGAATAAAGCATCAACCATTTGAGTTGTGATAAGGAGAGCCTATTTCTCACAGGCTCATGAATCTTTGGAACTGTCTTTTTGAAAATGAAGTGGAAGCAGAGCTCTTTTTACTCTTTGAAGGCAAAGGTGGACCTTAATAAGCAAGGTGTGGTGAAAGTTTATTGGTGTAGGCAAGTATATGGAATAATGAGAGGCTGAGTGGCCTATTCCTAATTCAAGGTATTAGAATAAGAATCTTTTCTCAAGGGGCCATCAAGTGGTTTTCCTTGACCACACCACACCAACCAGGCCCTTTGGATCCCAAGCTAAAAGGAGGATAGTGACAGCAAGGTAGCTTTCACCAGGGGTAGATGGTGACGACCCAGCATATAACAGTCCACATCAGTGTGGCATCTCGGAAGATTTGTAAAACTTCAATTTTCATTCTGACCAGATTTCGTACATTGTTGGACCTCATAAACAGCACTTTTACTGTTCCCCAGTAGGCACAAAGATCTCTGCCAGATTATAATTCCTCATTATTCCTGCTGTGAACACATGTTAATTACCCAACTCATCTTACCATCTGCACCTCTGCATTTCACGTGCCCAAGTTGTGTTTTGTTAAACCAGAGCAATGGTTGTGCCATTCTTTCACAGTCTTCGCCATTAGCCATCAATGCTCAATTGGACTGCAGGGTATTAGGGGGATAGTCTCCTGAAAGAGCTAGTGGGAAGATAAAACAGGAGCTAAATTGTTGACAGCAGACTATGCATCATTCGCTGTTCGTATGTCAGTTGTTGTTCTGCTGGTAACACACTCATCTTGGAGTTACTTCAAGTCCCATAGAATCACAAAATCATACAATCATACAATACAGAACAGGCCTTTCGACCCATCAAGTCTGTACCACCAGAAACACACTACAATTTACACTAGTCCCACTTTCCCAATCTAGGCCCATAGCCTTGAATGTTATGATATTTCAAGTGCTTATCCAAGTGTTTTTAAACTTTAATTGCCCTCCCAGGCAGAGCATTCCAGACCCCCATCATCCTCAGCTCCCTCTTAACCTCCTGCCTTTCACTTTAAAATTGTGTTTCTTTGTTACTGAATCTTTGACTGAGGGAAATGGCTGTTTTCTATTCACCCTGTCCATGCCCCTCATAATCTTATTCACTTCTGTCAGACTCACCCCTCAACCATAAAACATAGAACATAGAACATAGAAAAGTACAGCACAGAATAGGTCCACGATGTTGTGCCGAGGTTTAATCCTAATGTAAAATATAGTAACTTAACCGACACACCCCTCAACTCACTGCTATCCATGTGCATGTCCAGCAGTCGCTTAAATGTCCCCAATGACTCTGCTTCAACCACCACAGCCGGCAACGCATTCCAAGCATTCACAACTCTCTGTGTAAAGAATCTACCTCTGACGTCTCCTTTATACCTTCCTCCTAATATCTTCAAACTATGACTTTTCGTACCAGTCAATCCTGCCCTGGGGAAAAGTCTCTGGCTATTGAATCTATCTATTCCTCTCATTATTTTGTACACCTCGATCAGGTCTCCTCTCTTCCTCCTTCTCTCCAGAGAGAAAAGTCTGAGCTTATTCAACCTTTCTTCACAAGGCAAACCCTCCAGTCCAGGCAGCATCCTGGTAAACCTTCTTTGCACCCTCTCCAAAGCCTCTGTATCTTTCCTATAGTAGGGCGACCTGAACTAGACACAATATTCCAAGAGTGGTCCCAATGGGGACTTGTAGAGCTGCAGCTCGCGGCTCTTAAACTCGATCCCCCTGTTAATGAAAGCCAAAACACCATATGCTTTCTTAACAACCCTATCCACTTGGGTGGCAACTTTGAGGGATCTATATACTTGCACACCCAGATCCTCGGTTACTCCACACTGCCAAGAATCTTGTCTTTAACCCTATATTCAGCATTTGAGTTCGACCTTCCAAAATGCATCACTTCGCATTTATCCAGGTTGAACTCCATCTGCCATTTCTCAGCCCAGCTCTGCATCCTGTCATTGTCTGCTCCAAAGAAAAAAAATACAATCCTATCCAGCATAGTGGCTCAGTGATAAGCACTGCTACCTCACAGCGCCAGGGACTTGGGTTCAATTCCAGCCTCGGATAATTGGATGATCCAAGGATGTGGAGGCTAGGAGAGTTAGCGATGGGAAGTGCAGAGTTACAGAGATGGGGTGGGTCTGGGTGGCTTGCTCTTCTGGGGATCGAGACTCAATGGGTCGAATGGCCTGCTTCCACGCTAAAATGCTCCATCCCAGGCAATATCCTGGTGAACCCCTCTACACTGACTCCAATGCAATCACATCCTTCCTGTAGTGTGGAAACCAGAGCTACACACAGTACTCCGGCTATGGCCTGAGTCCACGCTTGCAGCAATGCGCCAGCACCTACCCTCTCTACAGTCAGCCCTGCCTCAGCTGAGGTCTGCACTCTCTCAGAATTGCAAAGGACCCACTCTGTACTACATCCTCAGGAGAATTCATACTCTCAACAAACAGTATTTCAATTCCATCTCAAACATCAAAAACTGTAAGTACAACAAACTTTTATCCACCCACCTCCATAACCAGCGCTCCTCAAACATTCCAGAAGATTCCCCTGGCCTCGGAAACACCATGAGCCATGCGGCTGATGCAGCTAC
>NC_057724.1:79000834-79002702 GCF_004010195.1 Chiloscyllium plagiosum | reverse complement strand
GGGCTTTTGCCTGAAACGTCGATTTTACTGCTCCTCGGATGCTGCCTGAACTGCTGTGCTCTTCCAGCACCACTAATCCAGAATATAGTTCTGTACAGCTCCAAAATAACCTCCCTGCTCTTATAATCTAGCTATGGTTGATAAAGGTAAGCCTCTGTTGCTGCCTCAACTCCTTTATTAACCTGTCCTGCCACCTTTAGGGACAAGCTCCTCTGACCTTCCCCTAGTGTCCTGCCATTCATCAAGAACTCCCTAGTCTTCTTCCAAAGTGCCTCACCTCACATTTAACAGGGTTAAATTCCATTTGCCACTGATCTGTCCATCTGACTAACCCATCCAGATCCTTCTCTAACCTAACACCTTCCAACTCACTGTCAACCACAATCTTTGTGACATCTGCAAATTTAATTATCATCCCTCCCACACCATTTATGGATATCACAACCAACAAGAATCCCGGTCTGTAATAGTTAAGTCAAAGCTTCTGGAGCTCTGCAGGAGCTGTGTGTATTGACTGGTGACATTGGAATTCAAGCAAGAGATACAGTCACAGTGTCTGCAACACAACACATTGTCCAAAGATTTCATGAAGGCCTGCTTTTCATCATTAATGTGGTTATTAAACTGGCAATTTATGATTCTTTTATATTCTTAATTTATTCCTTAACTGGGTCTGTCTGCCGGTGTGTGAGTGAGGGTTTCTGCTCAGAGCAGATTGGGCTCTGGTCATAAATATTAATTGGATTACCTTGTTGTTTATCTGTATTCTGCAAAAGTTAAAAAGTCATGGAGTCTTCAGTCCAACTAGTCCATGCCAACTAAATATCTTAATCTAGTCCCATTTGCCAGCATTTGACCCATATCCCTCCAAACCCTTCCTATTCCAAGTGTCTCTTAAATGTCATAATTGTACCAGCCTCCACCACTTCCTCTGGCAGCTCATTTCATACACGTACCACACTCTGCGTGAAAAAGTTACCCCTTAGGTCCCTTTTAAATCTTTCTCCTCTCACCTTAAATCTATGCCCTCTAGTTTTGGACTGCCCTATCCCAGGGAAAAGACTTTGTCTATTTACCCCATCCTTGCTCCTCGTGATTTTATAAACCTCTATAAGGTCACCCTTCAGCCTCCAATGCTCTAGGGAAAACAGTCCCAGCCCATTCAACCTCTCCCTATAGCTCAAACCCTCCAACCCTGGCAACATCCTTGTAAATCTTTTCTGAACCCTTTCAAGTTTCACAACATCTGTCCGATAGGAAGGAGACCAGAATTTGTTGTGGGGTCTGTGACATTCTGACAGGGATCAGAGTATTTGAGAAGATTTGTAGCTCAGGTTATGGTTGAGGTTGCTGACCTGATTACTAAGCTAGTAAGTTTGTTCACAACTGTTTCACCAACTGAAACAGAACCAGCAACAAAACCAGAAATGACACCACCCACACCAGCATACCCAGACCCACAAATAGCAAGTGGGACAGAACGCTTCACTGGAGGCTCACTGATGATGTCACCTAGCATAGTAATGAAACACCTGAGAACTAATTTATTAGCTCAGCTAAAACTTTATTGCTGGAACAGCACAGCAGGTCAGGCAGCATCTAGGGAACAGAAGATTCGACGTTTCGGGCACATGCCCTTCTTCAGGAATGAGCAGAGAGTGTTCAGCAGAGATGACCTGGGGTGTGCAGTGAGAGAGGGACTCACTGAAATCTTTATAGAGAGAGGCAGAGAGCTTCTTCAAGGAAGGCATCCTTGTAAGAGGATTCGCAGTAGGTTGAAATCTTCGAGGAGAAAGTGAGGTCTGCAGATGCTGGAGATCAAAGTTGAAACTTTATTGCTGGAACAGCACAGCAGGTCAGGCAGCATC
>NC_057724.1:78995252-79000629 GCF_004010195.1 Chiloscyllium plagiosum | reverse complement strand
AAGGGAGGGTGGGGGGTATGGATCTGACAAGGGAGGGTGGGGGGTATGGATCTGACAAGGGAGGACTCCTATTAGCTCAGCTAGCAAGCCAACAACGTTATTCTGACAGTGAGGATTTGGACTGAGTACAATGCTCTGGGACAGGCTTGTTGCAGCACTGCTATTACCCTGAACAGCAGAGTCTGGGAATGGTTATATTTCCATGGTGATTTCCAGCCCTACACAACAGGGTAACCTGCAGAGCGAGAACACCATGTTACTGTACAGCTGTTGTAAGGGTCTTAGCAGCAAACAAAACATATTTTTATGGCAGAATTAATTTTTTGGGGAAAATTGAGGGAAATGTAGAATTATTGTCCAGTATTCAGTTATCCAAGAGACACCATCCTTGAGGCCATTGATGGGAGTAGTTGGTATTATACAACAATGAACGTGAGTACAAAGCTCTGACTTCCATGCCAACTATTTTCAGTCTCCAATTCACTCACAGCAGACAGTAGGATAGGAAGCTGCATGTGAATGTGGTGAGATCTACAGTTAATAAGATCATTAACACACAATAATCTGCTTGAAGAGACAACTCACCATTTCCCAGTGAGAACCTCACCACGGCACCATGACCGCCACTGAAACATGCAGCAGGTTGTTTGTGATGTCTCAATCGTACCCACTGAACTCATGTGATTGTGTCATGTTTCTCACCATAGCCCACAGCGTTCAGGTCCCCATAAGATTCACTCCAAAAAGACTGTAATAAAGAAAGTATTTATATTTATCATACTCCCCTTCATAATTTCAATACTTCCAAAGAAGGTTCACCCAACAATGTTGTTTTTAGCGAAGTCCTTACAGCTGTAATGTAAGAGAAGTTGATTTTGTACTTAATCAGCAATGATAAAAACCAGGTAAACCCCCGGTTGTGGAATATTTGTTAACTGGGATAACTGCTAACCACTCTCCTCTGAAATACCTGTCAATGGTTTACCAACAGCTGGGAGTAGGAAATGTGTTGCTGGAAAAGCGCAGCAGGTCAGGCAGCATCCAGGGAACAGGAGAATCGCGTTTCGGGCATAAGCCCTTCTTCAGGAAGGCTTATGCCCGAAACGTCGATTCTCCTGTTCCCTGGATGCTGCCTGACCTGCTGCGCTTTTCCAGCAACACATTTCCAGCTCTGATCTCCAGCATCTGCAGACCTCACTTTCTTCCCAACAGCTGGGAGTACACCTTGTGCTTTCATTTAAGAATTCAAAGAATTAGAAACTGAGGATGAGAATTTTTAAGACAAGGTGTTTATGATCTGAACAAACAAGCAGTTTAACCAGTGAAGGCGGATCAGTGGAACTGAGTGAGAATTAGGATGACAGGTAACAGATTGTGGGTGGCCCCTGGTTTGTGGAGTATAGAACATGGAAGGCCAGCCAGGAGTGTATTGGACTATTCAAGACTAGACCATAAGACCATAAGAAACAGGAATAGGAGGAGTCCATTCAGCCCCTCGAGCCTGCTGCACTTTCAATAGGATCATGGCTATCCAATATTCCTCACGTCCACTTTCCTGCCTTTTCCCCATAACCTTTGATTCCCTGACTAATCAAGAATCTCCCTCAGCCTTAAATATACACAAGGGCTCCTCCCCCACAGCTCTCTGTTCCAAAGACACACAACTCTCTGAGCGAAGAAATTCCTCATCTCAGTCTTACATTTGCTCCCTTTTATTCTGAAACTATGCCCCTGATCCGAGACTCTCCCATGAGGGGCAATATCCTGTCAGCATTTACCCTATCAAGCCACGTAAGAAATGTCCTGATGAAGGATCTTGACTGGAAACATCAACTTTCCTGCTCCTCCAATGCTGCCTGAGCTGCTGTGCCTTTCCTGCTCTACATTTATCGATGCTGACTTCCAGCGTCTGGAGTCCTTACTATCTCTAAGCCCCTTAAGAATCCTAGACTTGAGGTGAGAAAGGCTGCCACTGACAGTTTCAGCATCAGTGGAGCCGAACCCAGGCAGAGTCGCGGGGGGGTCCTTTGGAGGTGAAGGTTGATGGTCTTGGTGATGGAGTGGTTGTGGGGTCAGAAGCTCATATTCAAGTTCCAACCTGAGACAAAGGCCGCAGTGATCAAACTGAGTGTTACACAGAGCCCGAGGAGAAGGATGGTGTTACTTAGTGAACAGAGTTTGTGGCTGCAATCAAAGACTGTTTCATGTTTTACAACAAAATAAAGCACAGGGAAATTGTATCATTATGATGGTAATTAATATTTGTAGCAGGTTTAATAATAGTTGAAAGTAGTTTTCCATTTTGGTCATGCTGTATAATCAGTGAGACAAACATTTACACTTGATTTTACAGTAGTTCGAATGAGCAGATGTTCATGTTACAGTTTGTTTTGAAGAGAGTTTACATCACATTGAATTAGAAATTATGTTCAGTGCTGTTCCAAAATGCTTAATGCATTCACAGTAAATCCCTCTGTACCATTCCAAGCATCTGTCAAAATTACATGCATAAAGAAATTTGACATGCTGGTGTTAGAAGTTTGTGTGAGGACAATGTTGATCATAATTCCTGTTGTTCATTACAGAATCTAGAACAGCATATTTTATGCTTTGTTGATGGGATAATTATCTACAATTCACAAGGGAGCAGTAGCATTTCTCTCAACTGGTGAGTGAGAGAGAGAGAGAGAGAGATGCACTCACGAGTAGTTAGATATCTTTTTGAATCTATCTGTTCAGAGATGTAATTTCACACCTCTTGAGCAGGGTCTCCAGGTTCATAAATTGAGGGGTACCAGACTGTAACAAGTCCAGGTTCAGGTCCCACCTGCTCCAGAGGTGTACAATACCATGTCTGAACATGTAGATTTTAATGCATCTGGAGCAGGGTGAGAAGACTCCCAGTGCAATGGAATGCAATGTGGGAAAGTGTGAGGTTAGGCACTTTGGTAGGAAGAATATTTTCCAAATGAGGCAAGTCTTGGTGTCCATGTACACAAATCTTTGAAGCAGGGTGAGAAGACTCCCAGTGCAATGGAATGCAATGTGGGAAAGTGTGAGGTTAGGCACTTTGGTAGGAAGAATATTTTCCAAATGAGGCAAGTCTTCAGAAATCTGAAGCACAAAGGGACTTAGGAGTCCTATGTTTAAGATTCTCTTAGGATTAACTTGCAGGTTCAGTTGGTAGTTCAGAAGGCAAATGCAATGTTAGCATTCATGTTGGCTGGGGTTGTATCAGTTTCTGGAGTATTGGGAGCAGTTTTGGGCCTCATATTTAAGGATATGCTGGCAAGTTGAATACAAAACTGTCTTGGTCACAGAAGATCAGAAATCATATAATACCAGGTTATAGTTCACCTATTCAGGCTGTCTCTATTGTTTCAGCTTTTAAAAAGATATCCCAAGGCCTCACAAACTGATTACTTTATTGTCTTGGAACAGACCACTCACCATCTCTGTCTCAACCTCTGTTCATAAACAAAGCAGAACAAAATACACCTCTCAAAGCCATAGTATTATCACAGAAGGCAATTGGACTCTAATTGGTGGAGATTGCATCTATCTAAATTCAGAGAAATTGCCCCCTGCATGAAATCTTTAAGTTCTACTGAACTAACTCTATTCATTTTTCAATAAAACTCTCCGTTACTCCTTTAAACAGAAAAAAAAACTAAACTTGCTTTATCACCAGTCCTCTGAACTGTCTTAAAAAGCTTTCAGTCTCTGGCCTTTCTAAGCTAAGATCAATCTTTGAATTTTCTGAAATCAAAACAGGCTATTGGCTGCCAATGTGGACCCACCTGCTGTAAATCACCAAAGTATATGTAATTGTCAGGACACATTAATATATTTAAAGGAGCAATGAAAAGTCACTTCAATTGAAAAATTCTGTTGATGTAGCTTCCAAAACAGTTCGAATAGAACTCTACAAGTTGTTAGATGCTTGTTAGAGTCAGAGCTCTCTTTTCTGTGGGTACTCATGTGTGAAAACTCCACAGTTGATAGGACAGCTACTGGGTAGAGTTAGTTAAAAATCACACAATACCAGGTTGTACACCCCAGTCCAACACCGGCGTCTCCAAATCATGGGTAGAGTTAGTTCATCAGAAGGTTTAATGCTGGGGTAATTTCTCTAACCATATATTTCCGTGAATGGGTAATGTTCAAAGGTCGGTTGAAAACTGAGTTACACAGCGACGACTTTTCTAAACTGTCTTCTATATCTTGAAAGTTTTTCATTTGCTTTCCTCTTTTTGTAATAAACTTCTGTCCTGCTGTTGAAAAAACTCAGCAGCTTCATGAAAATGTTTCAGTGACTGACCATCACATCAACAAAAATAAAAATAAATAATTTGTCAAATGAGATTACATTCTGGATCAGACTTGTTCAATAGTTACATCAGCTGGGGTCATAAGAAACCTTTGGAATGCACTTTAATCAATGGATGGACCTCATCTGTACAAACAGTGCAACTCTCCCAAATAAATGATTAAGGCATCACATGTCCACTTTGTCATGAGAGAGAATAAACTGGTGATGGTTTAACCTGAGAGTCACCACACCCCAAAGGGGTGTCCTTCACAGCATCTCATCCAGTATGGGAACTGAATCCACACTGTTGCCTTCACTCTGCACCAGAAACCAGCCACAGAGCCAACTGAGGTAACCAACCCCGACAGTACCATAACAAGCTATCCATTTCCAAGTTGCAGAGTAGCACAACCATCTGTGAAGCACAAGTATGACTAACTGGGCCAAACGTTCACAGCTTCTCGCACTGAGAATCACACAGTTATACCATTATTCATATCTGGGTTGGATTCTCTCACTGAAGTGGTGTGGATCAAGAAAACTTTGTTGCAAAATCTTTTGTCATGTTTGATGTACAAGACTCTCAGTACTCCATCATGAACAATCATTTTCTGACTGCTCTTTGGACTCCTGAAACATTTAAACCTCCTGGGCACAATAATATTGTCATTTCGTTCTTGCAAAATTATATCCTTCAAAGTCATTGAACCATAGAGATGTACAGCACAGAAACAGACCCTTCAGTCCAACTCATCCATACTGACCAGTTATCCGAGATAAATCTGGTCTGATTGGCCAGCATTTGGTCCATCTCCCTCTACACCCTTCCTATTCATGTCCCCATCCAGATGCCTTTCAAATGTTGTAATTGTACTAGCCTCCACCACATCCTCTGGCAGCTCACTCCTTACATGCACCACCTTCTGCGTGAAAAGGTTGCCCCTTAGGTGTCCTTTAAATCTTTCCCCTCTCACCCTAAACCTATGCCCTCCAGTTAGAGTCATAGAGATGTACAGCATGGAAACAGGCCCTTTGGTCCAACCAGTCCATGCCAACCAGATATCC
>NC_057724.1:78981022-78995153 GCF_004010195.1 Chiloscyllium plagiosum | reverse complement strand
CCTCCACCACTTCATCTGGCAGCTCATTCCATACATGCACCATCCTCTGTGTGAAAAAGTGCCCCTTAGGTCTCTTTTATATCTTTCCCCTCTCACCCTAAACCTATGCCCTCCAGTTCTAGACTCCCCGACCCCAGAGAAAAGACTTTGTCTATTTACCCTATCCATGCCCCTCATAATTTTGTAAACCTCTATAACGTCACCCCCTCAGCCTCAGACGCTCCAGTGAAAATAGCCCCAGCCTGTTCAGCCTCTCCCTATACCTCAAATCCTCTAATCCTGGCAACATCTTTGTAAATCTTTTCTGAACCCTTTCAAGTTTCACAATATCTTTCCAATAGGAAGGAGACCAGAATTGCATGCAATATTCCAACAGTGGTCTAACCAATGTCCTGTACAGCCGCAACATGACCTCCCAACTCCTGTACTCAATACTCTGACCAATAAAGGAAAGCATACCAAACGCCTTCTTCACTATCCTATCTACCTGAGGCTCCACTTCAAGGAGCTATGAACCTGCACTCCAAGGTCTCTTTGTTCAGCAACACTCCCTAGGACCTGTATAAGTCCTGCTAAGATTTGCTTTCAGAAAAATGCAGCACCTCGCATTTATCTGAATTAAACTCCATCCTCCACTTCTCAGCTCATTGGCCCATCTGGTCCAGATCCTGTTGTAATCTGAGGTAACCCTCTTCGCTGCCCACTACACCACTGGTCACAGGCCTCCAGTCTGAAAAACAACCCTCCACCACCATCCTCTGTCTTCTACCTTTGAGCCAGTTCTGTATCCAAATGGCTAGTTCTCCCTGTATTCCATGAGATCTAACCTTGCTAATCAGTCTCCCATGGGGAACCTTGTCGAATGCCTTACTGAAGTCCGTACAGATCATGCCTACTGCTCTGCCCTCATCAAGCCTCTTTGTTACTTCCTCAAAAAACTCAATCAAGTTTGTTAGACATGATTTCCCATGCACAAAACCATGTTGACTATCCCTAATCAGTCCTTGCCTTTCCAAATACATGATTCCTCCACACCAAGTTCTTGATTCCCCCACACCTTGTCTATTTGCCCTGTCCACGTGCCCCTCAAGATTCTGTAAACCCCTGTAAGGTCACCCCTCAGCTTCCAACGCTCCAGGGAAAACAGCCCCAGCCTGTTTAGCCTCTCCCTATAGCTCAACTCTCCAACACTGGCAACATCCTTGTAAATCTTTTCTGAACCCTTTCAAGTTTCACAACATCCTTCCTTTAGCAGTGACCGGAATTGTGCATAATTATGACAAAAATTCTGTTCTGTCCGTGAACCTTAAGATAATAACACCTTTAATATTGGAGGTTCAGGCATTGGAATAATTCAATATAAGTGTTGTGTGTAACTGTGAAGGAGTGACAGAATTTACAATCCTGTTTAGTGCTACTTGCAGTAATGCCATGCACACACTGTGAACGATTCACCAGTCACTCAGAAGATCTCACTTGATCGAAACAATTATGATTAGATTAGATTACTTACAGTGTGGAAACAGGCCCTTCGACCCAACAAGTCCACACTGACCCGCCAAAGTGCAATTTACCCATTCCCCTACATTTACCCCTTTACCTAACACTACAGGCAATTTAGCATGGCCAATTCACCGGACCGGCACATCTTTGGACTGTGGGAGGAAACCGGAGCACCCAGAAGAAAACCACACAGACACGGGGAGAATGTGCAAACTCCACACAGTCAGTCGCCTGAGTCGGGAATTGAACCCGGGTCTCTGGCGCTGTGAGGCAGCAGTGCTAACCACTGTGCCACCGGCTCTTCATCATTTTCAGTGAGAAAGGTGAGTGGGGGCTGATTTGATCGCATGAATGCCCCCACCCAACGTCCTGCCCCTAAAAGCTGCCTATTCATTACAACAATGTTCATCTCCCCAGTTTCCCATGGCACATGAAAAAGGTGGCTGAAATAACTGCATAGAGGCCAGTATCGTCACCAAGTCACTCTCTATTACATGTGCACAGTACACTGTCTGTGACCAGCCAGCTCAGAGACAGTCCCTCAACTGAGAAGATTCTGAATCTCCTGTTTCTTTATTTTTATTCTTTTTGTTTTCTTAAAGCAGCAGTCTTTCTCCTCACAAGAGTACGCTGGTTGTGGGCAGCCGGCTGCGAGTCAGTCCCCTGGACTGAGGATCTCCTGTTTATATTTGTTTTTAGAAAAATGTAAACTCAAAAACAAACACACAAAACCAAAAGGAAAACCAGAAGGCAAATGTCTCCTAGTACAGAGAATGCTCTTCTTCCTCCTCACAGCACACTGGCTGTAACTAGCTAGCTCAGAGTCAGTCCTCAACTGAGGAGATACTAATCTCCTGTTTACTTTCATTATACCCCCCACACTACCGCCTAACAGCAGTATTTCCCCTGCACCTATGTTGTGTGTGTGTAGGTGTAAGACACAGTGACATCAAGTGCATAAAACTTTATTCATATTGCACCACCAGGAAGAAAGGAAACACCCAAGTGGCCAGTGACAAGCATTTCCCTCTTCAACAAAGGGCAGCATTGGCTGATTAGTCAGCCAGGGCTCCCTGACTGGCCTAGGCTAATAACCCTAATCCAGGAACTCAGTCAATAAAATCCACCTGGTTCCAATCAGTACAGTGGCACTTAATTCCCCATTGGGAGATTCTCGTTAATCAAGCAGCCATTTCTTTTCCAACCACTGACCTTTTTCTTATCATTTATCAACAAACAATGTTGAAAGAATCTTTATTTAATGCTCCTGTTACTTTCTATCTTCCCCTGGCTTTGCTCCCAGGTAATACCTGGAGATTCATCTTCAATTGCTGAAGATATTCGGACAAAGAATATTAATTTTTGGAATGTACCCAAAGTGTCTGTATGGATCAAGGATTCAAAGAACAGTTGGCGGGAGATAGCAGTTATGATGTCCCAGAGTCACCGAACGGTTGGTGGAAACTTTGCATTCCGATCACAATGTTCCAAAAATTGGAGCAACAGGAACTGTCAAATTGCCAGCCGTCTGTCTGGTCAGTCCTCTTGTGAACTTGATGAGTCAGTGCATTAATCATTCATCTGAACACTTCTTCGCTCCAGTCTCTCTGATTTTCATCATCAATAAAACAAATTATATTTTGTTATGGACAGATTGAGAAACTTCAAGAGATGGTTGAGTGTTCATGTACGTTAAGGAAGATAGTGCTGTCTCTCACCTACTGATCCAGAGAGCCAGAGTAATGTTCTGGAGAACATGGGCTCAAATCTCATTACTTTAGCTGGTGGAATTTAAACACAATTAATGAATACATCTGGAAGTGAAGGCTAGTCTCAGTGAGGATGAAACTCTGTGTCCATCATTATAAGAACCCATCTGATACTCAAATCCCTTTGCAGAAGGAAATTGACTATTCTTGTCTGGCTGATCTGTACCTCCCACCTCTGATCACAAGTTCATCAGAGATTGATTTATTGACGTCACATGTACTGAAATACAGTGAAAAGTGTTATTGTGCACACTATACAGACAGATCATATCGTAAAAATGCATCAGGTAGCAGAACAGGGTGCAGAATAGAGTGTTACAACCACAGTGAAGGTGCAGAGAGAGATCAGAATTAATATATGAATGAGATACTGGAATAGGAAACTGTAGATACTGTCAGATCACTCCAGGAGCAGATCTGCCAAAGTCATCTGGCAGAATGCCTCATTGCCAGAACTTGCATATAAACGCCAGCATGTTGCTTGACCTGAGGGTGAGACAGGTCCTTCCTGCCACATCCTTCCTTACTCTGTTGACATCCTGCTCAAGAGGCAGCTGCAGTGGAGATGAAACTATTGTCCACCTCCTTAGAGTCATGGAATCATAGAGTCCTACAGCACGGAGACAAGCCCTCTGGCCCAAACTGGTCCAAAATGTCCACCTACGCTAACCCCATTTCCTTGCACTTGGCCCACATCCTTCTAAACCTTTCCTATCCATGTATCTGTGGAATATGCAAATACAAAGAAGGTCTGGAGAGAGATAAACTCATCGAAGCTTGCAGAATGGAAGAGTCCCTTTCGAGCAACTCTCTGACACAGAACTCTGTACTCTACGGGTTGTTCCCAATAGAAACACCAACTGAGGCTGAAGGGCCTTCAACTCCGTGAAGGACGCTTTTTGATCTGCTCAATAATTGTTGCTGTTCCATTGCAGAGAGCTTTTCTGCACTGAGTGTGCACATTCCAAGGTGCACACTATGTGCTGAACAATGCTTGGGGCAGCTACTGCAGAAGCTCAATAGGGAAAGACCATTCATCAAAGTCTTTAGCGGTAATACCTGAACACCTCAATATTGTAAATATCGGAGTATCTAAATTGCATTGAGCCACATCAGAGTGCAACATGATGTATGCAAAAAGTTTAATTCAATTGCAGTTCTGTAATTTTCAATTTGAAATGATTTGCGTTCAGACTGTATTTGTGACATCGAATGTACATTGTGAGTGTTCAACCTATAGTTTTACTTTGTGTTAAGAGAGTGGACCCTGGTGGACCGATTTAATTTTATTGTACTAGCTGACTACCAGGGCAAATAGAGTTGGGTATCAATTATGGTTGCACAGTTGACAAGCGGTGGAAGACTTTCAAAGCAATTTTTCAAAGTGCTCAACAAAAAGTATATTCCAGTGAAAAGGAAGGACTGTGAGAAAAGGGGTAATCTGCCAGGGATTTCTGAGGAAATGGAAGGGAAGCAGGAAACCAGAAGATCGGGAAAGCTTTAAGGGTCAACAGAAAGGTCAACAGAAAGCCACAAAAAGAGCTATAAAAAAAAGTAGAACCTGAGAAAAAAAAAGCACAGAATACAAAGACAGATAGCAAAAGTATCCATAAATATGTAAAACGAAAAAGAGTGACTAAAGTAAACATTGGTCCTTTAGAGGCTGAGAAGGGGCATTTAGTTATGGGATATGATGAAATAGTCGAGGCATTGAACAGGTAGATTGTCTCGGTCTTCACAGAGGAGGACACTAACAACATGCCAGTAATTGACAAAGAGATGAAGGTAGGTGAGGACCTGGAACAATCATTATTACAAGAGCTGGTGTTGGACAAGCTAATGGAGCTAAGGATAGATAAGTCTCTTTGTGTCGGTTTTCACAGTGGAGGACACTAACAACATGCCAGTAATTGACAAAGAGATGAAGGTAGGTGAGGACCTGGAAACAATCATTATTACAAGAGCTAGTGTTGGACAAGCTAATGGAGCTAAGGATAGATAAGTCTCTTGGCCCTGATGGAATGCAGCCCAGGGTACGAAAAGAGATGGCAGGAGAAATAGCATGTGCACTTGTGATAAATTTTCCAAAATTTACTGGACTCTGGGGCAGTTCCAGCAGATTGGAAAAAAATGTGGTGCCACTGTTCATAAAGGGAGGTGGACAAAAGATGGGGAATTATAGAGCAGTTAGCTTAACCTCTGTAGTGGAGAAGATGCTTGAGTCGATTATCAAGGAAGAAATAGCAAGGCATCTAGATAGGAATTGTCCGGTTGGGCAGACGCAGCATGTGTTCATGAAGGGCAGGTCATGCTTAACAAACTTTTTGGAATTCTATGAAGACATTATGAACACGGCGGACAACGGGGACCCAGTGGATGTGGTGTATCTAGATTTCCAAAAGGCCTTCAACACGGTGACAGATAAGAGTCTGCTGCATAAGATAAAGATGCATAGTATTATGGCTAAAGTATTAACATGGACAGAGGATTGGCTGACTAACAGGAAGCAATGATTGAGGATAAATGAGTGCTATTCTGGTTGGCAATCAGTAACTAGTGGTGTGCCTCAGGGATCAGTGTTGGGACTGCAATTATTCACAATTTATATCAATGATTTGGAGATGGGTGTAGTGTGTTAAAGTTTGCAGATGATACTAAGATGAGTGGCAGAGCAAAGTGTGCAGAGGACTGTGAAACTTTGCATAGGAACATAGATACTTTGAGTGAGTGGGCAAATGTCTGACAGATATAATACAATGTTAATAAATGTGAAGTCATCCATTCTGGTAGGAGTAACAGAAAAAAGGATTATTACTTTAATGGTAAAAAGTTGTAACATGCTGCTATGCAGAGGGACCTGGGTGTCCGTGGGCATGAATCACAGAAGATTGGTCTGCAGGTACAACAAGTGATTAGGAAGGCAAATGGAATTTTGTCCTTCATTGCTAAAGGGATTGAGTTTAAAAGCAGGGACGTTATGTTGCAGCTGTACAGGGCGCTGATGAGGCTACACCTGGAGTACTGTGTGCAGTTTTGGTCTCCTTGCTTGAGAAAGGATGTACTGGCACTGGTGAGAGTGCAAGGGAGATTCACTGGGTTGATTCTGGAGTTGAGGGGGTTGGTTTATAAGGAGAGACTGAGTAGACTGGGATTGTATTCACTGGAATTCAGAAGAATGAGGGGGGATCTTATAGAAACATATACAATTATGGAGGGATTGGATAACATAGAAGTAGAGAGGATGTTTCCAATGACAGGTGAAACTAGGACAAGAGGGCAGAGCCTCAAGATTAGAGGAAGCAGATTTGGGTCTGAATTAAGAAGGAACTTCTACACCCAGAGGGTCGTAAATCTATGGAATTCCCTGCCCAGGGAAATAGTTGATTCTACTGCAGTAAATATTTTTAAAGCTAAGGAGTGGCCCACTCCTTGAACAATAAAGGAGTGAAGGGATATGAGTCCACGAAAAGATCAGCCATGAATTTATTAAATGGCGGAGCGGGCTCGAGGGACAAGATGGCCTACTCCTGCCCCTAGGTCTTATGTTCTTATGTTAGACTTGCCAGCTGGGATCATTTCGCATGAAATAATAAAAAGGAATGTTTCAATCTAGAAAACAATGAACATAGAAGTATCTGTCACAATTTGGGACAATGCTGCTATATAATGATATGGAAAATGCTTAAAGTTTCTCTCATAGTGTCCTACAGCATGGAGACAGGCCCTTTGGCCCAAACTGGTCCTTGCCGACCAAAATATCCATCCACACTAACCCCATTTCCCTGCACTTGGCCCATATCCTTCTCATCCTTTCTTCTAAATATATTTGTCCAAATGCCTTTTAAACGTTGTTTCTTGAAAGTTTTTGCTATTGTATCGACTGTAATAGCCCAAAATACTCTTTTAACTATAATACCGAATCTGGACACCTAGAAATTGATTGTACAAATTAAGGAATGTTGAAATTATAATCATAATTAGGACATGCTATGGTAATCTTCAGTTTTCCTATTTTAGATTTGAATATAAGTTAATTAATTTAACCACCTTGGTAATTGAATTGTAGATTTGTCCTTTTAGGATGTTTAGTGGAGCAGTGGAGTTTAATCACCAGTGATGTAGCAATGGAGATATTAAGAGGACTCAGACAAGAAATAACCTCTTAAAATAATAAGTCACGTGATCCAAAGATACCTACTATGGAAACATAAACACAACATAAGAACAAACTCATAAATATATGCAGGATTTCAAAATTAAACTCTACTGTTTAAATAATTGTCAAAACTTCCAAGGAGTCTGAAACAGGTAAAATTCTAAATGATAGAGTGAGAAAGTCAAAACAGATTTAATTGCAACAATAAGGTCATAGAGTCATACAGCATGGAAACAGGCCCTTCAGCCCAACTCGTCCATGCCAACCAGGTTTCTTATACTGAACTAATTCCATCTGCCTGCATTTGGCCCATATCCCTCAAAACCTTCCCTATCCATGATTCGGAGATGCTGGTGTTGGACTGGGGTGTACAAAGTTAAAAATCACATAACACCAGGTTATAGTCCAACAGGTTTAATTGGAAGCACACTAGCTTTCGGAGCGACGCTCCTTCATCAGGATTTTTAACTTTCCCTATCCATGTACTTGTCCATATGTCTCTTAAATGTTATAATTGTACCAGCCTTCACTACTTCCTCTGGGAGCTCATTCCATACATGCATCACCCTCTGTGTTAAAAAAGTTACCCCTCAAGCCCCTTCTAAATCTTTCCCGTTTCACCTTAAACCTATGCCCTCTAGTTTCGGACTCCCATATCCTGGGAAAAAGACCTTGGCTACTCACCCATTCCCTCATGATTTTATAAACCTTTCTAAGGTCACCCTTCAGCCTCTGATGCTTCAGGGAATAAGATCCCAGCCTATCCAGCCTCTCCCTAGAACTCAAACCTTCCAGTCTTGGTAACACCCCAACCGGAAACCATGGATATACTGGGGATCCACTCCCTACTGAAGTCCAGGTCTGAGGCGTTCAAGTCGGGTGAACCTGACCTATTCGGGAAATCCAGGTATGGTCTTCACAAAGCCATTAGGGACACCAAGAGGCAGTACCAAACTAAGCTTGAGACCCAAACTAACCACATGGACACCTGTCGGTTGCATAAGGCTTACACAACCAAGTCAAACAGAATCGCAGGCAACTGGACGCTCCTCCCTGATGAGCTCAATGCATTCTACACTCACTTTCAGTAGAAGGGCAGTGAAATGATATCACCTGTCCCATCACCCTCAGATGCACCTATTTCCTCGGTAACCGACACAGGCGTTAGATCAGCCTCCTTATGGGTGAACCTAAGGAAGGCCAATGGCCTGGATGGATTCCCCAGTCGTGCATTCAGATCGTGTGCAAATCAGCTGGCGGGAGTATTCACTAACATCTTCAACCTCTCCTTACTACGATCTGAAGTCCCCACCTGCTTCAAGAAGACCACATCAACCCAACATCTGGACAACAGTTTTGCCTTGAAGACTAAATTCCAAAGAAACTCATCTCCAAACTCTGGGACTGAGGTCTCTGCTCCCCCCTCTAAACTGGATTCTTGACTTCCTGAACAACGGACCGCAGTCAGTAGGGATAGGCAACACCATCTCCTCCACAATAATCCTCAACACTAGTGCCCCTTACTATACTCCATAAACACTCACGGCTGTGTTGGTCGGTTAGCTCAGCTGGTTAGAGCGTGGTGCTAATAACGCCAAGGTCGTGGGTTCAATCCCCCCACTGACCATGTAAAGCGCTTGTGTGGTTAGCAGTGCTGTGTCAGGGTCGACCGTTGCATGAGTTTAGAAGACTGAGAGGGGATCTGATTGAGACATATAAGATTATTAAAGGATTGGACACTCTGGAGGCAGGAAACATGTTTCCGCTGATGGGTGAGTGCGGGGTAGACAATTGAGGACAGAGATGAGGAGAAACTTCTTCACCTAGAGAGTGGTGGCTGTGTGGAATGCTCTGCCCCAGAGGGCAGTGGTGGCTCAGTCTCTGGATTCATTTAAGAAAGAGTTGGATAGAGCTCTCAAGGATAGTGGAATCAAGGGTTATGGAGATAAGGCAGGAAGAGGATACTGATTAAGGATGATCAGCCATGATCATATTGAATGGTGGTGCATGCTCGAAGGGCAACTTCATCAGCAAGGACAACATCCTCAAGCTAGTAGACCTGTGCCTCACTACCCACTTCACCTTCAATGACAAGACCTACAAACAAATCAATGGAACACCCATGGGATCACCAATATCAGGCTAAGAAGCAGTAAAGCAGAGACTAGAACAAACAGCCCTCCCCGCGATCCAGCCCAAACTTTGGGTCCACTATGTGGATGACACCTTTTTCTTGACAATACAGAACAAATTAGACGAAACCTACCAGACCATCAACAACATCTATACTGGCATAAATTTCACAAAAGAGGAGCAGAACGACAACAGACCCCTTCCTAGATGTCGCAGTGGAAGGAACAGTTAATGGAGACTTGTAGACCATGCCTACAGGAAAGCAACACACACAGACCAGATACTCAACTACAGAAAAAAATCATCCCCCACATCCACAAACGGAACTGCATCAGGACATTATTTAAATAGGCCACAACACTGCAGCAGCCAGGAACTGTTAGCAGAAGAAAAATACCTATACAGCGTATTCAAGAAGAACGGGTAACCAATAAACACAGTCCGCTGATTCTTAAACATCAAACCCAAATAAGTAGGCACAACATGCCCAGAAACTCTAGCCACACTACCATATATCAAAGACATATCGGAGATGACTACCAGACTAGAATCAGAGAGTCATAGAGATGTACAGCATGGAAACAGACCCTTCAGTCCAACCCGTCCAGATATCCCAACCCAATCTAATCCCACCTGCCAGCACTTGGCCCATATCCCTCCAAACCCTTTCTATTCATATACCCATCCAGATGCCTCTTAAATGTTGCAATTGTACCAGCCTCCACCACTTCCTCTGGCAGCTCATTCCATACACATACCACCCTCTGCGTGAAAACGTCTCCACTTAGGTCTCTTTTATATCTTTTCCCTCTCATCCTAAACCTATGCCCTCTAGTTCGGACTCCTCCACCCCAGGGAAAAGACTTTGTCTATTTACCCTATCCATGCCCCTCATAATTTTGTAAACCTCTATAAGGTCACCCCTCAGCCTCCGGCACTCCAGGAAAAACAGCCCCAGCCTGTTCAGCCTCTCCCTATAGCTCAAACTCTCCAACCCTGGCAACATCCTTGTAAATCTTTTCTGAAACCCTTTCAAGTTTCACAACATTTCATATTCTTGTACTAGCATTTGAGCACAAAAGATTACTAACTTGTATTAGAGCATAATGTCTTTTAAAATCTTCTCAATTACTGCTTCCAGCCCTGTTAAAGCTGGGCAAACTCACTGTTATTTAAGGTTATATATACTTTGTTTGTTTGAAGTTGCCAAAGTTTAGAGGTTTTAATAAAAGCATTGTTCTTGATAAGTTAAGTAAGTGAGCAAAATGTTGGTAAAAATCAGAAGGATGTTGTGAAACTTGAAAGTGTTCAGAAAAGATTTACAAGGATGTTGCCAGAGCTGGAGGGTTTGAGCTATAGGAAGAGGCTAAATAGGCTGGGGATGTTTTCCCTGGATGTCCAGCTCACTAGTTTGTAGTTCCTTGGCTTTTCCTTACAGCCATTATTAAATAATGACACAACATTAGCCATCCTCTGATTTTCTGACACCTCACCCGTGGATGCTGATGGTACAAATACATGTATTAGGAGCACTGCAATTTCTTCCCTAGCTTCCCGTAATATCCTGGGAAACACTTGATCAGGTTGTGGGGATTTATCTACGTTTATATGCTCTCAGACCTCCAGCACCTCCTCATCTTTAATGAGGACTCTTTTCAAGACATCACTATTTACTTCCCTGAGTGCCTAGCTTCAATGTCTTTCTCCACAGTAAGTGCTGACATGAAATATTCGTTTAAGATCTCATCTATCTCCTGTGGTTCCATAGATAGCCTTGTTGATCTCTAAGTGACCCTATTCTCTCTCTAGTTATTCTTTTGTCCTTAATATACAGATCTCTTTGGATTCTCCTTTCTCTATCTGCCAAAGCTATCTCATGTCCCCCCGAACTGTAAAAGGTAAAGTTGTTGACAATCCACATGCTTATGATTTTAGTAATTATTTCATAAACATTAGATGTCAGCAAGCCTCCAAAATGTCAAAAAATACAATTAATTTCCTAATTAATTCTTGTATTTAATCATTCTGTCTGACCCTACCGACTGGGTGAAAAAGTGAAAGTTGTTAACACCAAAACAAGTAATTCCTGTTGTTATGATAAAGTAATGTTGATTCTCTTACTCAGAGATGTAATCGCTCACTGTCATCCAGCATCCTTTCTGCATTTTAAGTGGAGAGCTGCCAGAATCATCCACATGGTTTTGTAGTAACAACTTGTCTCCAAGATCAAAAAAGACAAATTTTATTTGCTTCAAATCCAAAAAAATCACTACTAACAGACAGATTTTTTAATTAGTAAAGAGTTTTTAAATAGTTATGACGAGCAGGCAGGAAAATGGAGTTGAGGCTGAGATGAGATCAGCCATGATTGTATTGAATGGCAGAGCAGGCTCGAGGGGCTGAATAGCCTCCTCTTGTTCCTAGTTCTTATGGCTTTAAGAAATATTATGAATTTGGAACCAAGGTAATTGGACTAAATACTAAGCAAAAGAGGACTACAACATTCATTGGTGTTGTGATTGATGAGTTTTAAATTGGAATTAACAAATGGCAAGCGTTGACAAATGTTTCTCATGGCATACTGCGTAATTTTGAGATTTGATGTTGTTTCATATAATTCCATTCTTTTTCTGTATGTAACAATACAGTGGACCATTACAATCAAAAAACAATCCTAGATTCCTATTATAGAAGAAAGCTGCAGAGAGTTGAACAGATGGAGGCTATTTTGAAAATAGTGAATCATTATGTTTTTGCTTTAAATCTTTGAAAATTGCATATATACATGTATCCTTTAGAAAATGATCTCCAAATGTTTCGATTTTATTCCAATAAATTTTCTGCTATGTTCAACAATATCCTGCAGTTGAATTCTACCATTCACAATGATGAGAAATTCCTGAAATATATTTGGTTAATCCAAAGCTGGCCGTAGTGTATAAATCAAAAAGATATTCTGACTCAGGTGCGTGAAATTCAATACCCTTGCTCATGTGAACCAGTTGAAAATAAATACATAAAATTGTATTTGAAGTTTTCCTTTGTAGAGATTCATAATGGTAACATAGCAGCTAGTGTCTGCGCTCTTGTCTCTTAGGTATCATCTTTCGCTATGTTGTAAGGTGATCGCAAGAGATAAGAGTGACAGCCCTTGACATCAACCCAGCAATCGACTGAGTGTGGCATCAAGGATTCCTCGCAAAACTGGAATCAATGGGAATCTGGGAGTAAACTCACTGCTGGATGGTCTCATTACCCTGCATGTAGGAAGATGGTTCTAGTGGTTGGAGGTCGGTCATCTCGGCTCCAGGATATCTTTGCAGGAGTTCCTCAAGATAGTCCTAGGCCCAATCATCTTTAGCTGCTTCATCAATATCCTTCCCTCCAGCATAAGGTTAGAAGTGGGTATGTTCGCCAATTATTGCACAATGTTCAGCACCATTCACAACTCCTTAGAAACAGAGGCAGTCCATGTTCAAATTCAATAAGATCTGGACAATGTCCAGACTTGGGCTGAAACTAACTGCATCACACAAATGCCAGGCAACAACCATCTCCAATAAGGTACAATCCACCTACTGTCCCTTGACACTCAATGATGTTGCCATCAGTGATTTCCTGCAATATCAATATTCTGTGAGTTACCATTGAACAGAAACTGAACTGGACCTGACATATAAAATAAAAGAAACAAGAGCAGCTCATGGACTATAAATACTATGGCATGTAATTCACTTCCTGACTCCCTAATCTTTGTCTACCATCTACAAGACACAAGTCAGGAGTGTGATGAAATAGTTCCCACTTGCCTGAATGAGTGAACCTCCAACAATACACAAGAACCTTAACTTTATCCAGGACAAAGCAGCCCACTTGATTGGCACCACATCACCACACCACCATTGTCATCCACTTCCTGTACCACAATACTTAGTAGCAGCAGTATGTACATTTACAAGGTGCACTGCAGAAGTTCATCAAGACTCCTTAGACAGCACCTTTCAAACCCACGATACCTTCATCTAGAAGGACGTGCCACAGTGAGAAACCGTAATGACCTCCTCAGAAGACAGATGCAGGTTGCAACCGATAAGGCACCCTTCGTTATCCAGTACTTCCTGGGAGCCAAAAATCTATGCTATGTTCTTCGCAGCCTGCAACACATTATCGATAAGGATGAGCATCTCACCAAGACCATCCCTACGCCTCCACTTCTTGCCTTTAAACAACTGCTAAACCTTAGACAATTGTTCGCAGCAAACTGCCCAGTCTTCAGGACATCGACCACAGCACTGTACAACCCTGTCATGGCAACCACTGCAAGACATGTCAGAGTGTCGACACAGACACCACCATTACATGTGGGAACACCACCCACCATGTACTCAACAGGTACTCATGTGACTCGGCCAATATTGTCTATCTCATATGCTGCAGGCAAGGATGCCTCCCCGCAAGGCATGGTACACTGGCGAGACCAAGTAGACGCTACAACAATGGATGAATGGACACCGCGCAACAATCACCAGACAGGGGTGTTCCCTCCCAGTTGGAAAACACTTCAGTGATC
>NC_057724.1:78955351-78980522 GCF_004010195.1 Chiloscyllium plagiosum | reverse complement strand
CCCCGGCCGCCTGCCAATCCTGCTGCTAAACCCTCCGAAATCCATCCACACTCTACCTCAGATATCCCTTTCACAAAATACAAAAGGACCTCTTATCCAGGGTTGCTGTTAGATTTAATGTTTAACATTATGTTAATGTTGTGTTAGCAAAATGTGGCTGACCTTCCCCATTGGCTGATTGCCATCAAGTTTATATTTTTTATTTCAAATATATTCCTTATTCATAAAAATATATTTATATACATACCGTGGAGGTTCTGGATTGGGTTTAACAAAGTCAGAAGTCACGCAATACCAGTCCTGATAAAGAGGCAGGGCTCCATAACCTTGTGATTTCGATTAAATCTGTTGGACTATAACCTGATGTTGAGAGTCTGGAAAAGCACAGCAGGTCAAGCAGCACCCGAGGAGCAGGAGAAATGACGTTTTGGGCATAAGCATAAGTTTTTCCAGCACCAGACATTTGACTGATCTCTAGCATCTGCAGTCCTCACTTTCTCCTATAACCTGGTGTTGTGTGACTTCTGACTTTATATACATGGATAGTCACTAAAGTAGTTCAATTCTATACAGCATCATATGAATAAACAAACTAACATCGGACTTAAACTCTATCCAGCAAACAAACCAAAGACATTTCTGACTTGTATAAGATTAGGTTTGCATATATTTGAGGGATTGAGAGGGTCCGATGACTGAAAGAACCCCCATTTAACTTTGGTAGAAAGACCTTAAAGCCTGGTCTTTCTCCACTGAGCCTTGGCAGCAGCTGCCCCAAGCTGTAATGCATCCCTCAGCACATCGTCCTGGATCTTGAAATGTGCCAGGAGAAAGTGAGGTCTGCAGATGCTGGAGATCAAAGTTGAAACTTTATTGCTGGAACAGCACAGCAGGTCAGGCAGTATCCAGGGTGCCTTGAAATGTGCCAGTCTGGCCGAGGTCAACTCCTTGTTCTGGAAGACCAATAAGTTTCAGGCAGACCAAAGAGCGTCTTTCACTGAATTAATGGTCCTCCAGGCGCCGTTGATATTTTCTTTAGTGTGTTTCCCAGGGAACAGACGGTGGAGCTGAGTCCCACATCACAGGGCTGCTCCGGACAAACCTCAGTGAGAACCACACCAAATGTATGAGGAGGGAAAGAGTCAATTTGCATTTCTAAAGCAAGCGTCCATAACTTTAGAACAGTCAAAAGCTCGTTACAGCCAAGCTAGTACTTCTGAAATATCGTGGGCCAAAGGGCCTGTTCTGTGCTGTACTTTTCTATGTTCTATGAAACATAGTTAGGAAAAATAGCAGCAAAATTATGAATATCAAGATTCCAGAAGAAGGCTTAGTGATGAAAATTAGCCAGGATATCCAAGAAAGTGTGATTTTTTTCGTGTAGTGTCCTAGACTCTACCATCTTCAGCTGCTTCATCATTCATCTTCCCTCCTTCATGAGGTCAGAAGTTTTTCCAACAACTTCTGTTTTTTTTCTGATTCCCAGTATCCATTTTTTTTTATTTTGACCGGGGAAAGTCTCTTGCTCTTTCACAAACAGTTACAATGATCTCTCACGTCCACCTGAGAAGGTAACAGGACATTGGTTCAATATTTCACCTAGAAGACAGCTCCTTTAGCAGGGCAGCATTTTTTTAATTTTGGCACTGGGTCAGTCAGTCATTATATATGTTCTGTGACCACCCTGTTCAGATATGCTGTTACATAGCTCTGGAGCAGGTGGGACTTATATCGGGATTCCAGGTGCAGAGATGAGACCTTACTACTGCACCACAGAGGCCCTCTTTTACATTATATCGTGAAGTGTCTGAGTGAGATTCCAATCTACAACTTTCTGACTTAAGCAAAATGTTTGACTGATTGAATCAAGGCTGTCGGTGAGAGATTTACACTTGGGACTTTTGTGTTTCTACAGGGCATGTAATGGAAAATTGACAATTTAGTTGTTTAGACTTCACAGGATAAATTAACTGGGTTTATGAGCTACAGCAGGCACATGAAAGATATGCACACCTGGTGTTAATGTCATTTACAGAATCATAGAATGGCATTCAGCCATCTCCTCTGTCCCTTTGCTGCTATGGTGTTGGAATTCAGGGAGCAAGCTTTAATTACTGTCTCTGCAAGTTTACATTGATGTTTTTCAAATAATTTCAACTCCAGTAATACTCGTGCTTTTCTCCCTGTATGTCGCAAGACAATAGAACACTTTTGACATTTTACCCATATTCTGGAAAATTCTGCAAAGCTCGTAGCATCTTTTGTCAGACCATTGCAGTGATTGGTCTGATTAAATAAGATTTAAAACATTTTGTTCTTTCTAAGAAAAATGAAATTTGAAGGGTCACTGGACTCAACATGTTAACTTTGCTTTCTCTGCAAATCCTGTCAGCTTGCTGAATTTTTCCAGCATTTTATGTTCGTTTTAGATCTCCAGCATCTGCAGTTCGTTATTTTGTTTAAATTCAAATGTTGCTGAAAAGAGAGACAAGTTGCCACTGGTGAGGACATGTGCAAGACGCCAAATTGCATCCAATCACAACAATTTATAGTGCCTTGGCCAATCAGAATCAACTTTCCAACCAGTCAGTACCGTTTCCTTTGGAAGGGGTGGGAAGAGGGAGGATTCAGTTTGTATTGGCTTCATATAACTCTCAGCCACTTACTGTCACTCTGCCTGTCTCTCTGTCTTATTCTCTAAGTACTCACATGCTTATTAGCACTCCCTTTGTCATAGTACTATCACTCACTATGTCTGTTAGAGATACTCCTCACACTCTTTCTCTTTTCATTCATTCATACAGTGTTGCACATACTTATACTCTCACTCTTGTCACACACAATCATTCTCACTTTCTTAGACTTGGTGGAAGAAGCTATTTGCAGCCTGCAGTCATTCCTGATGAAGGGCTCTGGCCCGAAACATCAATTCTCCTGCTCCTCGGATGCTGCCTGACCTGCTGTGCCTTTCCAGCAACACACTCTCGACTCTGATCTCCAACATCTGAGGTCCTCACTTTCTCCTGCAGTGTGACTGGACCTCTGACATCCAGGGCTTGAGGGAAGGATGGAGCTGTTTTGCAGCCAGTTTACATCAGGAGATGGACATTGACAGGATGGGAAGGAAGTGGGGGGAAGGAGCCATTTCCAACCACTGGTTGAGGAAGTGATAGTAATCTCCAGCAGAGTCATCCAGGATACCAGGCAAGCATGAATAAAAAGAGAAACATTGTTGATTCTGGACATCCCTATGTAATAATGATTGATGTTCTTCAGAACAACAGCAGACATTGATTGATAAGCTTGTAAATAGGGATGGTCTGTGGTGGTGACTAGCTCATCATGATTGACAGAACACTTGGCCAATGAGCTCCACTCCACTACATAGCGCTTCATGACACGCAGCTGATCCCTGTTGCTATTGCAGGTTTAGGAGTCGCAAGTTGATCAGCCGCTCCCACTGGGGATCACAACCCTTGGTTTGGGAAGCTTTCTTCTGTGTATTTAATTCATTGTGGTGAGACTTTTTGTGACAAATTAAGAAACAGAGTTGTTGAAGGCTGGGTGAAGTCATCAGCTCTTGAAAAAATTAAGTTGTAAACGTGCTGTTGATTGCTTTGTAATGCTCTGTGTTCATGCACTGAACACAGAGGGAGAGGTAATGGCATCTGTACTTGGGGAGAGGATCCTAGTGCTGATCCAGAGCAAGTGAGTTGCCAATCAACGATTTGGCCTATTTATTTTTCTTGCCTCGCTGTGCCTGATTGCTGCTCTCTGACAAGTTGTGAAAGCATGCATACAGAATATCATCCAAAACCTTGTGAGGCTACCTGGCAATTTCCCAAGTCTCACAGGTGATTTATTCGCAGTTAATTTCTTCAATGTTACTGTAATATTTGAAGGAAATGCTGGTAAAATTGTCTCTCATAACAAGACCAAGTGTGCGGAGTTTAAAATGGAAGAGATGGTGGGAAGCTGGAGTTACATACTGATTGTGTGTCATGAGGATAGTGATGGAAACGCATTCAGGACTCATGAGAATATGACCTTACTCCATTGACCTATCTGACCTTTCTATAAGTTATGAAGAGAAATTGCACAGACTGGATTATATTCTCTTGAATGGTTTGAATGAAAAGTTTGAGTTGTAAGGTGAGAGCAGAAAAAGTTTCCTCTGGTGCTGTCCAAAACAAGAGGTTTTGAGCCTTCGGAGTAGTGTCAGGATGCATTTCTTCAAACATGAAAGTAGAAATTTGGAACTCTCTCAAAAAGCTGCTGAGATTTGGGGTCGCTTGGAAATGTCAAAATTAACATAAATTGTTGATTAGTAATGGTGTTCAGGGTGAAGGCGTTAAGCCAGATGGATTGAGTTAACAGATCAGTTGTGTTCTATATGAGTACTGAGAGAGGTTTTCTGGGTAGAAATATTTCCTCCTCTTCCTGTGTGCCAGTTAGTCAGCTGCCTGGTGTCAGACCTGCACTGAAATTCATTTTAGGTATCTACACTGAACTACTGAGAGATCTAAAAAAAAACAAATTATTGGAGAAACTCCGGTCCGGTAGCGTCTGTGGAGAAAGAAACTGTTAACTCAAATATGACTGTCCTTCAGAACTTTGGAATGTTTTACTTTGGGCATTTTGCTTCAAGAGTGGTGTTAACTGTAGAGCTCAGTTCTGTAAACATTGTACTCCTAATTATAGAATAAGACAGCAAAGGAGACTTTGTTTGTGCCATCATACCTAGGCCTGCTGTGAAAGAACTATTGTTAGTCCCATTCCTTGCTATTTCTCCAGAGCACTGCATATTTTTCTTTTTCAGTATTTATCCATTTGAAGAGTTTCAGCCTCCGTATCAGTCATTACATTTCAGATCACTGTAGCTTTGTGTAAAATCTTCATCCGACTTCTGTTCGTTTGTCACTTGGTTCAATATGTGACCCTCTCATTACCGACCCTTCTGCCTGTAGAAAGAGTTTCTCTCTGACTAATCGAGTGAAACCTCCAATGAAATCTTGAAGGCAATAACTCATTATATTCAAACAGTGGCTTAGGAAGAATATATTAGAGAGAGGTAGGTGTAAGGTACCCTGTGACGGGAGCACATGAGTATTTCAGTATGGAATGGTTTTGTAGAAGATACCGTCGTTGCCAGTTCATCCGTATGGCACCTCTTCCCAGAGACTGGATGGGCAAAACGTGTTTGGCAATTTCAGATAGGTGGTGAGCATACCTGTAAATTAGTATGCTGTTTTACAGTGTTACATCATCTGATAATCAGGACTGCAAGATCATAAGATTTTTCTGTTTGTTTATGGAATGTGATGCTATTTATTACCCATCCTAAATATCCTGGAGGAAGTGCTGGAGAGCTACCTTGAATATCTGCCATTGTTGGTGCCTTCAGGCCACCCATGATGATGTTGGAGACAGAGTTCTACGATTTTGATTTAGATGGTGAAAAGGAATAGAGTTCCAAGTCAGAATGGTCTAATCCTTGGAGGGGACATGGTGGTGGTGGTGTTCCTATGTATCTGCTGCCCTTCTCGGTGGGAGAGGTTGCATGTTTGGATGGTGCTTTGAGAGGAACCTTAGTGAGTTGTTGCACAGCATCTTGTAGATGGAAAACACTGCTGCCGTCTTGACTCAGTGAAGGAAGTGAATGTTGAATATGGTGGATGAGGTACCAAACATAGATACATGCATACATGTTGCACAGAGATTGTTTAGTAAGGTTATTTTTGTGCATTTGTAGGGTATATGTGTCATTTTTGCCATCTGTAAAGGGCCGTAACTTGAATCATTGCAGTGCTTGGGGTGTAGTTATCTTCGTAGTTCTGTTAGGAAGGGACCTCTGGGATCTTGACCCAATGACAAGTGAAGGAACAATGATATAGTTCCAATTCAGAATGGAAGGGGACTTGCAGGAGGTGGTGTGAGTGACTCTTTGTAGAATTCTGAGCCACTGACCTGTTTTCATCACCATAGTATTTATATGGATTTTCCAATTAGGTTTTGAGTGAATATTAGCCCCTAGGTGGGATTTGGTAGTGATGATCATATTTAATGTCAAAAGGACGTGCATGATGAGGCAGGTGAGAGTGTTGCCATAGTTTGAGGACCATAGGGCTGTATTCTCATGAGTGTTTAAGAAGGGTGGTAAGGACAAGCCAGGGAACTATAGACCAGTGACCCTGACTGTTTGTTTGTGGTGGGCAAGTTGTTGGAGGGAATCCTGAGGGACAGGATGTACATGTATTTGGAAAGGCGAGGACTGATTGGGGAGAGTCAACATGGCTTTGTGCATGGGAAATCATGTCTCACAAACTTGATTGAGTTTTTTGAAGAAGTAACAAAGAGGATTGATGAGAGCAGAGCAGTAAATGTGATTTATATGGACTTCAGTAAGGTGTTCAACAAAGTTCCCCATGGGAGACTGATTTGCAAGGTTATATCTCATGGAATACAGGGAGAACTAGCCATTTGGATACAGAACTGGCTCAAAGTAGAAGACAGAGGGTGATGGTGGAGGGTTGTTTTTCAGACTGGAGGCCTGTGACCAGTGGAGTGCCACAAGGATCGGTGCTGGATCCTCTACTTTTTGTCATTTACATAAATGATTTGGATGCGAGCATAAGAGGTACATTTAGTAAGTTTGCAGATGACACCAAAATTGGAGGTATAGTGGACAGCGAAGAGGGTTACCTCAGATTACAACAGGATCTGGACCAGATGGGCCAATGGGCTGAGAAGTGGCAGATGGAGTTTAATTCAGATAAATGCCAGGGTTGGAGGATTTGAGCTATAGGGAGAGGCTGAACAGGCTGGGACTGTTTTCCCTGGAGCGTGGAGGCTGAGGGGTGACCTTATAGAGGTTTACAAAATTATGAGGGGCATGAATAGGGTAAACAGGCAAAGTCTTTTCCCGGGGGTCGGGGAGTCCAAAACTAGAGGGCATAGGTTTCGGATGAGAGGGCAACGATATAAAAGAGACCTAAGGGGCAACATTTTCACGCAGAGGGTGGTATGTGTATGGAATGAGCTGCCAGAGGACGTGGTGGAGGTTGGTACAATTGCAACAAGTAAGAGTCATTTGGGTGTATATGAATAGGAAGGGTTTGGAGGGAAACGGGCTGAGATTGGATTGGGACTAGGACTAGATTGGGTTGGGATATCTGATCGGCATGGACGGGTTGCTATACATCTCTATGACTCTGAGTGGTGATTCTAGCCTGAGGGTCACCACATCTCAGGCGAGCAGTGAGGTAGGACCTTCATGGTGACCTCAGCTAGTGCTCACATCGAACCCATACTGTTGGAGTCACTCTATATCAGAACCCTACTGTCCAGCTAACTGACCCCAGAGCCATTACTTGAATGGCATGAATGTCACTTAACACCCTCAGGCTGACTGTTATCATGGGCCTGCTGGACACTGGCACACACTGCTTCAGTATCTGAAGTGTCATGGATGGTGCTGAACTCTGTAACCATCAGTGAGCACTCTTATGCTGACCTTACAATGGAAGGATAGTCATTGCTGAAAATGTGTTGCTGGAGAAGCGCAGCAGGTCAGGCAGCATCCAGGGAACAGGAGAATCGACGTTTCGGGCATAAGCCCTTCTTCAGGAAACTGTCTGACCTGCTGCCCTTCTCCAGCAACACATTTTCAGCTCTGATCTCCAGCATCTGCAGACCTCACTTTCTCCTGAAGTACAGTCATTGATAAAGCAGCTGAAGGTAGTTGACCTCAGACTCAACCCTTAAAAGCTCCTGCAGAGATGTCCTGGAGGTGAGAAGACTGACCTTCAATAGCCACATCCATTTCCTTTGTGCCAGGTGTGACTCCAACCAGGTGGAAAGTTACCCCCCACCCCCACGCCCCACCCCTCCAATTCTCACAGATTTTACTCTTGCTTGAACTCTGTGATACCGTACTGAGTCAGATGCTGCCATGATCTCAGGTACACCGATCTGCAGCTTGCACAGTTTCACTTTCAATTCCCGGCATTTGTCCGGTCTTCAAACCTTTTTTGGTAAGAAATAAGATTGAACTTGCTTCTGTTTTCATTGAGCTTAATAAAGACTTGAGAGTATTCACAGTTTGTGGGGTTTTTTTTGAAAGGCTGTAGAGATTGTAAATGTGAAAACTTAGCAGTGTCTCTTATCATTCTAAAAGATGACCATAGCTGAGGAATTACTTTTCTCAAAGTTTTGTGAATCTGGAATTCACTGCCCCAGAGTGCAGCAGACACTGAATGCATTAAGGAGGAGATAGGTTTCTTTTTAATTAGTAATGGTTGAAGGGTTATGGAGAACAGGCAGCAAAGTGGAGTGATGAGATGAGATCAACCATGATCATATTAAATAGTGGAGAAGGTTGGAGGGGCTGAATTGCCTATTCCTGCTCCGATATCTTTTGCGTTCATATTTTTAAGTTAGAAAATATTGTGTCAAAGCTACTCCACAAAGACTAGGATCTATCCTAAGACCTCAAAGTCAGTGATGCTGCCCTTCACCTGCAATACTGAACTCCACCAATCTTTTCCCAAAAGCAACAACGTGTACATAAAACCTTTTGAAGTTGGACTGTATAAATGATTTTGTTTCCTTTTGTTGGGAGACTATAGTTTGGACAGAGTCCAGAATGAATTAGATTTGATAATAGTCTGCAGGAAGATCTTTTTTTCATAATCCCTTGAAGAAATAATTGGAAAGATCTAATAATTGGTAAGATATAACTTCCAAAATTATCACTTGTCACCACCCCGAGTGTGTATTTTTAAAAAAAAATCCTTTAACTCTGATTTGCTTCTTTAATAGTATTGTATTAGACTTCAGTTTACTTCAGTTCCCTTTCATTAGGATCTCTGAATCTATTTGAAGAAGGGCCTGAAGAAGTGTCACTAGATCCAAAATGTTAACTTTGCTTTCTCTCTTAAGATGCTGCCAGAACTACTGAGTTTCTCCAGCAATTTATGTTTTTGTTTGGTTTCTAGCATCAGGTTCTATTTGTTTTAGCAGAAAGTAGTTAAGTATTGTGTATTCAAGAAAAGGATGATATATGATTGTAGAGTAGAACAACTTTTGTAGCGTTGAAATGCCCAACAGCCATGATTGAATGGCCGAGTGGACTCGATGGGCCGATATGGTCTAACTTTCCTCCAGCAAAGATCCTGACTTGTCAAGTTTCAAAGCTCATAGCTTAACTTGTAATTCTTCGCTTGTCATATTTACGACAGTGAGAGTCTTGTGAAAACTCTTCAATATGCTCAGAGTAGATGTTTGAAGCACAACAATTGATGCTGGGTCAATTATTGGTTTTAACTCTGAGATTGATGGCATTTTTTTAGTCAAAGGTGTCGAAGGTTTTAGGGCAAGGATGATATGAAGAGTTGGGTCTCAGATCAGCCATGATCTGAACAGAAGAGTCTAAGTGGATTCCTCCTCTGTCTATGTATTTCAGCTTTCTTTTGCTAAAACAGTATTACTTATGACTCATTATGAATGATATCATAGATGAACAACATTTATACAATATAATGTTTTATTCTTAGAATGTAAATTTTCCATATATGCTAAAAATGAATCATTTAACATAAATAGCACATTGAAGGTGACAGGATACTATTACATGCGTATGGTAGAATGCTGTCCAAAAGTCTGGATGGATGTAGCTTCAACAATGCTCAAGAAGCTTACCACCACTGAGGGCAAAGCAGTCAGCTTGATTGGCATTCCATCCACCTCCTTCAACATTCATTCACTCTGCTTATGTACAGAGGCAGCAATGTGTGCTATCTCCAAGATGTACTGCTACAACTTATCAAAGTTCTTTTGACAGTATCTTCCAAATTGGTGACTTCTGCTGCTTAGGATGACAAGAGTGTGCCATCAGCTGAAAGTTCCTCTCCAAACCAATCGCCATCCTGACTTGGAACTATGTAGTTGTCCTTTGAACTGTGGAGTTGTTTCTTTGTTGTTGTTAGGTCCAGATCCTGGAACTCCCTTCCTAACACCACTTACATGGACTATAGCACTTCAAGTGGGCTTCCCGCCACCACATTCTCAAGGGTACGTAGGCATAGGCAGTAAATGATGACTCAACCAGTGAAGTCCTACTCCTGTGAATGGATAAAACAAATCTGAATAAAACAAGTCTGCTTCAAATGAGTAGGCAGTATGTCTTGTGTTGTAAAAGATATTCATTTCTTGGTGTTTACAATACTTCTATTTCAGTATGTGTTGCGAGCAGAAATGAAAGTACTCACACCTGGGCTCCCAGATGTTGAGAGCATGGAATATGAATGAACTGTCTGATTTGCTGACTACCTCTTGTGTGCTGTTTAGATAACAACAGATGGGAAACCAAAGATTGTTGACTTCATTGATGTCTCAGGAAGTGGCGATGTAGACACCTCCACTGTGCTGGAAGCAAAGGATGGCATTCTTGTTGGTCTCTCAGGAAGGACTCTAAAGGTATTACTCTGACATTTCTGTACTGTTAACTTACGTATAACATTGTTGAACACTTCATTTTGCATCAGCAATGAAAATATACCAATGAATAAACCCATCCTCAAGAGCTGACAGAATTTTATGTAATGTGTTGCAGAATTACTTAGAGTGTGTAGCACAGAAATAAACATTTTGGGCCATGTTGCTGCTAATATCCTGTGAACATTCTTCTACCTGCTTCTTCTAACCCCAGTCAACATGATTTTCTATTTCTTTCTCTCTCACATACATGTAGCTTTCTGTAAATATATCTATGCTATCTAATTAAAGATGTACTAGCTTTGGAGGCAGTCCAGGGAAGGTTCGCTATGCTGATCCAAGGTTTGGAGATTCTGTTTTAGAGGAGTGATTGAAGAAATTGGGCCTGTAATCAATGGAATTTAGAAGAGTTAGAGGTACTATTAGAATGAATATAGAAAAGTTGTTTCCTTTTTTGTAAGAGTTGAGGACCAGAGGACATAATCTCAATAAGGGATCACATCTTTAAGGCAGAGATGAGGAAACAATTGTCCTCTGAGGATAGTGAATGAGTGGACTTCTTCATAGAGGGCTGTCAAGGCTGGTTCATGAAGTATGTTCAGGGCTGAACTAGACATTTTTAATCAATCAGGGAATGAGGGTTATGGGGAAAAGGCAGGAATGTGGAGTTGAGGGTTATGAGATGAGTCAAGATCTCATTGAAGAGCAAATGTGCTCAATGGGCTGAATGGCCTGCTTCTACTCCTATGTTTCATGGACTTATTTGCCTCAACCAGTCCATGTCCTAGCTCATATTCTTCCTTCACCTTTGGGAAAAGAGGTTCCTCCTGAATTCTATTGGATTCATGAACGAGTATCTGTAGCTTTGGTCTCCTCAGAAGTGGATAGTTCTGTACAACTCCCCTTGCAAATCCTACCATAATTTTAAACTCCTTTATCAGGACATCTCTCAGCCTTCTTTCCTTTCTTGGAAGTAATTTTCTTTCAAAATGTAGTACAAAACATGGGTTAAAATACTAATTTTGAAGAGCTGATTTTCTCATTGCAATACACTACAGCTAAATAATATTTGCATATAGTTGTGACTCATGTATGAGGTTTCTTAAAGCCGTCATCACTCATTTGACTCAGAATCAGAATGGAACCAACACAGTAGGGAGTGTGGGTGTCAGATTATTAACGTTTTCTGATGTGTTGTCATTTTAACCCATGTCATAAATTAATCAACTGAGTTTGATCTTTGTAGTTTTTAGTAGTGTTCTGTCAGAAATGTAAATTTAAGTTTAGGGCTAACTCTTAAATTATGCATATGACTTGTTCAATTTGGCTATTATGGTAATCTGCATAATCCAGTTCACTTTACAGAAAACTCGGCCACAGTTCAGTTATTACCATTAATGCTATTCAGTGACACATATCCCATCCCTAATGTTTGCAGATGACTTTCTCAAATAGTACTTTTTGATCTTCGCATTTGATGTCTTGCAATTTGGGATTTAAAAAAAAATCAAAGTTAGTATGGGAACATTCATTAAAAATGCAATAAACACTTCATTTTGTTTTGGAATGTGTCAGTAACACTGCATATAGATTTTACTCATTTCTTATTTCAGAATCCTTGTATATTTGGTGCAGAACTAAGGCATCTGCTAAGGCGCCTGCATATATAAGAGGGAAAAGATGGTTATTAGTTACTCAGTGCTGGAAGGTTGGAATAAATACACACAACCTTAAGCAGATTTGTTGATTGCTTCTCAATTTACACATGGTGCGACTGGGAGGATGAAAGGAAGATGGTTGGAGGTCTGTCATCTCAGCTTTAGAACATCACTGCAGGGGTTCCTCAAGGTAGTGTCCTCGGCCCAACCATCTTCAGATAGGGAATAGAAAAATGACAGAGAAACTAAATGATTACTTTGTGCTGTTTTCAATGAGGAAGATACAAGCACTCTCCCAGATTTAGAGATCTAAATAACTAGCAACAATGAGAATTGAAGGAACATAGTGACAAGATTGTACTGGAGAAATTAATGGGGCTGAAAATTGATAAATGCACAGGGCCTAATATTCTACATCCCAAATTGTTGAAGGGGGTGCCTGTAGAGACAGTTGATGCATTAGTGATTACCTCCCAAAATTCTGTAGATTCTGGAAATGGTTCTTGCTGATTGGAAGATAGTAAATGTTACCCCTGTATTTAAGAAGAGAGCCAGGGAGAAAACAAGGAACTACAGACCTGTTTGCCTTACATTGGTAGGAGAGAAAATGCTGGAAACTATTATTAAGGATGGAATAAATGCACATGGATAATAATTATCTGATTGGACGACATCATTATGAACTTGTGAATGGAAAATCATGTTTGATAAACTAATTGGAATTTTTTGAAGGTATAACTAACAAAACTGAAAAAGGAGAGCTGACAGATGTAGTATACTTAGATTTTCTGAAAGCTTTTGATAAAGTCTCCGTTAGGAGGCTCGTTAGAAAAATGAAAGCGCATGGAATGGGTGATACTGTAATGGCATGGATTGATTGACTAACAGGGAAAACAGCGTTGGAATGTACAAATCACCCTCCTGTTAGGCTGTGACTAGAGGAGTACTTGAGGGTCTCAGCTGTTCACAATATATATCAATAATTAGAAGCTGGGGACATGATGAGATATTTCTAAATTTGTGGATGGTACAAAGCCAAATGGAATCTGTGTTGTGAGTAAGGTACAAGGCACCTCGAGAAGAATTTGGATATACTTACTGAATGGATAAGAATTGTCAAGAATATGATGTGGATAACTGTGAGGTCATTTACTTTGGTAGAGAGAACAGATGGGCAGAGTATTTCTTAAATGGTAAGAGATAGAATGTTGAGATGTACAAAGTCTCCTTTTCGAAAAGTCACTGAAGGCTAAAATGCAGATGCAGCATGTTATTGGGAATGCTACTAGAGTGGAGTCTCAGTTCATTTGCAAAGGAGATTAATTTGACTGCATCTCGAGTACTGTGTGCAGTTCTGGTCTCCTTACCTCAGGAAGGTAACTGCTTGATCAGCCATGATCATACAGAAATACAGAGGGGGTTTGATGGCCTGACTGACTGACTCCTGTTCCGATGCTTCTTCCGTGACCAACTACCTTTTGAAGGTCAAAGTGGAAGTATTTGTTGCTGATGCAAAATGTTCAGCAACGTTTGCAACTCCTTGGAATGCTGAACCAGTCCATGTCCAAATGCTGCAAGTCCTGGACAATATCCAGGCTTCGGTTGACAAGTATCCAGTAATATTTGTGCCACTCAAGTGTTCAGGCAGAGACCGTTTCCATACAATTGTCCCTGAATGTTCAGTGGTACTATCTTCACTAAATCCTTCAGAGTGATCATCATGGACGCTACTGCTGACCACAGACTGAACTAGACTAACTATATGAATATTGTGGCTACAAGAAAGAGACAACCTAACCATTCCCTCTTGTTATTTAATGGCATTGCTATCACTGAATTCCCCACTGTCAACATCTTGAGGTTTGCCATTGATTGGAAACTGCACTGGACTAATCGGGTATAAGCAGTGGCAATAAGAGCAGGTCGGAGGCTAGGAATATTGCAGCAAATAACTCGCCTCCTGATCATCCAAAATCTGTGCAGCTTTTACAAGGCACAAGTCTGAAGTGTGATGGAATACTCCCCGCTTGCCTGAATGAGTGCAGCTCCATCAATGCTCAAGAAGCTTGACACCATCCAGGATAAAACATTCCATTTGATTTGCACCACATCCGCTCTCCCCACTACCGATGATCCAAAGCAATAGAGTGTACTATATATGAAATGCACTGCAGAAATTTACCAAGGCACCTTCCAAACCGATGACCACCACCATCTGGAGGACAGAGGCAGTAGATATGTGACAACGCCATCCCCTGCAAACGACCCACCAAGCCTGGCATGGAAATATATTGCCCATTCCTTCAAAATTGCTGGGTCAAAATCCTGTAAGTCCCTCTCGAATGGCATTGTGGGTCCACATACAGCACATGGACTGCAATCGTTCAAGAATGCAGCTCATCCCCATGCTCTCAAGGACAGCTATGGATAGGCAATAAATACTGGAACATTCAGTGAAGTTCACATCCGAATGAATAATTAAAAAGCATGTTAGTAGAGAGAATAGGGTCTTATCCTTCTGTTTGGTAGAATAAAGCAAGAAAATGTTGTAGCACTTTGTCATTGTATCGTCGACTGAGGCCAGAAACTGCATGTTACCTAACCTGTGTACTTTTCATTTTTTGACATAGATACCATCAGATTGGGTCAACCCTTCTTTGAGGTACCATGTTGGTATTAAAAATGCCTTTGAACTGTATCCCACAGCCCTTAAGGAGAGAATTCAGGTAAGAAAAATGAAGAAGACCAAACTTGTGGTGTGTGTGTGTGTGTGTTTTCGATGTAGAAACACATTAGATACTTCATTGAGGTGGTTGTTTCATACTTTCTATCTTTATGCATTTGATCATTGCAGTATTATATATTATGAGCATCCTATTAAGTATTGACAGTTCATAAAACTTGATAAAGGATTCTTTGGGATGCACCCCTTCCTATGGTGAATAAACCTTGTGTTTTATATAGCGTCATACTGCATGGGAACAGACCCTTAAGTCCAATTTGTCCATGCCGATCAAGTTTTCCAAACTAAACTAGTCCCACTTTCCTGGATTTGGCCAGTATCCCCTCTAAACCTTTCCTATTCATGTGTCTGTCTAAGTGTTTTAAATGTTGTAACTCTACCTGCATCTACCACTTTAGAGGTATACAGCATAGACGAAGAACATTTATCGATTATGCTTTGATTACCCTACTTCATCATTTTCCTCAGACCTTTATTTTTCTCAATCTGTTCTACGTTGTATTATCATTATAAACAGCAAGAGCGCCGAGAGAAGCAGTGGGACCCTTTACATCGAGTTGCTGTGGCGGAAGCTCACCGACGACTGAATGACTTCAACAAGAACAACACAAACCTATCTCAGGTACCAGTTACTGTGTGGTCATAAGCAGCACGATTAGGTCATTCAGCCCATTGAGCCTATAGAGGGAAAAGGTGTACACCTCACTGGTGCAGGCTCGTTTTATGTTATATTAAAACAAGAGATGCATGATCAAGCTCATTCAAGATTAACTCCCAGTTTGTTCTTGTGTTGGAGACATGTAGGAAGTAAAATAAATCGTGAAATATTATTAAACTAACTGACAAAAGAACCTGAAAGAAGTAACAGTTTTTTCAATGCAACAAGTTTGGGGCTATCTGGAATTTTCTGACTGTAGGGTTTCTTGGTATCACCAACTGGGCCATCATTTATTGCCCATCCCTAAGTCCCTGTAGAAGGTGAAGGTGAGCAGTGTATCTTCTAGATGGTACACACTGCTGCTGTCAGTGATGAAAAGAGTGAATTTGAAGAAGGTGGGAGGAGTGCCAATCAAAGAGGATGCTTTGGCCTGGATGGTGTTGAGTGTCTTGAATGTTGTTGGAGTTGTACCCATCCAGTCAAGTGGCAAATTTCCATTACACTCCTAGCCCCTACAGTGTAGACAGTGGATAGACTTTGGGTGACTGGGGGTTAGTTACATGCTACAGAAATGCTCTTGACCTGCTTTAGTAGCGTGTTAGAAGAATATTCAGTAATAATTTTTAAAAGGGAGTTGGATAAATCATTGAAGGGGAGAATCTTATCGAGCTATGGAAAGGGCAGCAGAATGCAAAGGTAATGATGCAGGCCTGAGGAAGGAGTTTGCCCTAGCAGACTGGGCAAAAATATTAAAGGGTAAGACAGTTGAAGAACAGAGGCAAATGCTGAGAGAGATACTAAATACCTCTCAATCAAAGTATATTTCAGAGAGGAAGAGGAATTGCAAAAAGGTGAAAAATCATCCATAGTTGATCGAGGAAGTCAGGAATAACATAAAGGCAAAATCTGGGGCATATTGTACTGTAAAAGTTAATGGCACTCTGGAGGATTGGGAGAGCTTTCAATGTCAGTAAAGGGTTATTAAAACAAAATCAAAAGTTAAGATGAGCTACGAAAGGAAACTAGTCAAAAGCTTCTGTAAGTTTGTAAAAAGGAAAAGATTAGTGAACATAAATGTTAGCCGTAGAGAGGACAAAGATGGGAAGGGAATAATGGGAAACTCAGAAATGGCAGAGCCATTAAACCAATATTTTGTGTTTTCACAGTGGAAAATAATAATTTCTTCCTACAAACTGCAGTTACTACAGAGGATCTAAGTGAAATTACTATAATGAGGGAGATGGTATTGTGTAAACTGATGGGATTAAAGATGGATATTCCCTGACGGCCTGCACCCTAGAGTATTAAAGGAAGTGACAAGAGAGATATGTGTCCATATCTCTTTTGGCCTAGTTTTTTGAGCAGGGATGTGGTGGCACTGGAGGCAGTCCAAAGGAGATTCACCAGGTTGAATCCAGGGCTGAAAGGGATTCGAACAAGGAGCAGTTGAATAGCTTGGGCTTGTACTCACTGGCGTTAAGACGAATGGTGGGGTGGAGGGAGGGTATCTGATGCATACAAAATACTAAAGGGGATTGATAAGGTGGACATTGAACGGATGTTCTTCATTGTTATACAGTCTTAAACTAGAGGTCATAGATACAGAGTGAGTGGAGGTATTTTGAAAACTGAGATGACGAGAAACTATTTCTCAGAGGGTTGTGAATCTGTGGAACTAACTGCTCCACAGTGCAGTGGAGGCAGAAACAATCAACAAGTTGAAGAATGGAATAGATATGTTTCTGATGAAAAGTAAGATGAAAGGCTATGGGGAGTAGGCAGGAGAGTGAAATTGAGACCAGGATAAGATCAGCTATGATCATGTTAATTGGCAGAGTGGGCTCCAAGTGTTGAATTGCCTAGTCCTGCTCCTGGTTCCTGTGTTCCCATGTACTGATCAGATAGCCCTTTCAAGGAGGTGGGACACTGAAAGTTGTCCTTCTGTTCTGTAGGGTTCTCTGGTCCCAGATGTGGAGCGAGTTTTTTCCGGTTTGGTTGCGTTGTTAAATATTTCACACCGTAAGTAGGTGTAAAGAAAGAAAATGTCTTTACTTTCCCAATACCCTTTTTTGGGTTGAGTCGTGAAGCAGTGTGGAGATATTACTGGGAATGATAGTTCAGCTGGGGGTAATTAAGTACCTTTTATTTCCTATTGTCATCTGGCTTTTGTGAGGATCCTGCCTGCCCCCATATAAAATATACGCTGGCATTATTGCAGTGTATTGAGGAGAGAACGCAGCTTGGAGTCAGTCTGTGCTATTTATATGCACAAATTGCAGACATGTTGCATAGCAGAATCATCAAGAGTGTTTAATGTGCCAAAAATTTCAAAGACAAATGCTGTTTCTTTCAGCATGTTGCTCCCTGCATTGACTCCTTACACATTTAATCGATACCATTTTCAAGAGTGATATCAGACATGTCACCTGGTGAAATTAGCAACATTTAAACAGTTGTTCTCTTTTGCATGACGAGCTCAGAATCTCTGTTCATGTATGCAGAGGAGTTTCTGAACTGTGGGTGAAACTAAAACAGGCATTGCATTTGGCTTACTTTGCCTGAATGTAAACTTTGCAGTTAGCACGCATGCGCAAACATATGTTTTGTTACAAATGCCAGTCTATGAACTGGCAGTGCTTGGATTTGATATAGCAACGAGATTTGGTTTTAGTCTTACTCAAACTGTTGGCTTCATCTCTTGTACAGGTGCTGATACAAGCTGCTTGTAGAGCCTTGCGTAGGATGAGCGTTTATCTCTGGAACTGGTGTATTTCTATTGCGCCATCAACTTAATGTCTGATCCATCCCAGAATCGTGTGTGCTCAGGACTGATTTACAGATATAAAGATAGAATTAAATTGCACTTCAAAAATCATTTAGTCATTAAGCAGAGCTGAATGTGGCACTTCATTCAGTACATAATTACCAGCTTGGTCAATGGGTTAAAACATTGAGAAAAGGTTTTATATAATTTCCAAAATGTTTTGAGGTTGAATCCAACCCACCCTAAGGTTCTGCTTCTACAGGTTATTGCGACTATTTTGTTTTAACTTTTTTTTTGTATTTTTACATGAACCCCTTTTTTAAACTGGATTGTCAGCCAAGGTTATGTGGCTATGTCTCCAGACTTGACAATATTCTGACTCACTAGGAGACAATGAGGACTGCAGATGCTGGAGAATCAGAGTCGAAAAGTGTGGCATTGGAAAAGCACAGCAGGTCAGGTAGCATCCGAGGAGCAAGAGAGTCAACGTTTCAGGCATAAGCCTTTCATTAGGAATGTGCAGGGGGAAGAGGGCTGAGAGCTAAATAGAGGGGTGGGAGTGGAAGGTGATGCAAGAAATGCATAAAAGTAGATAATCCCCACAGCCTGATCAGGTGTACTAATTCCCCCCCCCCCAAACCACTGATCTCAACATTCCTGATAAAGAGCTTATGCCTGAAACATTGGCTTTCTTTCTCCTCGGAAGCTGTCTGTACAGCTGTGCTTTTCCAGCACCACATTCTTCGACTGTAACGTTCTGACTCTGTGACTTCTTTCCGATGTCTGAGCTCCCTTTTCATGAGGGCAAATATATCGAAACAACATTTTAACTCCCTTCATTCTAAGTCACGTGCAATTCTCATTTCTTTATGTCATCGACATGCTTGGGGGGGGGGGGGGGGGGCGTGGGCTAGCTAGCTTTGTTGGCTGGATGACTGATTTGTGATGCATAGTGACAACAACTGCATGGGTTCAATTCCCCCTCTGGCTGAGGTCACCATGAAGGTTTCGTCAGCTCCGCCTCACCTCTTGCCTGAGGGATGGTGATATTTCAGGTGAAGCTCATTTGCTCAGGGATAGCGAATGTTGTGCCCTTATTCAAGAAGAGCTGCAAAGAAAAACCTGGGAGCTATAGACCAGTAAACTTAACATCTGTGGTAGGTAAATTACTTGAAAAGATTCTGACGGATAAGATATACATGCATTAGGAAAGACTGGGTTTGAGCAGGAGTATTCAGCATGGTTTTGTGAATGGGAGATCATGCCATGAAAATTTGTTAGAGCTTTTTTGATGAAGTGACCTGGAAGGTTGATGAGGGCAGGGCAGTAGATGTAGTCTATATGGATTTCAGTAAAGACTTTCATAAGTTTCCACATGATAGGCTGCTCTGCAAGGTTAGACCGCATGGAATCCAGGGGAGCTGGCAAATTGGATACACAATTGGCTTGATGGTAGGAAGCAGAGGGTAATAGTGGAAGGATGATTGTTGGATTGGAGGCCTGTGATTAGTGGAGTGCCTCGGGGGTCGGTGCTGGGTCCGTTGCTGTTTGTTATCTGTATCAATGATTTAGATGAGAATGTACAAGGCATGATTAGTAAGTTTGCAGATGACACTAAAATAGGTGGTATCGTGGACAGTGTGGAAGGTTATCAGAAATTGCAGCAGAACCTTAATCAGCTGGGGAAGTGGGCTGAGGAAACGGTAAATAGAGTTTAATTTAGATATGAGTGAGATCTTGCATTTTGGAAAGTCAAATCAAGGTAGGAGTTTCATGGTGAATGGTCGGATCTTAAGGAGCATAGTGGAACAGAGGGACCTTGGAGTTCAGGTGCACGGTTCTCTGAAAGTGGAGTCCCAGGTAGACAGGGCAGTGAAGAAGGCTTTTGACACATTGAGTATAGAAGTTGGGAAGCTATATTGCAGTTATACAGGACATTGGTGTTGCCGCACTTGGAATGTTCAGTTTTAGTCAGCTTGTTATAGGAAGGGTGTTATTAAACAGGAAAGCGTGAAGAAGAACTTTACAAGGACGTTGCCAGGACACAATGGTTTGAGTTAGAGGGAGAGGTTAGATAGGTCAGGCAGCATCCAGGGAACAGGAGAATCGACGTTTCGGGCATAAGCCCTTCTTCAGGAATGGCTTCCTGAAGAAGGGCTTATGCCCGAAACGTCAATTCTCCTGTTCCCTGGATGCTGCCTGACCTGCGCTGTTCCAGCAACGCATTTTCAGCTCTGATCTCCAGCATCTGCAGACCTCACTTTCTCCTCGGAGAGGTTAGATAATCTAGGACTATTTTCTTTAGAGCAGAGGAGACAGAGGGGTCCTCTACAGAGGTATATGAGGTTTTAGAGGCATAGATACGGTGAATGCACTCAGTCTTTTTTCCCCCAGTGTTGGGAAATCAAGGACTGGAGGGTATCAGTTTCAGGTTAGAGGGAAAGAAATAAAAGGGAACCTGAGGGCAACGTTTTTACAAAGAGGGTGATCTGCATATGGAGTGAGCTGCCAAGAGAAATGGTTGAGGCGAGTACATTAACAACATATAAAAGGCATTTGGACATGGTTAGGAAAGGATTAGAAGGATATGGGCCAAATACAGGGAAATGGGATTAGCGTGGATGGACATTTTGGTTGGCATGGACCAGTTCAGGCTGATGGGCGTGTCTTTGTCCTGTTGGTCTTTATGACTCTAATGAGAGTGCAGCCCTGTGGGTTGTCTGGGACAATGGTGACTTTTCTATTACAGATTTTACACCAGTTCACCTTTACCATTTAAAGTGCTAATTATTCTTCAATCTGGTAAAGGATTAGGCCTATGTGACTCCTCACTTTGTCAATACAGTTTGTCCTCTAACACAATGACAAAAACTTCATAACTGGATGTTGCTTCTGTGATCTGCTCCAGCTTGGAATACTTCAGGGTTGGTGACAGGAAATGTTCACTCTAGATTCCCCTAACCAGGTACTGAAGCTTCTCCAAAATGAAATTTGGCATTGCTAGCTGACGCATGCAAATTCCAAATATAAGTCCCAAGGAAACCAGACTTGTGCTCACTGTAGCACCAGAATAGACAGCAAGATTATAATTAATGAATGAAGAATATACTCTTGCCTTGTCTATTCTGTAGCAGCGGATGTAATTGTAGCAGACTATAGAATCTAACAGCATGAAATAAGCTGTTCAGCCCAGAGTGCCAGTGTCCTAGTTTGGCAGCAGCTATCCAGTTTGTCCTGTAGTTTTTTTTTACACTGTTTATACAGTTTTTTGTTAAATTGATATTGAATATATCTCCAGGTTTCAGGCAAAACAGTCGAAGTCAAACCAACTTGTAATCGAGTAAAATATCCCCATTTTCCTTCTGGTTCCTTTGCCAACTACTTGAATCTTAAATTTGTGTCTTCCAGGTACTGACCCATCTACCTCTGACAAGACAGTCCCACCTCACTTATTGTTCCAAAATGTTTCATAATTCTGAGCATCTTATTACTGTCTCATCCTAACCACCTCTCGTTCATGGAGAACAATACCAGCTTTTCCAATCTTCACACTCACTGAAATTCCTGATCTCATTCCGCAGTGGATGGGGGGGGGGGGGAGGAACGTTCTTCACTCCTTTGTGTTAATATTGTTTTCTTTCAATCGAACTTTCCCACAGGAAGAGAAATTGGTCTTGGAAGATCTTCAGTGCCAAGTTGATCAGTTGGATCTATTGGAGAAGAAATATTCTGACCTTGGGCCTGTCTATGATTGCTTGGTTTGGCATGATGGAGAGACTTGGAGGTAAATTTAGTGTCAATCTTTTAGCCTTGGGTATAATGGACAACAAAGTTTACATGAGATAATTTCTGATAGATTTTCAAACACCTAAGATCAATTGTCATTTAAAAAAAATTGAATCTGCATCATAATGAAAAATGTTTGATCAGGTACTTTATCAAGCAATGACATGAAAGGATGAATTCTTACTTTACCTGTAAACTACACAATGACAGCCAGTTGCACCATGCATCTGACGATGATTGCAACCAAGTACAGAAATGTGTTTGGAAGTATCATTGCAATAATCTTGCTGCAGTTCTGAAGAGGAGAAGGAACTGAGTGAAATTTTGTGCCTGCTTATTAAATCTTTCCTCTGCTCCATAGAGTCATACAGTACGGAAACAGATCCTTCAGTCCAACAAGTCTATGTCAACCATAATCCCGAACTAAACTAGTCCCACCTGCATACTTAATCATTTGTATCCTTATATATTTTTACATGTGGTTCAGAATTATCCTTTTAGGACAGACATGAAGGGAGTGTTTTTCTCTGGCTTGTGTGACTTTGGAGCGCTCTACCTCAGAAAGCGTTGGAGGGGAGGTCATTAAATACTTTTAAGGCAAAGATTGTAGATTCTTGTTAGGTAATGGAATTAAACATTATCATGGGAATGATGAACGGTATGAAATTTGGAACACAAGTAGAGCATAAGATACATGAACAGAAACAGGTCACTCAGCTTATTGAGTCTGCAGTACCATTCAATGCGATCATCCTCAACTCCACTTTGACTTTTTTCTATAACCCTTGATGCCCTTCATATTTAAATGACTGTCTATCTTGGCTGAGATTGAGAGATTCTTGATTTGGATTACAGGGAAAATGCAGAAAAGTGGACATAAGGAATGTTGAATCAGTTACGATCTTATTAAATGGTCGGGTCGGCTTGAGGGGCCGAATGGCTTACTCCTGTTCCTATTACTTATGGTCTTAGGTCTGACAGCATCAGTGGAGAGAGAAACACAATAATGTTTCACGTCCAATCTGACTTCAGAACTGAAAGGAGTTGTTAAAATGGTGAATTTTATGCTAAAGACAGGAAAAATAGATTGAGGGTTATCAGGGGCAAAGACAAAGGGGTTGCTGATGATGCAAAGGAGAGGGACAGATATAAAATGTATCATTTTGTGTAGAATTGAGGATGTGAAAAGGTGAATTTAACTTAACAGCCCTCTGTGTTAAAGAATTCCATAGATTCACAACCTCTGAAAAACAAACCTTCTTCCTAATTGAGTGATCTTTTATCTGAGCTTATGCCCTCTGATCCAAGGCAACATTTCTGTATTTACCCGATCAATTCCCCTTAGAATCTTGTATGTTTCAAAAAGACCACCTCTCATTCTTCTTAACTCTAATGAATACAAGCTGATTTGGATGCTAGCTTTTTGAAGGTTATGCACGAGGGCTTCCAACTTCCTTTGCCCAGCAATTTTTTTGAATCTTTTCTCCATTTATACATTATTCAACTCCTCTGCATCCTGCCAAAGAGTTAACCTTACATTTTCCCACATTGTATTCCATCTTCCAAGTTTTTGTCCACTTGTTCAAACTGTCTGTATCCACCTGTAGACCTTTTGTGTCATTATCACCATTTTCCCTGCTTTCTATTTTTGTGTGACCTGCAGACTTGGCGAAAGTGCATTTGCTCCTATCAATCAAGTCATTGATATGTTTTGCAAATAATTGTGGTATTAGCGCTGATCCCTGTGGCACTCCATTAGTTACAGGTTGCTATCCTGAAACTGCGCTACGTAATTCAACTGTCTTTTATTACTTTACCAATCCTCTATCCATGCTAATATACTACCCAAAATACCACAGGCTTTAATCTTATTGAGGAGTCCCTTATCAAATGCCTTTTCGAAATTCAAATATATGACTTCATCTCTGTTACCTCCTTAAAAAACTGTAGTACATTGGTCGGGCATGATTTTCCCATCATGAAGCCATGATTACTCTGCTTGATATTATTATTTATTTCTAAGTGCTTTGCTATTACATCATTTCCAATAGAATTGATAACATTTTCCCAGCAACAGATCAGTCATTACATTTTTCTTTCAAAGAGCTGGCACAGGCACAGTGGATCTGCGTTTGTGCTGTATATTCAGAGTCCAGGCTCTGCATTCCAGCTGCGATCACCAGTAACACCAGGGCTATAGCATAGTTACCAACAAAAACACTGCAGTTATATAAGATGGGGTATCATGTGCTTGACCTTTAAGATTTACACACCACTCTTCCTGCTGTCTTTGTAGAGCCTGTGTTGACACCAGTGAATGTGGAGATCTGAGCAGCTGCAGTGTGCTCAGGAACTATAGAGAAGGACATGAGTATGCACAGATCGGAAAATCTGAAATGCTGAATTACTCCATCAATGTCTATGATGATGGGAACACTCTCTGCATCGTCACTAATGCAGGTAAGTGTTGGACTGGGCGGTAAATGCTTATTGTCTAATTTTCAGAAGAAGAGCAAGATAAGTTACAAATATAGAGTCATAGAGATGTACAGCATGGAAACAGACCCTTCGGTCCAACCCATCCATGCCGACCAGATATCCCAATACAATCTAGTCCCACCTGCCAGCACCCGGCCCATATCCCTCCAAACCCATCCTATTCATATACCCATCCAAATGCCTCTTAAATGTTGCAATTGTACCAGCCTCCACCACATCCTCTGGCAGCTCATTCCATACATGTACCACCCTCTGTGAAAAAGTTGCCCCATAGGTCTCTTTTATATCTTTCCCCTCTCTCCCTAAATCTATGCCCTCTCGTTCTGGACTCCCTGACCCCACGGAAAAGACTTTGCCTATTTACCCTATCCATGCCCCTCATAATTTTGTAAACCTCTATAAGGTCAACCCTCGGCCTCCGACGCTCCAGGGAAAACAGCCCCAGCCTGTTCAGCCTCTCCCTGTAGCTCAGATCCTCCGACACTGGCAACATCCTTGTAAATCTTTTCTGAACCCTTTCAAGTTTCACAACATCTTTCCAATAGGAAGGAGACCAGAATTGCACGCAA
>NC_057724.1:78939270-78955240 GCF_004010195.1 Chiloscyllium plagiosum | reverse complement strand
ATTAAACTCCATCTGCCACTTCTCAGCCCATTGGCCCATCTGGTCCAGATCCTGTTGTAATCTGAGGTAACCCTCTTCGCTGTCCACTACACCTCCAATTTTGGTGTCATCTGCAAACTTACTAACTGTACCTCTTATGCTCGCATCCAAATCATTTATGTAAATGACAAAAAGTAAAGGGCCCAGCACCGATCCTTGTGGCACTCCACTGGTCACAGGCCTCCAGTCTGAAAAACAGCCCTCCACCACCACCCTCTGTCTTCTACTTTGATCCTGAGTAAAGTTTTAGAATTACCAGATACTGTGCTGCAATGTTCTCTGTTCTAAATAAAGGTTTATTTTTAACATAGCAAGTTGTTGTGAGTTACACTCTACTGTCTAAAAAGAAGGAAACAGTAGTAATTTTCAGAAAGAAATTTGCCAGACAATTGAAGGAAATAGAAGAAAGAATCCAGGGCTATAGGAAAGTTGCACAGATTGGGTAGCTCTTTCAAAGAGCTAGTAGTGGGCAGCTGGGCTGAATAGCCTCCTTCTCTGCTGTATCATTCTATGAAAAGGGTTACCTTTTTATATACGCAGGGTCCCACGGAACGCATGTAGCTGCAATTGCTGCTGGATACTTCCCAGGAGAACAGGAAAGGAATGGTGTGGCTCCTGGTGCCCAGATATTGGCCATAAAGGTGGCCGATTCCAGATTAAACACTATGGAAACAGGGACCAGCTTAATCCGGGCAGTAAGTAGTATTCTTTTCATTGACTTTAGTTTATTATTATAGCAAAAAACTATGGCCCAGTTACATGACAGTGTACTCAGGTCACCTGTGTAGAATGTACAAAGTTAAATATCACACAACACCCGGTTAGAGTCCAACAGGTTTATTTGGAAGCACTAGCTTTCAGAGACCTGCTCCTTCATCAGTAGATGTGGAGTATAAGATTGTAAGACACAAACATTATTGCAAAAGTTTACAGTGTGATGTAACTGAAATTATATATTGAAAAAGACTTGGATTGTTTGTTAAGTGTCTCATTTTTTAGAATGACCATGATGGTTTCAGTTCTTTCATATATAAATCCCAGAACTTTTTTAAAGTTACATTCTCAAGTGAACTTTAACAATGGGTGCCATGTCGGCCGAGACAATGCATTGAAGGTGTGAGGTGCCCTGTGTGAGGCTGTCTGTGCCTCAATGTTCAGAATGAGTCCATTTCTAAAAAAGGGATTTGTAGAATCTTAATGGATTTGTGCAGTTTTTGAGCAAAATAAAATGTAATTCTGTAAGTAAAAATTCACCCCACAAATTTAAATGTGTGTGTGGGGGGCAGATGTGTGAGTCTCTGTGAGAGAGAGAGTGTGTGTTTGTGTCTGAGTGTGAAAGGGTATAAGTCTGTGAGAGGATGCATGAGAGTGTGGGAGTGTATGTATGAGCGTGTGAGAGAGAGCTTGTGTATAAGAGAGGATCTGCATGAGTGTATCGATCTGTAGGGGAGTGTGTGTGTGTGTGTGTGTGTGTGTATATGTGTGTGTGTGTATATGTGTATAGAGTGCAGTGGCATCACCTGTAGTGTGACATGAACCCAAGGTTGAGGCCATCACCATGGGTACCGAACTTGGCTGTCAGCCTCTGCTCGGCCATTTTACACTGTTGCCTGTCCCAAAATCAACCTTGGAGGATGGTCACCCAAAGGTCTGAGGTCGAATGCCCCGGACAGCTGAAGTGTTCCCTGGCACAACACTCCTGCTTACTGATTGTTGAACGGTGTCCTTTCATCCGATGTCGCAGCCTCTGCTCGGTCTCGCCAATGTCCATGCTCAGGGCATCCTTGCCTGCAGCGTATGAGATAGACAATGTTGGCCGAGTCACATGAGTACCTGCTACATACATGGTGGGAGGTCTCCCCACATGTAATGGTGGTATCCGTGTCGACACTCTAACGCGTCTTGCAGTGTCTACCGTGACAAGGTTGGATGGTGTTGTCCTGGAAGCTGTGCAGTTTGTTGAGAACAATGTGTAGAATGTAGTTTTGTAAGGGACTGAAGCAGATGTTTCATCCATTGTTTGTCTCTCCCTCTAGATGATCAAAGATTTACAATCTCTGTGCTGAACTAAAATTAATCACTTTCCAATCCAGTGTTTCATTCCCTGTGGGCTACTCCAATTAGAGCTGATTTCTTATGTCCTAGCTGCACTACACTACATAATTAATGTTCCCAGTTTGACTTTTTTCTCCAAAACTATCCTGAGTAACCTCCTATCTTCCACTTCCCACAGTCTTGAGCTTAGCAGAATCCTGCTGCCTAAATCCTATCTCTCACCAAGTGCCATTGGTCTAGTATCTAGTATTGACTGATTTACATAATCTCATGTTCCATCAACACCTCAAGTTCAAGATTTTTGCCATAGAGTCATAGAGATGTACAACATGGAAATTCCCTAAATCACCTTCCTGTCTTTGTAACCTCCTCAACCATACCAAGGATTCAAACATTCTTATTCCTTTTCGGTTCTGGTCTCTCGTATCTCTACTTTTTTTGGTGCACCATATAAAGCCTTGTCTTTAGCCAGGTAGGCCCTGAGCTCCCTCCCTAAACCTCTTGATATTTCCCCTTGACATGCTTCTTCAAGCTTTTGTAGTCAGAGAGATATACAGCAGGGGAACAGACCCTTCGGTCCAACTTGTCTCTGCCGAACAGATATCCAAAATAAATCTAGTCCCATTCACCAGCATTTGGCCCATATCCCTCGCAGCCCTTCGTAATCGTATAGGCATCCAGAATGCCTTTTAAATGTTGCAGTTGTACCAGCCTCTATCACTTCCTTTTTGCAAGGTTTGTGAAGGTTTGTAGCTCAGGTTGAGGTTTAGGGTGTAGGTTTGCTCGCTGAGCTGTAGGTTTGGTATCCAGACGTTTCATTACCTGACTAGGTAACTTCATCAGTGGCGACCTCCAAGTGAAGCGAAGCTGTTGTCTCCTGCTTTCTATTTATATCTTTCTCCTGGATGGGGTTCCTGGGATTTGTGATGATGTCATTTCCTATTCATTTTCTGAGGGGTTGATAGATGGCATGTAGATCTATGTGTTTGTTTATGGCGTTGTGGTTGGAGTGCCTGGCCTCTAGGAATTCTCTGGCATGTCTTTGCTTAGCCTGTCCCAGGATAGATGTGTTGTCCCAGTCGAAATGGTGGGTTTTTTCATCCGTGTGTAGGGCTACAAGGGAGAGAGGGTCGTGTCTTTTTGTGGCTAGCTGGTGTGCATGTATCCTGGTGGCTAACTTTCTTCCTGTTTGTCCTACATAGTATTTGTGGCAGTCCTTGCATGGAATTTTGTAGATGATGTTCGTTTTGTCCATGGGTTGTACTGGGTCTTTTAAGTTTGTTAGTTTTTGTTTGAGAGTGTTGATGGGTTTGTGTGCTACTAGGATTCCGAGGGGTCTTAGTAGTCTGGCTGTCATTTCTGAAACTTCTTTAATGTATGGTAAGGTGGTTAGGGTTTCTGGCTGTGTTTGGTCGGCTTGTCGTGGTTTGTTCTTGAGGAATCTGCGCACTGTATTTTTTGAGTATCCGTTCTTCTTGAATACGTTGTATAGGTGATTCTCCTCTGTTTTCCGATGTTCGTCTGTGCTGCAGTTTGTGGTGGCAATAGTGTTCTGATACAGCTTTGTTTGTGTGTGTGTTGGGATGGTTGCTGGTGTAGTCAAGTATTTGGTCAGTGTTTGTTGGTTTTCTGTGTACGCAGGTTCTCCGTTGTCCTTTCTTTCGTCTGTGACGTCCAGGAATGCGAGTTTGTTGTCAGTTTCTTCCTCCTTGGTGAACTTTATGCCTGTGAGGGTGTTGTTGATGATGTTAAATGTCTCTTCTATCTTGTTTCGATTTGTGATGACAAAGGTGTCATCTATGTAGCAGACCCAGATTTTTGTTTGATGGTTGGTAGGGCTGTTTGTTCTAGTCTTTGCATTACCGCTTCTGCTATGAATCCTAATAGCGGAGATTGCGCGCCAAAAAATGTTATTCAAACAAGGAACAAATTAAGAATGGACAGACGCTGTAGAACGTGCCATAAACACCAAACAACGACAAACACAGATAAAGAAAAATCGGGACCTGAAGAAAAACTTGACAAACTCACAAAAAAAGACAAAACCGATAACACAGGGGCATGGATAAAGAACTTATCAGACCGGACCCTATCAGACACAGAAAAAGTGGTACTAATAAAAGGATTAAATTTCAATTACCGAGACGCTGACCATAAGGATTTCCTAGTGGCATTAGAAACCACATTGAAGGACAACAATCTCACGGAAGAAACACAGCAAACGATTAGACAGACAGTTGCACTTACTCTGAGCCGAAAGATGGAAGGAAACAAACTGAACACACAAGTAAAGAAAGCTCTAGAAAACCTCAAAAAAGACAAAAACATCGTTATATTACCTGCAGACAAAGGTCGGCTCACAGTCATCCTGAACAGAAGGACTACATTGAGAAAGCCAATGCACTACTCGCAGACACCAACACCTACCAACAGGTGGCGCTAGACCCGACCCCACAACTAGAAAACAAAATGACATATCTCCGAAGAAAATTACACTATTCCGGACAATTAAACAAGACAGAATTCCAGAAAATGAAACCCGACGGGACCAACACCCCACGATTCTACGGACTACCAAAAATCCATAAACCAGGAGCCCCCCTCAGACCTATAGTCTCACTACTTGGAACACCAACTTTCAGACTGGCCAAAGAACTACGCGCAAGACTGAAATACCTAGTAGAAGAGTCACAGCACTCCATCCACTCCACCCAGGAATTCCTGAAAATCATCAAAAACACCAAAATAGAGGAAGACGAAGCAATGATCTCATTCGACGTAACAGCACTGTTCACCTCCATCAACATCGATCTGGCAAAGGAAACACTTAGCACACTATTAGAAAAGACCATCACAGATACCCCAACCACCATCAATCACATTACCACCGAAAACATCATGAAGCTAGTGGACCTGTGCCTCACCACCCACTTCACTATCTACAACATAGTCTACAAACAAACCAACGGCACACCCATGGGATCTCCGCTATCAGGATTCATAGCAGAAGCGGTAATGCAAAGACTAGAACAAACAGCCCTACCAACCATCAAACCAAAAATCTGGGTCCGCTCCGTGGATGACACCTTTGTCATCACAAAACGAAACAAGATAGAAGAGACATTTAACATCATCAACAACACCCTCACAGGCATAAAGTTCACCAAGGAGGAAGAAAGCGACAACAAACTCGCATTCCTGGACGTCATAGTCGAAAGAAAGGACAACGGAGAACCTGCGTATACAGAAAACAGACAAACACTGACCAAATACTTAACTACACCAGCAACCATCCCAACACACACAAACAAAGCTATATCAGAACACTATTCCAACGAGCCACCACAAACTGCAGCACAGACGAACTTCGGAAAACAGAGGGGAATCACCTATACAACGTATTCAAGAAGAACGGATACTCAAAAAATACAGTCCGCAGATTCCTCAGGGACAAGCCGACCAAACACAGCCAGAAACCCTAACCACCTTACCATACATTAAAGAAGTTTCAGAAATGACAGCCAGATTACGAAGACCCCTCAGAATCGTAGTCGCACACAAACCCACCAACACTCTCTCAAACAAAAACTAACAAACTTAAAAGACCCAGTACAACCCATGGACAAAACGAACATCATCTACAAAATTCCATGCAAGGACTGCCACAAATACTATGTAGGACAAACAGGAAGAAAGTTAGCCACCAGGATACATGCACACCAGCTAGCCACAAAAAGACACGACCCTCTCTCCCTTATAGCCCTACACACAGATGAAAAAAACCACCATTTCGACTGGGACAACACATCTATCCTGGGACAGGCTAAGCAAAGACATGCCAGAGAATTCCTGGAGGCCTGGCACTCCAACCACAACGCCATAAACAAACACGTAGATCTAGATGCCATCTATCAACCCCTCAGAAAACGAACAGGAAATGACATCATCACAAACCCCAGGAACCCCATCCAGGAGAAAGATATAAATAGAAAGCAAGGGACAACAGCTTTGTTTAACTTGGAGGTCGCCACTGATGATGTTACCTAGCCAGGTAATGAAATGTCTGGATATCAAACCTACAGCTCAGCGAGCAAACCTACACCCTACCCCTCTATCACTTCCTCTGACAGCTCATTCCATTGACAATCAAATGTTTTCCCTTTATAGAAATGTATCAATATCAGTTTATATATGATTGTCGTCTTGTTAACTCTATTATGGTATAGTGAGAGGAACTGCTCTTGATATCAAGGCAGCACTTGCCTGAATGTAGCATTGTGGAGTCCAAGTAAAACTGGAGTCAGTGTGAATCAGGGAGCATTGCTCCAGTGGTCGGAATAGACTATGCATAAAAGTTGATGTATGTGGTTGTTGGAGGTCAGTCATCTGAGTTCCAGGACATCTCTGCAAAAATTCCTCAGGATAATGTCCTCAGCTAAACCATCTTCATTTGCTTCACTAATCACCTTCTCTCCATCAGAAGGTCAGAAGTGGGAAAGTTCAGTATGCAATATTCAGCATCATTAGCATCTCCTCAGAAATTGACATAGTCCACTTCCTTGTGCAGCAAAACTTAGCCAACATTCAGGCATGGTCTGATAAGTGGCACACATGTGCCAAGCAATAACCATCTCCGATGATGGAATCTGACCACAGCCCCTTGGTGTTTAGTGGTATTTCTATCACTAAATTCCCCAATTATCAACACCCTCCTATTGATGATGAGCATGCAGCAAATTGGATTCTTTATGGATGGAGTAATATCATATGGTGCACTTTCACTGAAGGCTGAAGAGATTATTCCTTGGAAGGCAGGTTCTACCAACAGTGCCGCCACTGAAGTGACATTTCATTCTCTCTGTAGGTTACTGTTTTCAATGTGTGAATACATGGAAGAACATAAAGTGAAATCTTGTCAGCTGCAATTAAATGCAAGTAATTTATCTTCTGGATGTAGGTTTGCTCGCTGAGCTGGAAGGTTCATTTCCAGATGTTTCATCACCCTACTAGGTAACATCCTCAGTGGGCCTCCAGGTGAAGCACAGTTGATGATTCCTGCTTTCCGTTTATATGTTTGGATTTCTTTGGGTTGGTGATATCATTTCCTGTGGTGATTTCATTTCTTGTTCTTTTTCTCGGGGGGGTAACAGATGCGGCCTAACTTGATGTGTTTGTTGATAGCATTCTGGTTGGAATGCCATGCTTCTAGGAATTCTCGTGCATGTCTCTGTTTAACTTGTCCTAGAATGGATGTGTTGTCCCAGTCAAAGTGGTGTCCTTCCTCATCTGTATGTCAGGATACTAGAGAGAGAGGGTCATGTTGTTTTTGTGGCTAGTTTTCTGCTTGTTTGTCCAATGTAGTGTTTGTTACAGTTCTTGCACGGTACTTTGTAATAACCAAAGAAATTCAAACATATAAATAGAAAGCAGGAATCATCAGCAGTGCTTCGCCCAGAGGCCCACTGAGGATGTTACCTAGTTGGGTGATGAAGTGTCTGGAAATGAACCTTCCAGCTCAGCGAACAGACCTACATCCAGAATCTCAACCTGAGCTACAAATCTTCTCAAAACTCACTATTTTATCTTTTGTTTTCCAGATGATCGAAGTGATCAATTACAAATGTGACCTTGTAAATTACAGCTATGGGGAAGCATCTCACTGGACCAATGCAGGGTAGGTAGAAGTCCATCCTGTGTTACAGTGGTGTAAACTGGATCATGTGGAGCTCATTTTACCAACAGCCTTGTCTGTTGGCTACAACTGCAGAAATCTTGTTCACTCATAAACTGCATGCTATATGGAACAAAGTAAGAAAAGATTTGTGGACGTGCTAGCTGAATCCTCTAGTTTTTTGGGGTTCCTTCATTGGATTTGTACCTTCTAACCTGAGGCTGCATGTACCAGGAATTCATAGCAACAAACCGGCCATACAGCCAAACTGGCCTGTGCTCCACACCAGTTTTCCGCCTGTTTTCATATCACTATATCAGCATTTACTTCTATATATTTCTTCCCCATGTGCATATCTATCTTCTTCTTACATGTATCCATTCTGTGTTCACAACAGCTACTTTGGGTGGAAGCTTCCAGGCCTGGAAGGCGAGAAGTGTGCTTTGTTAGATAGACCAGAGCTTCACTAATTTCCTGAACTTTGTCAGAGTGAAAGTTTCGGTAGGAAGACCCAAGCTCCACCTTCCCCTCTTGCCACCAATTGAAGCCTTTAAATGATCAGTTAATGACCATTCGAGGGCCTCTGCCTACACAGTCTGCCATCAGTTCAGCTCAAGGTGGAAGGAAAGAGTCATCAGACCCAACTGTTAATCAGTGTCCACAGGATTTCCTTTCACTAGAAGGTGGTGGGGTCTTCCTTGATCTGTGCCAGTTTGTACATGTCTGAGGGTTTGGGCTTTGGCTCTCCCCTCCCCTACCCCCAATCTCCCTTCCAATCATCCCATGACTCCAAACCCCAGAAATGTCCCCTTCACCACCACTAGGTTATGGCTAGTGCCTTGGCAGGGCCCCCAGGCTCCCTCCTTATTCCAGCAGAAATCCCACTGGCACCTAATCAGTTGTCTGACTGCAGGAGAATTCAGTGGGATTTCTTAGTTGTGAAAACTCTCCCACTTTAGGATGTAGTCTGTACATGGCACAATCCCAGCCATTATTTATTCACTAGTTCCACATTCTCACTGCCCTGTGGGTAAATCATCATCTTATTGGAATCATTTGTGACTGAGGGGGCCCTGGATAGAGTGGACATGAAGATGGCTTCCACTAGTAGGAGAGACTAGGATCCAGAGGTACGGCCTCAGAGTGAGGGGACAACCCTTTAGAACTGAGATGAGGAGGAATTTCTTCAGCCAGAGGATGGTGTATCTGTGGAATGCATTGCTCTGATAGCTGTGGAGCCCAAATCACGAAGTATATTTAAGATAAAGTCTACAACCACCTGATGAAGGAGCGGCGCTCCAAAAGCTAGTGTGCTTCCAATGAAACGTGTTGGACTATAACCTGGTGTTGTGTGATTTTTAACTGATAGATAGGTTCTTAATTAATAAGGGGATCAAGGGTTATGGGAGAAGGCATGAGGATCAGATTGAGAAACATATCAGCCATGATTGAATGATAGAGCAGAATTGGTTGACTGAATGGCCCAACAGTCTTATATTTATGACTTCCAATTTATAGACCCAAGTTTTGTTTGTTAAAGTCATTTCATATTGAATTTATTACACCAGGAAGCCTTGGCAAGGATTGCAAAACTGTTGCAAGAATTGAGTGACTCAAATTGTTAGTTTTTATTGGCTTTTTTTTAAGCTTACTCAATTCACCAAAATTTTAATTGCAAATTGGCCCTGAACTGGATAAACTAGTTTATTAATATCAGTCTTTCAGCAGATTGACAAATTAATAATTGTGAGGAAAATAAAGCTGCCTTCTCTCTGGCAACACCTGTCAGGCTTTATGCAAAAAAGGGTGAAAGGAAAACAAAAGTGAATGGCATTCACTTTTGCTGATGTTTTTGGAAAGAAGCCAGTCCTGTTGATTATTACTTGTATCTTCGGAGATTTGCCCTTTACTGTGAGAATATCCATTTCACCAGACTTACAATCTGATCTGTTTTTCATTTCAATAGTCATGCAACCTGTCTGACTGTCAGTAATAAACTGTCTTATAGAATCATAGAAATAACAGCGCTGAGAAAGATTGCTCATCCCGATGGGTTTTTGTTTGCTCCTCACACTGATCCCCTTCTCAATATTCTTTTCAATGGATCACCTGCTCCCACAGTGGCGCTGGAAGTCTTTGCTATTGGTGTCGTCAGTCTGCACCTGGAAGTTGATGTCAGGGCCCACCCCACCCCAAGGAACGCTTGTACCTTGGGTGTAGTTCATCCACTGTTCTTTGTACTGCTTCACTTGCCAGTCCCACTCCTCACCTTCAGCCTTTGTAAAGTGCCGGGAGCAGGATGGACGTGTTTTAGTGCTGTGACAATGTGATATCGTGATTCGAGCTGAATCAGTTTAAGACATTTGAAAGTTTGGTTTGGTCCTATTCTTTGATGGGAATAAAGTCACTGCAGCCTCATTGACTCACAGGTACTGTGAGTTCAAGGTGAGTGCACTCCCTGCAGTGAGGTGAAGGATTGGACTGGAGAAGCTAGATTGTTTTCCTACAAGCAGAGAAGTGTCAGAGGAAATCTGAAAACAGTATCTACGCTCAATGGACTTAGATGCAGTAAATAACGAGAAGGTGTTTCCAGTGGTGTTGAAGGTTCGATAACCAAGAGGGCACATGAGAGCAGAGCCTCAAAATTAGGGGGAGCAGATTTAGGACGAATTGCGAAGGAACCTCTTCACCCAGAGGATTGTGAATCTATGAAATTTCCTGCCCAGTGAAGTAATTGAGGCTTCTTCATTGAATGCTTTTAAAGCTAAGATAGATAACTTATTTGAACAATGAAGGAATGAAGGGTTATAATGAGAGGGTGGGTGAGTGGAACTGAGGCCACAAAAAGATCTGCCATGTTTTTATTGAATGGCGGAGCAGGCTCGAGGGGCCAGATCACCTATCTCCTGCTCCTAGTTTGTATGTTCTTACGTTAAACCCTGAACTGGATTTGGAATCCACTGCCAGACAGGGTGCATGGTACAGATTCAGTGATTGCTTTCAAAGTATAATTGGATAAATATTTTGAACAGAATAAAATTGAACGGATGTGGGCAAAGGGCCAGTGAGTGGGATTAACTGGAATGCATTCAAAAGAGCCAAAATGATTGAACAGCTTCCTGTGCAATACGATTCTATGATGTTTATGATTTCCGTTTATCTCCTTAGCAGATTTCTTCTAACTGATGGGTAGGTGTCTGCCACAGTAATATCATGTGTTAAGATTTTCTAGTTAAGGCATTCTAATGATTCTCTATGGGGATGAAAATCATTCTGGTGCCTTGTTATTTTGCTGGTGTTGAGTTTATATCCCTATTGTCAATTTGCCAAATAAATTTTAATTACCTTTCAAAAGCTTTGATATTGCTGGAAACCAATTTTAGAACAGGTTTTAATCTTTTTCCATTCAGTACTCAAACCCAATTGTTTTCATGGCTCAATGTAACTAAGATTGGTTGCTTTATGGTTGTTGTGAATTTTCATTGTATCCTGTTACATGATCCCAACTTTCAGCTGTAAAAGAGACCATGACACTATTCAAAGAAGCAGCTTGGAGTTCAAAAATACAAGCCTGGTGTTTAGATCAATGTATATTGTTCAATCAACCTAGAGAAAAACAGATTATTTGGCCATTAACACATTGCGATTTGTGGGATCCCTCTTTAACAGCACTGTGGATGTCCCTACAACCTGAGAACTGCAGCAGTTCAATGAGACAGATCACCAGCACTTTCTGTAGGGCATTTAGGGACGGGCAATTAATTCTGGCCTCGCCATCCCATGAGTGAATATAAAATAACTTTGCTGTGCACCAACTGATATTGAAACTGAGAGAGGTGAGGCTATTAGAAGGATAATCTTGATTAGTGAATGATTTTCACCCCACTTGGGATGAAGACGCCACATCCTGATTCTGCCCAATCTCATCATTGTGATATGCGTACAGCACAAATCTGTATACAATCTAGACAATTCAAGTCTAGAAGGAGGCTAGCCAGAATGAGAATCCCCACTAGGGATTGTACTAAAGTAGACTATTGGAGTCAAAGCAAATGGTTTGAGCAAATCACACAAAGCCTAATACTATAATAAAATGGAAAAATACTGCAGGTCTGGCAGCATCTGTGGAGACAGAAACAGATTCAATGTTTTGAATCCAGCGTGACTTGTCTTGAGAAGTGGAAATGTAATAGGTTTTATTCCATTGAAGTGAAATGATATCCCCAGATTGACGATACATAATGGAAAACAGGCATAATGGTTGTATTAAGGAACTTAACAATTAACTTTTTGAGTTATCCATTTGCTGTTAAATTGAAGGGTCATAGAATATCATGGAAGGTTACTGCCAGGTTAGTTGTCAGAAGTAGAAAAAATTCCATTCTCCAGAAATTATCTTTAAGGAAAGACTGACTAAATACAAATGCCCAAACATGATGGAGAAATCTAAATGGTTTAAGTTGCTCCTTTGAAGTCCAAAAACATTGCATCAAAAAACTATGAATTGTTGGAATTGATTAAAGGGATAGGATTTGAAAATCGGAGGGAGCATGCTTTTTAAAATGTATTCCTTTCATGGGATCTGGGTATTGCTAGCAACACCAGTCCTTGAATTGAATAGTTTACTATTTCAGAGGGCAGTTAAGAGTTAACCACCTTGCTGTGGCCAGTCTGGGTGAGGACACCATGTTTCCTCCCAAAAGGGTATAAGTGAACCAAATCGGTTTTTACAAAAATTGATGATAGTTCCTACATCATCAATGAGACCAGCTGTATCTTTCAAATGTTAGTAATTGAATTAAAATTTCACCTGTCAAGGTGCGTTTTGAACCCAGCAATTACTGTGACCCTCCAGATTACTGTTGAGATTAGAGTGGTACTGGTAAGCACAGCAGGTCAGGCAGCATGCAAGGAGCAGGAAAACGTCAATTCTCCTGCTCCTCGGATGCTGCCTGACCTGCTGTGCTTTTCCAGCAGCACTTTAATCTAGACTCTGATCTCCAGTATCTGCAGTCTTCACTTTTCTTTCCAGATTACTGGTCAAGTGACATTCCCACTACATTACCATATTTTCCTATGTGAGGTGAATGGCTTAAGTTGACTGTTCTAGATTGGAAGACTAAAGAAGTTGAAGAACTGAGTGTTTTGGGAGCCATGAATAAATTAATTAAAGCAAATTGACAGCTGTTGAAGTTTCATAACCGAAGCCATGGCTCGAGGGAACATACAGAATCACAATTAACGAGAAGTTTCTCTCTGTGGCATACTTATGAGCGCCAGCATCTTACTAAGTCGGTCTTTCCTTTCTTGCATTAGTGCCATTATTAATTTGTTCACTTTAAGAAATTTGGAACTGCAGTAAGGAAAGAAGATGCTTCTTCAATGGTCAAATTGAAGGCATGCAGATGCAGAGGGGTCTCAGATAAGATAGTGTCTGCTGCATAGATGAGATAATATTTAAAAATATTGATGCAGTTGATACATTCCAAGATAAGGCCACAGATAGTTCCCTTATTATTAATCTAGATGAAAAGAACAAATGAGCCAAGAGATCATTTTGAATTTGGAAATGACTTAGTTAACCTGCTTGTTATAGTATTGTGTACGGTCCTACACTCCCTATTAAAGAGCAGTGGAGCCTATTGTCACTGAGAGTTATCATAAGATGCATAGTGAAAGATTACTTTGATTGGTGGGATGGTTATGAGAGGCCACAACTTGAAAGTAATAACCAGAAACATTAAAGGAAGGGTAGAAGATCACTGCTTTTCCACAGCAAATGGTTAGAACTAGATCATTCTGCTGCAAGTCAAACTTAAAGCCAAGATCATAAAATATTAACTGAGGAAGTAAATTTTTACTTGAAAGAGTTGAATATGAAATTGTACAGGGAGTTGGTTTCGATGAGATGGCATAACAAAGAGTATGGAGAGTGAGATGATGCAGCTGGATGGAATGTATGTGGAGTGAGCAGGAGGGTGGAATCAGCTGCAATAGCATATTAAAGTATTTAGAAGTGGAATTAGACACAGTTGCTTATGTAGACAGTCATTGGTTTAGAGTTCATGGGTAAAAGAGCCCTTCTGTTGCTGGAACATCCTTTGTTTCACTCTGTCTTTGGATTGAAGATTAAGCCAGTCAGGGCTGTGGGGAAAGGTCGGAAGAGAATGAGTTTTTGCAGGAGATGTGCAGTGTGCTAAGGAGTGGCCCTTGGAGTTTAATTTGGAGGTATTGCATTTTGGTACACCAGACAAGGGCAAAATTTATACGATAAATGGTAGGTAATTTTGTAGACCAGAGAGACCTGGGGGTTCAGGCATATAATTCTTCTTATTCGCAATTTCATAGGTTTTAGAATGCTCATGGACAAAGCCAAGAGTGGTCCTAAAGGAAGTGTGCTAAACTGGGGGAAGGCCAACTGTACCAAAATTCGGCAGGAAGTGGGGAATGTAGATTGGGAGCAGCTGTTTGAAGGTAAATCCACATTCGATAAGTGGGTGGCTTTTAAAGAGAGGCTGTTTAAAGCTCAGGAGAGGTATGTTCCTGTGAAAATGAGGGATAGAAATGGCAAGGTCAGGGAACCATGAATGGGTGAAATTGTGAGATCCGCTAAGAGGAAAAAGGATACATACGTAAGGTCTAGGTTACTGAAGACAGAAGAAGCTTTGGATGAATATCCGGAATCTAGGACCAATCTGAAACGGGGAATTAAGGCTAAAAGGAGTCATGAGATATCTTTAGCAAACAGAGTTAAGGAAAATCCCAAAGCCGTTTTTTCATATATAAGGAGCAAGTGTGTAACTAGAGAAAGGGTTGGCCTACTCAAGGACATAGAAGGAAAGTTATGCATGGAGTAAAAGAAAATGGGTGAGATTCTTAATTAGAACTTTGCGTCGGTATTCACCGAGGAGAGGGACGTGACGGATGTTGAGGTTAGGGATAGATCTTTGATTACTCTAGGTCGTCAGCATAAGGAGGGAGGCAGTGTTGGGTATTCTAAAAGGCATTGAGATAGACAAGTCCCCCGGACGGGATGGGATCTACCCCAGGTTACTGAGCGAGAGAGGAAATAGCTGGGGCTTTAACAGATATCTTTGCAAAATCCTTAAACAGGGGTTGATGTTTTGGAGGGCTGAAGAATTGCTAATGTTCACTTGTTGAAGAAGGGTAGCAGGGTTACTCCAGGTAATTATAGACCAGTGTGCCTGATGTCAGTGGTAGGGAAGCTGTTGGACAAGATACTGAGAGATAGGATCTATTCCCATTTGGAAGAAAATGAGCTTATCAGTAATGGGCAGCATGGTTTTGTGCAGGGATGGTCATGTCTTACAAACCTAATAGAGTTCTTTGAGGAGGTGATAAAGTTGATTGATGAGGGAAGGGCTGTAGATGTCATATACATGGACTTAAGTAAGGCATTTGATAAGGTTCCCCATGGTAGGCTGATGGAGAAAGTGAAGTTGCATGGGGTCCAGGGTGTACTAGCGAGATGGATGGAGAACTGGCTGGGCAACAGGAGACAGAGAGTAGTAGTGGAAGGGAGCTTCTCAAAATGGAGACCTGTGACCAATGGTGTTCTACAGGGATCTGTGCTGGGATCACTATTGTTTGTGATATATATAAATGATTTGGCAGAAGTTGTAGGTGGTCTGATTAGCAAGTTTGCAGATAACACTAAGATTGGTGGAGTAGCAGATAGTGAAGGGGACTCAGAGAATGCAACAGAATAGAGATAGATTGGAGAGATGGGCAGAGAAATGGCAAGTGGAGTTCAATCTGGGAAATGCGAGGTGATGCATTTTGGAAAATCCAGTTCAAGTCCTGGGAAAAATTGACATACAGAGAGATCTAGTATTCAGGTCCATTGTTCCCTGAAGGTAGCAACGTAGGTCACTAAAGTGGATAAGAAGGCATACGGCATGCTTTCCTTCATCCAACGGGGTATTGAGTACAAGAGTTGGCAGGTCATGTTACAGTTGTACAGGACTTTGGTTTGGCCACATTTGGAATACTGCGTACAGTTCTGCTCGCCACATTACCAAAAGAATGTGGATGCTTTGGAAAGGGTGCAGAGGAGGTTCAATAGACAATAGGTGCAGGAGTAGGCCATTCTGCCCTTCGAGCCTGCACCGCCATTCAATATGATCATGGCTGATCATTCCTAATCAGTATCCTCTTCCTGCCTTATCTCCATAACCCTTGATT
>NC_057724.1:78927341-78938660 GCF_004010195.1 Chiloscyllium plagiosum | reverse complement strand
GAGCCGTTTATCACTACTCTTTGTTTCCTGTTAGCCAACCAACTTTCAATCCAAGTTAGTACTTTGTCCCCAATACCATGCACCCTAATTGTGCTCATTAACTTCCTGTGTGGGACTTTATCAAAAGCTTTCTGAAAGTCCAGGTACACTACATCTACTGGATCTCCCTCGTCCATCTTCAGAGTTACATCCTCAAAATATTCCAGAAGATTAGTCAAGCATGACTTCCCCTTCATAGATCCATGCTGACTCTGTCCTATCCTGTTACTATTATCCAGACGTGCCATAATTTCATCCTTTATAATAGACTCCAGCATCTTTCCCACTACTGAGGTCAGACTAACTGGTCAATAATTTCCTGCTTTCTCTCTCCCACCTTTCTTAAAAAGTGGTATAACATTAGCCACCCTCCAATCCGCAGGAACCGACCCTGAATCTGTCGAACTCTGGAAAAAAATCACCAACGCATCCACGATTTCCCGAGCCACCTCCTTCAGTACCCTGGGATGTAGACCATCAGGCCCCGGAGACTTATCAAACTTCAGACCTAACAATCTCTCCAACACCAAATCCTGGCAAATATAAATTCCCTTCACCAGAATGTTGCTTGGTATGGAAGGCACTAGATATGAAGAGAGGTTGAATAGATTAGGATTATTTTCATTAGAAAGATGGAGGTTGAGGGGGGAACCTGATTGAGGTTTACAAAATCATGAGAGGTATAGACAGGGTGGATAGCAAGGAGCTTTTTCCCAGAGTGGGGGACTCAATTACTATGGGTCACGAGTTCAAAGTGAAAGGGGAAAGGTTTAGAAAACATATGTGTGGAAAGTTCATTACACAGAGGGTGGTAGGTGCCTGGAACACGTTGCCAGCGAAGGTGGTAGAGGCAGGAATGATAGTGTCATTTAAGATGTGTCTAGACAGATACATGAAGGGGCAGGGAGCAGAGGGATACAGATCCTTAGAAAATAGGCAACAGGTTTAGATAGAGGATCTGGATCGCTGCAGGCTTGGACGGCCAGTTATTACTGTGCTGTAGTTTTCTTTGTTCTTTGAAATTTGCAACAGATGCCGACAGGGTAGTTAAGGTGTTCAGCACACTTGCCTTCATTGCTGAGACCTTTGAGAATAGGAATTGGGATGTCATGTTGAGGTTGTACAGGACATTGGTGAGGCTTGTTCTGGAGGACTGTACAGTTCTGGTCGCCTTGCTATAGGAAGGACTTCATGAAATTGTAGAGGGTTCAGAAAAGATTTACCAGGACTGGAAGACTGGAGTTATGAAGGTGGGCTGGATTGGCTGAGAAATGTTTCACTGGAGCAGAAGAGGTTGAGGAGGGACCTTTTAGAGTTTTATAAAAACAAGAGGGGCATCGAGTAGGTAAATGACAACAGTCTTCCCCCTAAGGTGGGGGAGTTAAAAACTAGTGGTTATAGTTTTAAGGTAAGAGGAGAAAGATTTGAAAAGGACATGAGGGGCAATTTTTTTTATGTATGGAATGAACTGCCAAAGGAACAAGATGCAAGTACAATCACAGTGTTTAAACGTCATCTTAATAATTACATGAATAGGAAAGGGTTGGAGAGATATGGGACAAACACAGGCAAGTGGGACTAGTTTGGTATGGGAACATGGTTGACATGGACTAGATGGACCAAAGGGTCCATTTCCATGCTGTATGACTGTACAGCAGACTGAAAAGCCTTGGGTATTGTATGATTCTATTATTTCTGTTTTCTTTTCTCCAGGCGTGTATGCAAGGTGATTGATGAAGCAGTTTTAAAACACAATGTTATCTTTGTGTCCAGTGCTGGTAACTTTTAAAACACAATGTTATCTTTGTGTCCAGTGCTGGTAACAATGGGCCCTGTCTCTCCACTGTTGGCTGTCCAGGAGGTACTTCCACCAATATCATTGGTAAGTGTGGGATTAGTCCACTGAAGTGGTGAAAAAACACATACCGCTGCTACATTAATAAACCTCACTGTTGAAACAGTTCTTGAGGCTGCTGTAAATGCTGTGATGATGTTTTCCCTGGCTGTGTTGAAACAGTTCTTGAGGCTGCTGTAAATGCTGTGATGTTTTCCCTGGCTGGGGAACCTAGACCTAGTCTGTGAATCCGCCCTGCAGCCATGAACGGGACTCCCGAAGGCTGTGTTTCCTGCCTGCTACCAGATTTCGATCATGTTCTCAGGCAGTTTTTTTTACACCGTGTGTGGTTCATGTGTGGAATAAAGTTTCAAAGAAAGTGGAGGATGGGAGTACAGATAAAATGTTTAAAAGACATTTGGATAAGTACATGAATAGGAATTGTTTGGAGGGATATGAGCCAAGCACAGGCAGGTGGAATTGATTTAATTTGGGATTATGGTCAGCATGGTCAGGTTGGACCGCAGGGTCTGTTTCTATGCTGTGAGACTGGAGAAGAATTTAAATGGGAGGGGTCCATCATTATCACTCACATTGGTAGCAGCAACATTGGTTGAGCTAGAAAGGGGTTGTGATGAAAGATTTTGAACAGTTCAGACCTAAAGTAAAAAGCAGAACCACCAAAGTAATAATCTCCAAATGACTGGCAAACTGGAGTGTGGTCAATAATGTTAATGAGTTAAATATGTGGCTCAAAGATTGGTGTAGGTGAAACAGGATTCAGTTCATGGGATAAAAGCAAATTACTGCGGATGCTGGAATCTGAAACCAAAAAAGAGAAAATGCTGGAAAATCTCAGCAGGTCTGGCAGCATCTGTAAGGAGAGAAAGGAGCTGACGTTTCGAGTCTCACTGACCCTTTGTCAAAGCTGCGAGAACAGCATTTGGAAAAATGTTGTATATTGTGCAAGTACCTGTAATCCTGGAGGCTGTATGCAGGGTGGAATTTGAGTTGAAATCCACTTGGAGTAAGTCGGAGGCGAAGACAGTCACTGAGGAAGGAAATAAGGCTGTGGAAGCGAGTCTTAGTAAATACCTTGTCTAACACTGAGAGAGAAAAGGAAAGCAGTGAAGGTGGACACGGGGAGAGAGACAAACAAAAATCCTGTCTGAGAGAAGAGCAGTACTTCTACAGGGTCGGCATTCTTGGAAGAGAGATGGCAGTGAGTTAAACACCTGGATAAAAGCAAATTACTGCGGATGCTGGAATCTGAAACCAAGAGAGAAAATGCTGGAAAATCTCAGCAAGCCTTACAACATCTGTAAGAAGAGAAAAGAGCTGACGTTTCAAGTCTAACTGACCCTTTGTCAAAGCTTTGACAAAGGGTCAGTTAGACTCGAAACGTCAGCTCTTTTCTCTCCTTACAAATGTTGCAAGACTTGCTGAGATTTTCCAGCATTTTCTCTTTTTTGGTTTCAGTTCATGGGACGTTGGCGCTGGTACTGGGGTTGAAGGGAACTGTTCTGGTTTGCACTGTGTTGGGGCCAGTATCATGGTGAATATAATAATAGGGTTGTAGAGACACCTTTAGATTAATGGGAGAGTGGAAGGGTTTGGGAGAGGTGAAGTATAAATTTACAGAGCAGGAGCATATGGCAGATTACAGGGCAGCAATAATAACCAGAGTGGCACAGTAAGGGACAAAGTATATAAATGTTTAAGACAAAGATAGTAAATAGGGTGAAAACGGGGAAAAAGTTATAAAAAGACAAATTAGTAGCTCTTTAATGCAATAGGAAAGGTAAATGGACTGTTGGCCTTTATTTCAAAGGGGAATATTAAAATAGGAAGGTGATAGCTGGAATACTGAAGTGTTTTGGTTCCTTATCTCAGAAAAGATAATGAAGGCAAATATTGAACATTGGAGGCAGTCAGAGAAGATTCACTCAGTTGATCCCAGGTATAGAAAGACTGTCTTATGAGGAGAGGTTGAGTAGATTGGGCTTTGACTCTTAGCAACTTAGAAAAAGGAGGTGACTTTATTGAAACAAGGTTCTGAAGTGATTTGACAAGGTAGATGCAGAGAGGTTGTTTCCCCTTGTGGGAGAGTCTGGGAGCAGAAGGTATGATCTCAGAGTAAGGGGTCACATATGTAAGACAGAAATGAGAAGAAGCTCTTCTCTCATAGGGTGGTGAGTTGATAAAATTCTTTACTGCGTAGAGCTGCTGAGGCAGGGTTCAGACTGAGACATATTTGTAAACAGGAAGGGAGTCATGGGAAAAGAAAGTGGAGTTGAGGATGATCAGAACAGCCATGGTCTCAGTGAATGGTGAAGCTAACTCAGTGGGCTCAAAAGGTTTGATTCTTCAGAATTCCCTGCCTCAGAAATTTGTGTATACTCAGGAGTTGACCGTGTTCAAGATGGGAATCAACAGAGTTTTGCACTGTAAGGGCATTAAGTGTGAGAAGATCAACTGAGATTGAATTGAATGTTAGCATATTGAAGGAACAGCTGGCCTTGACCTTGCTTTTTACGTTCCTATCCAGTTAAAGTTGATAGCTTGCAAAGCAATCACACCTTTAAAGCTCTGTTGCAACCATAAATTGCTCACTTTTGTTTGTTTCTTTAAACAATTACATAGCTCCTTTTGGACACTCCCCACACTCCTTTAACGTTAGGCTTTGCCTTGTCACCTGCTGTACAAGTAGCAGCTTTTAGTCTCAATAGTACTGATTGTTTAAGCACTGGATTACCATAAAAGCCCATCAGGCTCGCAAATGTTCTTTTGGACTTGAGATCTGCAGTCCTTACCCAATCTGGCCTATTTCAGACTCTCAACAATGTGACTGAATCCTAATTAGTCTCTGAAATGACTGAGCAAGCCACTCAATTGTTGGCCCATTCAGCTCCAAACCTTGTTAAAGACTTAGTCCAAACCAAGACAAAAGATCTGAACCCGAGTTGAGATGAGGCTGTCTTTGACATCAAGACATCTTTTGGCTGGGTGTGGCATCAAGGAAGTCCTAGCAATTCAGCAGTAATTTGCATTGAGGGGAAAGCTCTCCACTAGTTGAAGTCATACCTAGCACAAAGGAAAGTAGAAGGAAGTTTGTGTGTGTAGTAGGCCAATCATCTCCGCTCCAGAGCATTGCTACAGGGGTTTCTCTGGTAGCGTCCTAGGCCCAGCTGCTTCCTCAATGACCTTCCCTCCATCATAAGATCAGAAATGAAGATGTTTGTTGATGCTGACACCATCTGCAGCATTATTCACAATTGTTCTTAATACTGAAGCATTTTGTGCCAGGTCAGCAACGTTCATACTGCTAAGTAGCATGCCACACATAAGTGCAATGTGGAATGTAGAACACTTCAGTGCAGTACAGGCCCTTCGGCCCTCAATGTTGCGCCATCCTATGAAACCAATCTGAAGCCCATCTAATCTACACTAATCCATTCTCATCCATATGCCTATCCAATGACAATTTAAATGCCCTTAAAGTTGGCAAGTCTACAACTGTTGCAGGCGGTGCGTTCCACGACCCTACTCCTCTCTGAGTAAAGAAACTACCTCTGTATATCTATCACCCCTCAATTTAAAGCTATGCCCCCTTGTGCTATCCATCACCATCTTCGGAAAAAGGCTCTCGCTGTTCACCCGATCTCACCCTCTGATCATCTTATATGTCTCAATTAAGTCATCTCTCAGCCTTCTTCTCTCTAACGAAAACAACCTCAAGTCCCTCAACCTTTCCTCATCAGACCTTCCCTTCATACCAAGCAATATCCTAGTAAATCTCCCCTGAACCCTTTCCAAAGCTTCCACATCCTTCCTATAATGCTGTGACCAGAACTGTACACAATAATCCAAGGCCGCACCAGAGTTTTGTACAGCTGCAGCATGACTTCGTGGTTCCGAAACTTGATCCCTCTGTTAATAAAAGCTAACACACTGTATGCCTTCTTAACAACCCTGTCAACCTGGGTGGCAACTTTCAGGGATCTATGTACATGGACAACGAGATCTCTCTGCTCATCTACACTACCAAGGATGTTACCATTGGCCCAGTACTCTGCATTCCTGTTACTCCTTCCAAAGTGAATCACCTCACACTTTTTTCTGCATTAAACACAACTGGCCACCTTTCAGCCCTGCTCTGCAGCTTATCTATGTCCCTTTGTAATCTACAACACCCTTCAGCATTATCCACAACTGTACTGACCTTCATGTCATCCACAAATGTACTAACCCATCCTTCTACGCCCTCAAACAGGTAATGTATAAAAATGACAAACAGCAGTGCACCCAAATCAGATCCTTGCGGTATAACCCAAGTAACTGACTTCCAGGGTGAACATTTCCCAGCAACCACTACCCTGTGTCTTCTTTCAGCAAGCCAATTTCTGATCCAAACCACTAAATCACCCTCAATCCCCTGCCTCCATATTTTGTGCAGTAGCCCATGATGGGGAGCCTTATCTAACGCCTTACTGAATTCCATATGCACAACATCAACGGCTTTAACCTCATCCACCTGTTTGGTCACCTTCTCAAAGAACTCCACTCAGGAGGTCCAGTGTGATCTGTAATAAAAGGAAAAGCTATGTTTATGTAATTGTAGTGCGTTTAAACATAGTAAAACATTCTGAAGTGCAACATAACAGCAATGTTAAATAAAGGTTGTCACAGATTCATGCAAGGAGATTTTGAAACCAAAAGCTTGGTCAAAACATTTTGCTCTCAGGAAGGTCTTAAAGGAGAAGCGAATGAGAATGATAGAAGAAGGAATTGAAAATTTTGGGGCCAGGCAGCTGAAGGCACTGACAGAACAGGTGGAGAAATTAAAATCCGATTGAACAGAAGGATGCATAAGATGAATGCAGAGATCTTGGAGGGTTGCACAGTTGCTGAAGATTACAGAGATAGGGTTATGGCCATGAAAAAAAGTGAGAATTTTAAATAAAAATCAGATTATGCTGGAGAAACCCAGCAGGTCTGGCAGCATCTGTAAAGAGAGAAACAGAGTTAATGTTTCAAATCTAATATGATTCTTTGGAATTCAGTTTCTGCAGGCCGGACTGGATGAGAAGCAGAGAATTTTAAATTTAAGCCTGTGATTTTTTTCAAATGGTCAAGTCTGTTGTATATCTGCTGTTTTACATTGTTAAGAATATCACAGGCACCAGTGACCATAACTTGTTGCATTATTAGGTGTTGGTGCGTATGTCAGTCCAGATATGATGGTTGCAGAGTACTCGATGCGGGAGAAGTTGCCACCTAATCAGTACACCTGGTCGTCGAGGGGACCTTGGTAAGAGTCTGTGAACCAGTTATCCTTCTATCCTTTGTTATTCTGCGGCTGTAATAAAAGCATGAGCTGAAAGCCATAATCAGCAAAATAAAGGGGCAGTTACTGCAATGTGGGATGTTTACTGCAACGTGGGATGTTTTTCCAAAGCAGAGAATCTAAGTGGCAATGTTACTGGACCAGTGACTCAGAGGCCAAGGCTAACACTGTCAGGATGATAAAAAGCAAATTACTGTGAATGCTGGAAATCTGAAATAAGAACAAAGTACTTGGGGATGCTGAGCAGGCTATTGCAGCTTCTGTGGAGAGAGTAACAGAGTTAATGCCTTGAAGCTGCTATGGCTCTTCTTCAGAACAAATTGCTGGTGGGACAGGAGTTCAGATTCCATCATGGCAATTTATGAAATCTGAATTCAGTTAAAATCTGGAATTGAAATTGAGTTCAGTTATGGTGACAATGAAGTCTTGGACAATTATTATTTTAAAAAAACATATGCTTCACTAATGTCCCTAAGAGAAGGAAATCTGCCATCTATAACCAGTCTGACCTATATGTGCTACAGCAATGTGGTTGACATGTAGCTTCCTTCTGAAATGGCCGAGCAAGACAATAGCTGCAGGACATTTCTGGATGGGTAACAAATGTTGGACTTGCCATCAAAGTCTGTATGTCTTTAAAGAAAACAAACAAATACTTACTTTGGTTCCGTGACAATTATTACCTTTACCTGACAAAAGCCCTTTGTCATTTTTTAAATTTTCAATTGACCCTTAGTGCCAACAGTTTTTTGTGAGTGGAGTGTGGGGAAAGAATGTCCCAGTTTGAATTAGCTTTATTGTCACATGTACTTAGGTAAGCACAATGAAAAGTTTACAAGTTGTCACATTACTGTGCCATCTTGGGTATAAAGGTATCTAAGGTACAGATTTTTAAGAACAAATCCTTAAGGGGAAAAGAAACTAGAAAAATGAATGAAGTAGTCCAGTATTACACACCTTGTTAGGTTCGTTCTTGTGCCACCCCTAATTAGCTCTAATTTTTGTGGTATGTGTTCCCTTGTTTTGAATTTCCCCACCAGATCTCGCCTGCTTGAATCATTTTAAATACTTCAGTTGGTTCCTGTGTGAGTAGTGTCACCACACAGACTACAAGAAGAAAGTTCAGCATTGCTATCTCAAGGACAGCTTGGGTTAGGCAATAAATACTGGCTTTGTCAATGATTCCCACATCTATCTTCAATGCCCTTCAACTCACAAAGTAGATTTAAATTTAAACTGCCACTTGATCAATTCCAACAGCGCATATATTCAACAGTCTGTGTAAACAAAAGCAGTAAAAGGAATATGGAGAAATGACAGAGAAATAGGGTTAGATTAAACGCTAGTTCTTGCTGAACGCCTGCCTTCTCTTTATGTTGTAAATTTATTGATTGTTGAAATATAACTTGCAGTGATGTGCTGAGGATCTGTTTGAGCAAAGCAATTTGATTTTGTCGCAGGACAGTTCTCATGTAACCATGCTTTATTGAGAATACACGTACGGTAAATGGACAGAGCACATATTGACATCCATGATTTCCCCATCTGCCATGTTTAGATTAGAGTAGATTAGATTACTTAGTGTGGAAACAGGCCCTTCGGCCCAACAAGTCCACACCGCCCCGCCGAAGCGCAACCCACCCATATCCCTACATATACCTAACACTACGGGCAATTTAGCATGGCCAATTCACCTGACCTGCCCATCTTTGGACTGTGGGAGGAAACTGGAGCACCCGGAGGAAACCCACGCAGACACGGGGAGAATGTGCAAACTCCACACAGTCAGTCGCCTGAGGCGGGAATTGAACCCAGGTCTCTGGCGCTGTGAGGCAGCAGTGCTAGCCACTGTGTCACCGTGCCACCCACAAACATTTGGGTTCAGAAAAGATTTACCAAAATGCTGTTGGGTTTAGAACATTTGGGTTATAAGGGTAGGCTGGGACTTATTTCACTGGACCATGGGAGGTTGAGGGATGACATTATAGTGGTTTATAAAATCATGAGGGGCATAGCTAGGGTGAATAGCAAAGGTCAACACTAGGGGGCATGTTTTTAATGTGAGAGGAGACAGATTTAAAAAGGATCTGTGGGGCAACTTATTCACATAGAGGGTGGTTGAATGAACTGCCAGCAGAAGTGGTAGATACAGGTACAGTTACAGCATTTAAAAGACATTTGGATAGGTACATGGATAGTAAAGGTTTAGAGGGATATAGGCCAAATGCAGGCAGTTGGGACTAGTTTAGTTTTGGAAACTTGGTCGGTGTGGACAAGTTGGACCGAAGAGTCTATTTCTGCGCTTTCTGACTCTTAAGACTCCCAGAACGTTACAGCACAGGACAGGCCTTTCGCCCCTCAATCTTCTACTGACCTCTAGAACCAATCTGAAGCCCATCTAACCCACACTATTCCATTCTTGTCCATATGCCTATCCAATGACCATTTTAAATGGCTTAAAAGTTGGTGTCTACTACTGTTGCAGGCAGTGCATTCCACGCTCCTACTATTCGCTGAGTGAAGAAACTACCTCTGCCATCTGTCCTATATCTATCACCCCTCAATTTAAAGCTATGTCCCCTCGTGCGAGCTATCGCCATCCAAGGAAAAAGGCTCTCCTTGTGCAACCTATCTAACCCTCTGATTTTCTTGTATGTCTCAATTAAGTCACCTCTCAACCTTTTCTCTAATGAAACAGCCTGAAGTCCCTCAGCCTTTCCTCGTAAGACCTTCCCTCCATACCAGGCTACATCCTAGTAAATGTCCTCTGAACCCTTTCCAAAGCTTCCATATCCTTCCTATAATGCTGTGACCAGATCTGTAAGCAATATTCCAAATGTGACCGTACCAGAGTTTTGTACAGCTGCAGCATGATCTCGTGGTTCTGAAACTCCATCCCTCTACCAATAAAAGCTAACAAACCATATGCCTTCTTAACAACCCTGTCAACCTGGTTATCAACTTTTAGGGATCTATGTCCATGGACATTGAGATCTCTCTGCTCATCTCCACTGCCAAGAACTTTACCATTAGCCCGGCATTCCTGTTACTCCTTCCAAAGTGAATTGCTTCACATTTTTTGCATTAAACTCCATTTGCCACCTCTCAGCCCAGCTCTGCAGCTTATCTATGTCTCTCTGTAATCCACAACATCCTTTCTCACTATTCACAACTCCACCGACCTTAATGTCATCTGCAAATTGACTAACCCATCCTTCTATGCCCCCATCTAAGTCATTTATCAAAATGACGAACAGCAGTGGACCCAAAACAGATCCTTGCAGTTAACCACTAATAACTGAACTCCAGGATGAACATTTCTCATCAACCACCACCCTCTGCCTCCTTTCAGTAAGCCAATTTCTGATCCAAACTGCTAAATCACCCTCAATCCCATGCCTCCGTATTTTTTGCAATAGCCTACCTGAGGGAACCTTATCAAACGCCTTCCTGAAATCCATGTACACCACATCAACTGCATTACTCTAGTCCACCTGTTAGTCACCTTCTCAAAGAACTCAGTATGGTTTGTGATGCATGACCTACCCTTCACAAAACAATGTTCACTGTGTTCACAATCTGTATTCACTGGGGAAGACACGAGCAATCTCCCTGAGGTAACAGTGGCTAAAGGACCTGAACTGAAGGGAATTCACATTTGCCAGGAATTGGTGTTGGAGAGACTGTTAGGTCTGAAGGTTGATAAATCCCTGGGGCCTGATGGTCTACATCCCAGGATACTGAAGGAGGTGGCTCGAGAAATCGTGGATGCGTTGGTGATTATTTTCCAGAGTTGGATAGATTCGGGATCAGTTTCTGCGGATTGGAGAGTGGCTAATGTTGTACCACTTTTTAAGAAAGGTGGGAGAGAGAAAGCAGGAAATTGTAGACCAGTTAGTCTGACCTCAGTGGTGGGAAAGATGCTGGAGTCTATTATAAAGGATGAAATTACGGCACATCTGGATATTAGTAACAAGATAGGTCAGAGTCAGCATGGATTTATGAAGGGGAAATCATGCTTGACTAATCTTCTGGAATTCTTTGAGGATGCAACTCTGAAGATGGACGAGGGAGATCCAGTAGATGTAGTGTACCTAGA
>NC_057724.1:78903876-78926674 GCF_004010195.1 Chiloscyllium plagiosum | reverse complement strand
GTGAGTGCCGAACCAGAGGACACAGCTTAAAAATACGGGGTAGACTATTTAGTACAGAGATGAGAAACTTCTTCACCCAGAGAGTGGTGGCTGTGTGGAATGCTCTGCCCCAGAGGGCAGTGGAGGCCCAGTCTCTGGATTCATTTAAGAAAGAGTTGGATAGAGCTCTCAAAGATAGTGGAATCAAGGGTTATGGAGATAAGGCAGAAACAGGATACTGATTAAGGATGATCAGGCATGATCATATTGAATGGCGGTGCAGGCTCGAAGGGCAGAATGGCCTACTCCTGCACCTATTGTCTAATGTTGACTATCCCATATCAAGTTACTCCTTTCCAGATTATTATAAATCCTATTTCTTATAAACTTTTCCAACACTTTATCCACAACCAAAGTAAGGCTCACTGGTCTATAATTACCAGGGTTGTCTCTACTCCCCTTCTTGAACATGGGAACAACATTTGCTATCCTCCAGTCTTCTGTCACTATTCCTCCAGACAATGACGACATAAAGATTAAAAGCCAAAGGCTCTGCGATCTCCTTCCGAGCTTCTCAGAGAATCCTAGGATAACTCCCATCTAGCCCAGGAGGCTTTTCTATTTTCACACTTTCCAGAATTGCTCACAACCTCTCCTTGTAAACCTCAATCCCGTCTAGTCTAGTAGCCTGTATCTCGGTATTCTCTTCAACAACGTTGTCTTTTTCCAGTATGAATACTGAGGAAAAATATTCATTTAGTGCTTCCCCAATCTCCTCTGACTCCATGCACAGCTTCTCACTACTGACCTTGATTGGCCTAATCTTATTCTAGTCATTCTTTTATTCCTGATATACCTATAGAAAGTGTGAGGGTTTTCCTTGAGCCTATCTGCCAATGACTTCTCGTGTCCCCTCCTGGCTCTTCTTAGCTCTCTCTTTAGGTCTTTCCTGGCTAACTTGTAACTCTCAAGCACCCTAACTGAGCTATCACATCTCATCCTAACATAAGTCATCATCTTCCTCTTGACAAGAGATTCAACTCCTTTAGCAAACCACGGCTACCGCACCTGATGACTTCTTCTCTGTCTGACAGCTACGTACTTATCAAGGACACGCAGTAGCTGTTCCTTGAATAAGCTCCACATTTTAATTGTGCCCATGCCCTACAGTTTCCTTCCCCATCCTATGCATCCTAGATCTTACCTAACTGCATCATAATTGCCTTTCCCATGGCTATAACTCTTGCCCTGCGGTATATACCTGTCCTTTTCCATCACTAAAGTAAACATAACCGAATTGTGGTCACTATCACCAAAGTGCTTACTTACCTCCAAATCTAACACCCGGCTAGGTTCATTACCCAGTACCAAATCTAATGTGGCTTTGCCCCTTTTTGGCCTGTCAACATTCTGTATCGGGAAACCCTCCTGCACACATTGGACAAAAAAACTGACCAATTTAAAGTACTGGAACTATCGTATTCCCAGTCAATATTTGGAAAGTTAAAGTTCCCCATAACATCTACTCTGTCACTCTCAGTCCTATCAAGGATCATCTTTGCTATCCTTTCCTCTACATCTCTGGAACTATTTGGAAATGTATAGAAAACTCCCAACAGGGTGACCTCTCCTTTCCTGTTTCTAATCTCAGCCCAAACTACCTCAGTAGATGAGTCCCCAAATATCTTTTCTGCAACCGTAATACTGTCCTTGACTAACAGTGCCACAGCATCCCCTCTTTCATCATTTCTCTGTTCTTACTGAAACATCTAAATCCTGGTACCTGCAACAACCATTCCTGCCCCTGCTCTACCCATATCTCTGAAATGGCCACAACATCAAAACCCATGCTGCAAGTTCACCCACCTTATTCTGGATGCTCCTGGCATTGAAATAGATACATTTCAAACCAAGTTCTTGCTTCCAATGGCAGCTTCAAGTCAGAAATCTTAGTTCTGACTTCACTACTGTCAACCTCCCATAAAATCGAACTACAATTTCAGTTCCCATCCCTCTGCTGAATTAGTACAAACCCACCCAAAGAGAATTAGCAAATTTTCCCCCCATTATGTTGGTACTCCTCTGGTTCAGGTGAAGACCATTCTGTTTGTAGAGATCCCACCTACCCCAGAAAGAACCCCAGTTACTAAGGAATCCAAAACTCTTCCTCCTGCACCATTCTTGTAGCCACGTGTTCAACTCCTCTCGCTCCCTATTCCTCACCTCGCTAGCATGTGGCACAGGAAACAAACCAGAGATAACAACTATGTCTGTTCTAACTCTGAGCTTCTACCCTAGCTCCCTGAATTTCTGCCTTACATCCCCATCTCCCTTCCTGCCTGTCTTGTTGGTGCCTATATAGAGCACGACTTGGGGCTGCATCCCCCTCCCCTTCAACGATCCGAGACATCACAAACCCTGACACCTGGGAGGCAATACACCAACTGTGAGTCTGTCTTGTTCCCACAGAACCTCCTATCTGTCCCCCTAACTATGGACTCCCCAATGACTAATGCTCTTCTCTCCTTCTCCTTTCCATTCTGAGCAACAGGGACAGACTCTGTGCCAGAGACCTGTGCCCCACTGCCTACCCCTGGTAAGTCCCTCCCAACAGTATCCAAAACGGTATACTTGTTGTTGAGGGGAACGGCCACAGTGGATCCCTATTCTGCCTGCTGGTTCCTTTTCCGTCCCCTGACTGTAACCCATCTACCTTCATCTTGTACCTGAGGTGTGCTTATCTCCCTGTAACTCCTCTCAATAATCCCCTCCGCCTCCCGAATGATCCGAAGTTCATCCAGCCCCAGCTCCAGTTCACTAACACAGTTTTCGATATGCTGGAGTTGGGTGCACATCCAACAGATGCAGTCAGCTTGGACTCTAGTAGTGATCCTTACCTCCCATATTCTGCAGGAGGAACATTCAACTGCCCTAACTGCTATTCCCACTATTCTAAATTCCCAGCGGGACTACTGAAAAACTAAAACAAAAAAAACCTAGTCACCTTACCAATCCAGCCCACAGTACATTGTTTTTTGGTTAGAGGAGGAGGACGGTTGGGAGAGACAACCCGAGTGGTGTTGCAGGTAAAGTAACCACCCAAATATAAGCCTCCCTTACCCAGCAGTCCCCTGTCCGCTCCTGCTCAGTGTGCGCTCCGACTGTGCACGAGATAAGCTTTTATATCTTTTGAAGATTTACCTTCCCATCAGGCCTCTGGTCCTCGCTGTCGCTTCTCCTCCAAATGCCACGAGAAAATTAAGAACACTGAACTTCCGAGGAAAGCTTTTGTATCTTTTAAAAATTTACTTTCCTGTTGGGAATTTACCTGACTCTATCTGTAAGAATGATAAAGGAGAATCGCCGACACTATAAATATCATATATAGTTTTGATTGTTAGCATTTTTATGTTTGTACTTAGGTATACTTAAATTTTAACAATGTATTTTAATCCTTATCCTTTTGATTTTTTTTGTGTAACATATTTCACAACAAATGCATTCTAGTGTCTTGTAATCTCTTTAATTCCAGTCTATACAGTGCAGAAACCCTCCAACATGTCCGCACTGACCAGATGTCCCAATCTGACCCAGTCCCATTTACCAGCATTTGGCCCATATCCCGCTAAATCCTTCTTCTTCATATACCCATCCAGATGCCTTTTAAATGCTGTAATTGTACTTGCCTCCACACTTTCCTCTGACAGCTCATTCCATGCTGCCTTTTGGGTGAAAGAGTTCTTCTTTAGGTCCCTTTTAAATCTTTCCCCTCTCACCTTAAACCTATGGTCTCTAGATCTGGACTCCCCCATCCTGGGAAAAAGATTTGTCTATTTACCCTATCCATGCCTCTCATGATTTTATAAATGCCTATAAGGTCACCTCTCAGCCTCTGATGCTCCAGGGAAAATAGCCCCAGCCTATTCAGCCTCTCCTTAAATTATACAACTTTCTTCCCATGAAGGTAAATTAAAAGTTTCAAAACTGAAATTGGCAGATTTTTCATGGGGCAAGGATATTGTATTCCTAATTCCTCCGCCTCTGCCAAATCTACTCCCAGGAGGACCAGTTCCACCACAGAGCACACCTTGTTTAAAGACCGTAATTTCCCCTCCCATGTGATCGAAGATGCCCTCCAACGCATCTCATTCACATCCCGCACCTCCGCCCTCGAACCCCACCCCTTCAACCGCAACAAGGACAGAACCGCCCTGGTCTTCGCATTTAACCCCACCAACCTCCGCATAAACCGCATCATCCGCCGACATTTCTGCCACCTACAAACAGACCCCACCACCAGGGTTATATTTCCCTTCCCAGACCCTCTTCACTTTTTGCAAAGACTGTTTCCTCCGTCAGGTCCATGCCCCCCATCAACCCACCCTCCCCTCCTGGCACGTTCCTCTACCACCAAAGGAATTGCAAAACCTGCACCCACAACACCCCCCTCACCTCCATCCAAGGAACAGAAGGAGCCTTCTACATCCATCAAAGTTTCACCTGCACATCCACCGATATCATTTATTGTATCCGTTGCTCCCGATGTGGTCTCCTTTACATGGGGGAGACTGGACGCCTCCCAGCAGAGCTCTTTAGGGAACATCTCCAGGGCACCCACACCAATCAACCCCACCGCCCCGTGGCCAAACATTTCAACTCCCCCTCCCACTCTGCCGAGGACATGCAGGTCCTGGGCCGCCTCCACTGCCGCTCTCTCACCACCTGACGCCTTGAGGAAGGACACCTTGAGGAAGGACGCCTCATCTTCCACCTCACAACACTTCAACCCCAGGGCATCAATGTGGAACTTCACCAGTTTCCTCATTTCCCCTCCCCCCACCTTACCTCAGTTCCAACCTTCCAGCTCAGCACCATCCTCATGACCTTTCCTACCTGCCAATCTCCTATCCCACCTTATCCGTTCCACCCTCCTCTCCAACCTATCATCCTTACCCCCACCTCCATCCACCAATGCACTCTTAGCTACCTTCTCCCCAGCCCCACCCCCTCCCATTTATCTCCACCCCAGAGGCTCCCTGCCTCATTCTTGATGAAAGGTTCCTGCCTGAAAAGTCGATTTTCCTACTCCTCGGATGCTGCCTGACCTGCTGTGCTTTTCCAGCAACACTCTAATCTTGACTCTGATATTGTAAAAGTTGCAATACTAAATCAGGTTGTTTGTGATAAAAATCAGATCAGCCATAAACAAACTGAATGGCAGGACAGGTTTGAGAGGCTGAATGGCCTAGTCCTGTGTTTATATCCCATCTGATATTCCTGCTGACAGTCTATATTCCATCTGGAAACTGTAATTGACAGCCCCTACGCACTGCCGTTGCACCTGAGGGAAACCGCCAATCAGAAAAATTCATAAGATGTTCTTTTAGGCTATCTGTTGCCTTCGCAATTTTAAAAAAAAATCAACATTGTAGCTGCACAATATTTTCGTTGCTCACTGGTCAATATTTTATACTGGAGCTGTGATCAGAGTCATCTTACTTGTCCCTTGTATACTTTGATCTTCGTTGTCTCTTCGTGCTTGAGAAGTTAATAATCTGACGGCCATTAGGATCGGGTGAGGTGCTGAACTGAGAATTGCATTGCTAATTCATGGAACTGGGACAGGTGTTCTATACCTACATTCATCTTCCACCCAGCTGTATTGTTGGTAGCTCTGTGTAGCATGATTGGTATGTTTGACTACATATAGCCATTAGATTTGAAATTATCTCATTTCAGCACTTGATGTGCATTGCTAGCAGAAAACATTTGATTTCAGTCTTGAAAATTCCCCAGCCAGGTAAATTTATCTTGCTATTGCTCTCTCTGACTCTTATTGCTGCGGTTTGGAGCAGTATTGTATTACTCCAAATGGAGACCCGTACAATTGAAGAACACTTTCCTTCTTAAATTCAAGCCCACTTGGAAGGCCAATGATGCTGTTAGTGTTTTGTACCTTTTTAGAATTAGAAATCCAATTTATTTCCACACTATCTTTTATTGTGCATTACCCTGTTAAGTTCCTCATCCACAGGTCTGTATTCTAACTGTTGCCATGTCCCATTTTACCACTGCACCTGTGCTCATGACATGTATTTGCTCCCAGTTAAGCAATATCTTGATTTTAAAATTTTTGTCCTTTTATTCCATGGATTCTCCCTTACTACCTGTCTAAACTATTCCAATGTTACAACCTTTCAAGAACTTTGCATTACTCCAGGCCTAACCTTGTGTCCATCTCCAGCTTTCTGCCCTTCACCACTTGGCTTGCTCAGCAGGGAAGCTGTTGGTGGTGGTATTTCCTTTGAGGTTTTATTGGTCTGAACCTAGGGTCAGTACCTTCAGCAGCGTAGCATTCTTATAGTATCACACTGGGAATGATGGCTTACATCTTGTCCTCAATAAATAGTTGAGAGTGGGGTTCAAGTGCCCAACCTTCGGTCTGGGAGATGAGAGTACTCGTCATTGTGCCACTGCTGATCCTGTTTTTCAGTTTGTTGATTGCATGTGCAGATACACAAAGCAAGACTGGTGTATAACAAAGTCTGTCTTTGTCCCACATTAATTTATGTTTGCACTTGTTCTAAAGGAAGCAAATGAGTGATTTTAATGGTGCGAGCTGATGGATGGCAGGATTGTAGCTGTGGGCAGAGGATATGAGGCTGACCCAAAATATGAGAAGAGATGCTTTGCTTCCCATCAGTGGAAAGATGCATTCAGTAACTTCTGCAGCGAGTTGCTGACTGTTTGCATTACATTTTGATGCAGTGTGAATACTTAAATCTTTCTGCTTTATTATGGTCCTGTTCTGCACAGGTTTTCAAAGTGTGTATGAGTAACAGAGTGTTTCTGTCTGCAATTTTCTGTATGGGCTAACTTGTGATTTGTATCGCTATTCATGGTTAAAAATGTGTCTGCAATGATGGCACGTCTTTGTGCAGCTGACAGTCACTTATGGAAGTTAATGCAAGTGTGGTCACTCACCTCTTTCATATTTAAAGGGAAGCTGCCAGCATCTTATCATAATTTAAGTGAGGTCTGCAAAAGTGTAAATCTATATGGGCAGCATGGTGTCTCAGTGGTTAGTACTGCTGCCTCACAGCACCAGGCACCCGGGCTCGATTCCACCCTCAGGCAACTGTCTGTGTGGAGTTTGCACATTCTCTCCCTGTCTGTGTGAGTTTCCTCTGGGTGCTCCGGCTTCCTCCCACATTTCAAAGATGTGTAGGTCAGGTGAATTGGCCATGCTAAATTGCCCATAGTGTTAGGTGCATTAGTCAGGGTTAAATATGGGGAGTGGGTCTGATTGAGGTCGGTGGGTCCCTTCGGACGGTCTTGTTGGGCTGAAGGGCCTGTTTCCATACTGTAAAGAATCTAATCTAATCTATATACACGGGGAATCTGTTGAGGGGTGTCTGTATTTTTCATGGGTTCCTGGACTTATGTCAGTATTTACAGGGGGTCTTTATAGATGGACCAAATAGTCATTAAAGTTAATAATTTCATCAGTACTTACATATTGAAAAGTTTGAAAGCAGTGGAAATACAGAATGGAGAAGAGGTTGAGAAACATCGAGTCATGTGATCCAGGCTGTGTTTCAGTAATGGTCCTTGCCACTGCTACCTTGCCAATATACTGCCAACTCCTAACTCCTGGTGGCAATTGAATCATTTAATGGGCCAGTGCTTGCAGTTGAAATCAAAGACCCGAGAATGTTGGAAAAATGCAGCTGGTCTGGCAGCATTAATGGAAAGAGAAACAAGGTTAGCGTTTTGAGTTTGGCATGACTGCTTCAGAATCCCCCAAACGTGTGATTGGGATCCCAAGTTAGTGCGCAGTTGGTGAGTTGATCCACCTTTACTACACACAGTCCATGACTATCATCACCTTATCTGGAGTAATCCTCTGGCTCTCTTCACCTCGTTATCACCTCCTTGTGTCTCCTCTCCAGCTTCAGTTTGCCTATCTTCATAAATTAAAACAATGAACCTTGGTCCAAAATAATGCATCTTTATTCGACCTCTGCCAAGGCCAGCATTGAGCTAACCAATTCTTTTTGATTAATTAGTGTTGATGGAGCATTGGGAGTGTGTATCACTGCTCCAGGTGGAGCCATAGCATCAGTCCCCAACTGGACACTTCGAGGCACCGAACTGATGAACGGAACTTCAATGTCCTCTCCTAATGCCTGTGGAGGCATTGCTCTGCTGATCTCAGGTACAGTCCTTAATACTCTGGGGCTTTGATGGTAAAAATGGAGGAGGATCTGCATACAGTTTCAGATTTCATATCTCATTCTGCTCCTGTATCAGAAGTGTGTGTATTGCTTCAACTGTTTGTATTCAAGCCAGCACAGCTTACATTGATAAATCAAACATCCACCTGAGATACCAGGCTACCTCTGCTGCTTGTGTTACTTTAAAGAATGCTAAATCATTCTGTTTGCTTTCATCTGTACTCTCTCAAAATCTGCAACTACAGTTTTTTAGTCATAGTTTTCTTGGTTTTTGTCAAAAAAAAGACATATTCTTTAAAAGTGTTTCATTCTGCACTGACCAGGAGAATTTGCAAGAATCCCAATTAAATAGGAAATAAATATATATATTTGAGGGAAGAGTACTGATTTGGTTTTCAAGTGGCATATGTTAGTAGAGACAAACGCCATGGAGAATGCACCAGTTAATGATGATTGACAGTCAAGTATCAGGCTTTGTTAAAATTTAAACCAGGCAGCTTGAGTGGTCATGGTCAGAAGTCACATGACATCAGATTATAGTCCAACAGGTTGATTTGAAATCACAAGCTTTCAGAGCACTGCTCCTTCACCAGGTAGAGTGAAGAGAAGCACACAGGCACAAGACATAACAGCAAAGAGATCAAAATATTGTACAAGAAGTTTGATGGAGTGTTGCCATGCTGAATAACAAATCTCTGCAGCTGATCAAAAGTGTCGGACAGTGAGAGTAAAGTGGCTCCGCATTTGATTGGTCACTGCATTGCTGTGGGAAATAAAGCAGTCATTCAACCAATAGGCTGTCAGGTATTTTGTTGAGTTGAAACTGGTGCAGTGATTCCACCGTTGGACATTATTTGCTAAATAATCTTGAGTGTATGAAGAATTACATTGACAACCACTTCAGAATTGTTATGCTCGCAGTATGTCAGACTTACATGAACTGAAAACTACGTACATGAATACGCAGGGCCTTGTGTGTTGTAGACAGTGCATGTACTACACTGCAACTTGGCTTAGTCAGAGCTAAATACACTATACTATGACTAAGTGCAATTGCACAAGTGATTTGTTAAGCAGCATAATTGTCTCACACTGTTGAGTTAGTACAGCAATCACAAAGTCAGTGGGGTGACCTTATTATGCAGGACCCCAGGAAAGATGTGGAAATAATCCCTTATGGAAATAGGGACCATATAAAATGGCCCGTAATAAATCCAGTTGAGAATTCAAGAGAAATGTCTTTGCCAAGAGAATTGTGAAAACATGGAATTCACTATCATTGGGCGTGGTTGAATTTTACATTGTCGTTAGTTTTCAAGTCGTTAGGTAAACATATGAAGGATAAAGGGTATTAAGAGGATGAGATGAAGTAGAATGGAGAGTGCTTATAGCAAGCATGAATACTGACATAAGCGAGTGGGCCAAGTGATTATCCTTGCTTTGCAAAATTCTTTGTAGTTCTATATATCAATGCATACTGCTGATGGTCCTCAATATATATCATGCAGTATTTCCATATAGATGAGTTGAAAACTTCATTCTGAACAGGTAATCCCAGCAAAGATGCAATTGAATAGATTAAATTCATACTTTGAAATCAGCATTCATTCACTGGCATTTGTCTACATTAGATGGTTTAATTCCAGTCACACGCTTGGCTATGAGTGAAGAGGGCTGTACCGAGTTGCGTTGATATGTAGAGGTCCCCATCATGAGATCTAGCTGCTCAGAAGTTTGAGGGTCAAGTGGTGATAAGTAAAAATTGGCTCTTAAAATTGAGACCATTTTACTAAATCAGTGTGGGTGGCCAGATTGTTACTAGGTTTAAATCTGCATATTTCCAGAGTTGGAATGAATTAAATCTAGCATGCTGTCATTTTAACTTAATAATTAATTTATACATTAATAATTGATAATGGATTTATTAATAAATAATTTAGCAAGCTATAACTTTTGTGCACAAAACTATGAAACTTTAAACATTTATGGAAAAGTGACAGATGTGGTCATTACTATCTGACACAATTATGTAAAATTTGCAACATAGAAACGCCCACAGTATGAACACAGTGCACCTGCAAGGGCAATTTCTCAGGAAATGTTGGGTGTTATGCTCAGTAATTTAGGTTGGAATCAAATCCAGATCTCCTCCTGCAGTGCAAAGTTTCCCTAAGGTTCCCATGAAGATTTGGTATTTCTGCAAGTCTTCCATTAACAGGTACATGAATGTCATGTCAAGTAAGAGTTCACATCCATCAGGCATGATTAAAGGAAGATTAAAATTCCAAGCTGAGCGTCATTGTTAGACATGAGAGTAAGCCAGACTGTCCCTGAAACAAGATAATCTCTCTCAAATCAGTGAACTGTCCTGACTTATTGACTGCTCAACAGTGGGTGGAGTTTGTTGTAGATTTGTGGTGTGATTTAATGTCTCCCCCACCTGACAACATGCAATATACTTTAGCTGCAGCTGCTGGAGAAGGCAGCTCGCTACCACCTTCTTGGGGGCAATTAGGAATTGGCGATAAATGCTGGCCCAGCCAATGATGCCCACATTCAAAGAATAAATATGAAAAATTTGAAGGCATGGACATGCTAGAATCTTGATGGTAACCCCTTTATAAAGGTGAATCTTGTTGGCACTGCAATATTACTGAAATGGAGGGAAGCATAAATAACCTTACCTTGGTTTATAACTACAACATTGAATTGCATCTTACAACTGAGAAATAGGCCATGTAACACAATGGGTTTATACCAATGGTTATGTTCCATATGACTCTCCTCTTAACCATATTTCAGCCAACCGACAGAAGTTCCTTTCTCCCTTGTGTATCTAGCTTCTTAAATGCATTAAAGCTGTCGCCTTGCCATGTTGAGGCAGGATCTACATCTTCTCCATGCTTGAGTTTAAAAAAAACAATTCTCTGTACTGCTTATTGGATTTATTAATGGCAATCTTACATTTACCTTTTCTGCAAAATGATTTGTGCTATGTTGCATTTTATGTGAATACTTATATTAGCAATACTTATATTGATGTTCTTTTCATCAACACTTTAGCATTGAAAGCAAATGGCATTTGTTACACTACACACTCGGTGCGACGTGCTCTGGAGAACACAGCACTGAAAGTGGAGGATGTTGAAGTTTTTGCACAAGGCCATGGGATCATTCAGGTAAATCAACCAAGTTAGCAATCGTTTTCAACATCTTTGCTAAGTCACTAATATTGCGATAGCTCCAGTCACTCTCTGGTTCAGGAATTAATTAGAAACCTTTTTTTAAAAAGCTGAAGTGAGCTGGTGATTACTTCATCACTTGGGTCTGTGTTCCTCTCATAACTAGAAGTGTCTATCATTTCTGACAGCCAGCATCCACCCACCAGCTTATGCTGACCTCTGCTGCCTGTATTCTAACTGACACCAACCTGCATTTCTTCATCACCCCTGTAACTCTCAATTCAATAACATCTCCATCTTCAGAATTTCATTGTTTCTATCTTTTCACAGATCTCACCCCCTGACTATCTCTTTGACCATTCCAGTTTGTAAACATCTCTGCACTTGTCCCATTCAGGTTCCTTGTGCTTCCCAACTTGTTTTATCCCACCGCTGGTGGCTATGATGTAAACTCTCTCGGGGTCTTAAACTCCAGAATTCCCTTCCTAAAGCAGTCCATCTTTCAATCTTCCTTCAAAACACTCCTTAAAATTAGATTTTGATTCATCTATCTTCATACGTCCTTGTCTGCCTTGGAGTCAAATTTTGACACGCAATCATCCCTGTGAAGGCACTTGGAATATTTTGCTACATTATCGATATTTATAGATTCAAGCTGTTGTGATGTTATTGACAATGCTTCAATAGTCTGATTACCCAACTACACCCCTTTCTCAGCTCTTCTACTCCTGAAATCCTCATTCATTTCAAGAGCACTGGAATACAAGAGCAGGGATGTACTGCTGAGGCTGTAGAAGACTCTGGTCAAACTGCAGTTGGAATATTGTGAGCAATTTTGGGAAGTGTTGGCGTTGGAGAGGGTCCTGAGGAGGTTTACCAGAATGATCCCAGGGACGAAGAGCTTGACATATGAGAGCAGATGCGGAGATTGGATCTGTACTCAGAGTATAGCAGGATGAGAAGGGATTTCTTTGCATTTCACTGAGATATCTGGATAGAGTGGACGTGGAGAAGATGCTTTTGTTAGTAGGAGAGGCTAAGAGTCGAGGGTACGGCCTCAGAATAAAGGGACAATCCTTTAGAACTGAGTTGAAGAATTTCTTTAGCCAGAAGGTGGGAAAACTATCAAACTCATTTTCAACAAGAGCTGTGATGACCAAGTCGTTGAGTGTATTATAACAGATAGGTTCTTGATTAGTCAGGAGAACGAGTGTTGCTGGAGAAGGCAAGAGAACGGGATTGAGAAACATATCAGCCATGATTGAATGGTGGACTGAATGGCCTAATTCTCTTCCTGTGGCCTGCTCTAATGGTCTCGTTCATGCCTTTGTTACCTCGACCATCCACGAATCGGAAGTCATCTGGATTTCTACTGGCCGTGTCTTAAGTCACACCAGGTCCTGTTTCCTGATTACCCTATGCCCTCTGATCTACACTGACACCCTGGTCATGCAACATCTTGATTTCTTCATTTTATAATTTATCCTTACTTTTGAATCTCTCCACGACCTTGCTCCCCTCCTTTCTCACTGTGATGCACTCCAGTCCTGCAAACCCACCCCTCACAACACTGAGATATAGACCAGTCTCATTATGACCATGTGAGCTCCACCATTTAGCTGCCTATATCCTACTCTCTGTTCCTTTCCAAAACAAAATATTTTACAAGTCTTTTTTTCCATTCAAATGACAATTATCTTTGTTGGAGTTACTCATGAAATGCAATTTGATATAAAGTTTTCATCGATGATGATCATTTTGTTGGGCGAATGTATTAAAGGTTATGAAGCAAAAATTAATTAGTGAAGTTGAGGTTCAGATCAGCCGTGATCCACTTGAATGATCTCCCGTGTCTGTGTTTAACAGACGAGAGCAGTCTGGTTTGATAGAATAGTAATAAAAATAGTGAGAAACAAAGACAATTCCTGTTCATTAGTTCTGCTGTTTGATCTCTAGCAGCAAATGTAATCAAACTCACCCAGTCTTCACCTCTTCCATTTTCCTCATTCTGAATGATTTATTGCTTTATCTCTGGATGTAGGTTTGCTCGCTGAGCTGGAAGGTTCATTTCCAGAAGTTTCGTCACCCTGCTAGTTAACATCTTCAGTGGGCCTCAGGTGAAGCACTGCTGATAGTTCCTGCCTTATCTCTCCAGTTTGAAGGTTAGGAACAAGAATCAGAGATCATGTAGCACAGAAGGGAGGCTGTATGCTGGCTCTTCAGACATTTTAATTAGTCCTATTCTTTGTCATTTCTCCATAGCCCTTTGTGAACACTGATCTCACTCTCATTAGAAAGTTACCACTGAATCTGTTTCCACTGCCCGTTCTGGCTGCACATTCTGAACCATCACACTTGGTTTTTTTGCCAAATAATTAAAACTCTGTTTTTTGGTTATGGACATAGCTGTGCGATAACAGCCATTTCCCCCAATTTGTTCTGTGAAACCTCCCATCTGAGTAAATCTCTTGATTACCCTCCCTAAGATCTTGATGTCCTTTCTGAATGAAATGTGGATCCCAGAACTGTTCACAATATTCAAGCTGTGGACAACAAGTTTCCCAGTTTCCATTTGGTCAGAGCTGTCTGGTAATGATGAAGGAAAATATGTGCCTTGTATGTAAAACCATGTAACATAGGAACAGAAGTAGGCCATTCAACCTTTAGAATCTGGCCTGCCATTCAATGAGATTATGGTTGATCTGATAATCCTCAACTCCACTTTTCTTCCATTTCCCCATAACCCCAAATTCTCTTACTGATGAAAAATCTGTCTGTCTCAGCCTTTAATAATCTCAGCTCTCTGTGGTAAAGAATTCCACAGATTCACTACATTCCAAGAGGAAAAATGCCTCCTCGTCTCTTTCCTAAATGAGTGATCCTTTATTCTGAAATTGTCCGCCATGGTCCTGGATTCCCCCACAAAGGAAAACAACCTTTCTGCATCTACCTAATCAGATTCTTGAATCTTTCAATAAGATTGCCCCTTATTCTTCTAAGCTCCCATGAGTACAAGCGCAATCTACTTAACTTTCCTCTCAAGGCAGCCTATCCATACCCAGGATCAGCCTAGTGAACCTTTTCTAAACTGCCTCCAGTGCCAGTAAATCTTTAGTACAATTATCAGTTGACTAGTTTCAGGTCAGGCACAGTGCTAGTTAGCCAGTGATGTGAGAACTGCTACCCAGCACAGCGACTGGGGTTTCCTGGTGACTGGGTTTCCATCATAACAGTGTGTTTAATTTTTCCCGAGCAGATCGAAAAGGCCTATGACTACCTCAGCCAAAATGCCTCAGTAAAATGTCACCAGTTGGGTTTCAGCATCAAAATATTGCACCTTCGTGGAATCTACCTCAGGGACCCAGCATACCTGTCAGTGCCAATCGACTTCTCTGTTTCTGTGGAGCCAGTGTTTCCGGAAAATGCAGGTATGGAAAACATTAATGCAAGAAGCGTGTGTGGTTTGAGGGGTTTTAATGGACTGGTGGCTGTTTGATTCGAGTTCTTTCCCATGACACATTAACAGGAAGGCCCATTTAAAGAGACATGAAATTATGCCCAAGATAGCAACAAACCATTGTCTGTGCAGTGCCCTGGGGCATGTCAGAAATCTGAGGAGGCTGTTAATAAGTGCAGAGATGTTTCATCTTAAAATTATACTTTACTGTTAGTGCCAAATATTTATTGTTTCCAATTAGCAAAAATGTGCAGTTGTCCTTTTCACTCCTGTAGTCAAAAATCTCCTCTAACACTTTATCGACCTGTCCACTTCTAACCCATGACATGACAGTACCCCTCCAGCCTAATCTTGTGCTCTGACCTCTCCTGACATCTGTGATGTGAACCCCTCCACCTTCATCTCTGGGGCTTCAACTGGACTTTAATGTCTTTCTCTTCCCACATCAGTTCACAGGCTGAGACTGCCTCTATGCCACGGCCGTCTGGCCCAACCACTGAGCAAGCAGAGCACAATATGCCTCCCATCCAGTCCCAAACCTGAGACCTTGCAACCAGAGAGTTCATTTTTTTTTATACACAACTGTAGGTGATAGGCTTCCAAAGAGTATACCAGCAAGAAGCAAAGCTTTGGAAATTCACTGGTTGCAGTTTCGACCTGTGATAAGAGTTATTGAATTTCAAGTATTGAACACAACAATTAGGAGATTATTCAATTATTTTTGAACAGGCACCTGATTGATTGTTCAAGCAAACTAGTCAATTCACTTCAGAACTGAGAGTATTGCTGCTAAGTTTACAGATGACACAAAGATAGGTGGAGGGACAAGTCATGTCTAGGAATCGGGTGGCTACAGGAGGACTTGGACAGGTTAGGAGAGTGGGCAAAGAAGTGGCAGATGGAATACAATGTGGGAAAGTGTGAGCTTATGCACGTTTATTGGAAGAATAGAGGCATGGATTAATTTTCTAAGTGGGAAATGGCATCAGAAATCTGAAGCACAAAGGGACTTGGGAGTCCTAAATCGGGATTCTCTTCAGGTTAACTGGCAAATGAATCTGCATGTTAGGAAGGCAAATGCAATGTTAGCATTCATTTCAAGAGGGCTGGAATGCTAACAAAGATGTACCACTGAGTCTGTATAAGTCTCTGGTCAGACCGCATTTGGAGTATTGGGAGTAGTTTTGGGCCCCATATCTAAGGAAGGATGTGTTGGAATTGGAGAGGGTCCAGAGGATGTGTGCAAATATTATCCCAAGGATGAAAGGCCTGTTACATTAGTGGTTGAGGACTCTGGATCTGTATTTAATGGAGTTTAGAAGGATGAGAGGCCTGGATGGAATGGACACAAAGATGATGTTTCCACCAGTAGGAGATACAAGGATTTGGGGGCATGGCCTCAGAGTAAAGGAGCAACCCTTTCGAACGGAATGAAGCAGAATTTCTTTAGTCAGAGAATAGTTAATCTGTGGAACTCATTTGCCACAAGAGCTGTGGTGACCAAGTCATTGAATATATTTAAGACAGAGATAGGTAGGTTCTTAATTGGTAAAGAGATAGGGGGTAATGGGGAGAAGGCAGGAGAATGGGGTTGAGAAACATATCAGCCATGATTGAATGGCACATCAGAATCCACGGGCCAAATGGCCGAATTCTGCTCCTTAGAACATAAAGACCATAAGATATAGAAGAGATAATATCTCATTTAATGCAAAGCCTTTAGTGACCTGATGCTGTTCTATCGTGTTTTGAGTTCTTGACGAATAGTTCGAGTGTAGGTAAAAGACCAGAATGGGGGGGTCCAGGTAGAGGGAAAGTGTTGGAGGTAGGTAAAGGAGTCTGTGGGACAGGGAGAGGACTCGAGCAAAGAAATGGGCAGGGAGGCAAACCCAACAGAAGAAGAGTGCAGTGTCATTTTGTGGGGATGCAGGGGGATAAAACCAAGACCTTTGCTCAGTACAGAATGTTCAGCATCAAAGAGTGGAAAGTCAGAAGGGATAGTAAATACATGACAGGAGATGGGGTTAGGAGAGGCGAAGGAGTCAGAGGGAAAGGGCGGGGGAATTAATGTTCCAGAGGGCTGTGTTATCTCTTAAGTAGTTGCATCTTATGTTCTTCAGTGCCTTAAAGGAAAAGAAAAAGTTTCTTGTCAGCACATCGAATAAGCCAGAGGATGAAGTGGATCTGGGGGGGCAGGGCAGCTCTGAGCCAATGTGAGGTGGAGAGAGAGTGTGCGTCTGACGACGCATAGCACTGAGTGTGGATCTCAGGATGTAGCGAGAGCAGCTGCCTGAGGAGTGTTGTACATCACAGTGCAGTGTCATTGAGGACTCTGGATCTGTATTTAATGGGAGTGATCCTGGGTGGATTCAAAACACAAAGGATGAAACTTCAATCAGAATCCACGTGGAGTGAGTCTGATTCAGAGGCACTCACTGAGGAACGTGATGTGACAGTGGAAGCAGGCTTTGGCAAATAACTTGTCAAACACCAGGAGTGACAACAAAAGTAATGTTGGTGAACAAGAAAAACGGTTAGAATGGAAATCCTGTCAGGGAGAGGAGCAGAATATCTTCAAAGTGGGCATACCTGAAAGAGATATGGCAATGAGTTAAACACTAAACAAACAAAAATCAAAGAATTACAGATGACAGTTATTATGGGTTATTGGCTAGGACAGAAGAGAAGCTGAATAAGGGATCATGAGAGCTGAGGGTAGCAGAGAATAAGTAGCGTGTGCCATTCATTATGCCGTCATTTATTCCCCTTTCCATATCTCTCTCTCTGGGCTCCATCTCAACTTATCCATTACCTTCCCCCCTACCCCAGCCTTGTCTTCAGCTTAAGTACAAGTTTTCCCTCGCTGTTATTAGTTCTGATGATGAGTCACTAGACTCGAAACATTAACTCTGTTTCTGTCTCAGCAAATACTGTCGGAGTTGCTGAGTCTTGTCAGCAATTTCTGTTTCTGTTTCGGAACTTCAGCATCTGCAGTTCTTTGTTTTAATTTAGTAATTTTTATCAAATTAATTTTAAGATAAATGTTGGCCAGAACATTTGCAGAGACCTCTGCTAATCTTCCTTTAAATGGTAGAATCTTTCATGTCCAGCCTAAAGGCCTGACAGGGCCACAGTTTAAAATCCCATCTGAAGGATGGCACATCTAACAACAACAATATACTGGAACATTAGCCTCGATCTTTGTTCTTTAATCCAGGCTTGAGGCAGCTATTTGACACTGAGGTTCAGGTATCCTTGTTTTATTTCATATGCACAGAACACAATGAGAAGATAGCTCTTCAGATACATCTAGCTTTGACTTGCAATGCATCGTGGGTGCATATCCCCTCCCATCTGGAGCTGATGAACCAATCCCGCCAGGTGACTGTCAGGGTGGATCCTCGAGGACTCAAGGAAGGGCCACACTTCACTGAGGTCAGTTGAATGTGATTTCCTTGACGTGTGATCACTTGACACCTTTGTGCTCGATGGCACAATGTTTTGTGGTTTTTGTTTCACTTGGTGTTGTGTTCTTGGTTAGCATATGGTTGTAATTGTCCAATCATCTGCTTTGGTTATGTTTGTTACGAATAAATATTCACAAGAACACAGGTGAAACTGCCTCACTTCTGTTCTAAGTGATGGAATCTTTTTTGCCCATTTAGGCAGATGAGGAATGGTTTAACATTTCATCTAAAAGTTGACACATCTGTCAGTACAATGATCAGTCAGTACTGCACTTAAAGTGGTACATTTAAAGGTTGCAAGGATACCCACAAAGCACCAGCTGCAAAGCTGTGGCAACCCCTGCACAGCTGTTTTCCATGGCTGTTATGAGGACCCAACAGAATTCGCTGTCTGTCAGCCTGCAGTTGGGGCTCCTTATCCTTTGAAGATGAAGAAACTAACTCAATGAGTTTCCAACTAATCCGGTGGCCTGCTTCAGTTTTAGTAAGTGGTGACCAGACTGAAACAACAGGAGGTCAGATGCTGCAGCCAATGAGGGAGGCTTCAGGAATCAGGCAGGTGAGGTGAATACACAGGAGCCAGTTAGTGGGGTGGAGGTGGACTGGATGGGTTATATGGGGGGGGGGGGGCGGTCAGGATGTGATATGGACCTCCTTGGACTCAGGTTCCTGCTCCATCTCCACACACCATCAACCCTCCAGGTAAGATGCCAAATTGACAGCCCCCACCCACCCTTAATTGAAGGAGGCATTGAGAGCTCTACTCAGCATCTTCAGGGACATTTACATGGCCTGCCTACACCCCTAGATGCATCCCTGTGAGAAAGGGGATCAGCAATTAGCTCCTGGAGTGTCTGGTGTTCATGTCTGTGGGATAGGATATGAACCTATGACCTTGTAAGTCAAAGTGAGAGCATTAATGACTGAGATATAGCTGACATTAATTAAATACTTAAGATTGTGACTTCATATTTGACAATTTCTGATTGAGAGACCAAATGTGGAGCTTTACTGATTCAGTCTGTGCAATCAGTAAAGGATCAGGCTGAGAAATCGAGTGGAAATTCATTGTTATGACTTCGTTCAAGACCAGTGATAAAAGGAAAAACCACAAATCCCATTATTTATGTAAGAACAAGGCCACAACTGTTTCGAGGAAAAGACAGTTTTACTCTACAGGAGTCAATGAAATACCATCCAGTGTACATGCCTGTCAGCTAAAATCCAGAATCTACCCAAGTTAAATATGAATTTACAGGCAAATAGTCATAGAGTCATAGAGGTGTACAGCACGGACCCAATGATTATAAATTACTATTTAAGTGGCAAATGCAACCAAGACAGGTCTTATAAGCTGGCTTGGCAGTCCATTTCGCACATATGTCATTAATCTCAGCCAAGAAGTCTGACAAAGCTCAGTCTTCCTCACAAAGAATTTCAACTTCCCTTCTACAACTTAGCCTGATTGCCAACCAACCTGAGTTCCATGGATGTATTGTTCACCCGAATCAACTTTGCTAATAACAGACTGGGTGGCGTAGATCCACCAAAGTTACCTTTAACTGAAATGGGTGCGGACAAAGCTGGGCTTGTCTGTTCTTAACTTCTGTCATCTTCAGTCTGCCTGTACTGCCCCATTGGGATTACAGTCTCTTAATGGCTGTCAGTTCTCTTTATGTTTTTCAACCAGTTTCATTCCACCCAAGTATTCCAGTCTCCGTTTTAGTCTTATTTTCCGTACACTGAGAAGATTAGTTTTCTTGCTTGGTTTTCCTTTTCAGTTCGTGTCTGAGTGAAAAATACACACTTTGAAACTTGTCATGCCTCAATGGTGTAGTTTGCTGGAAATCAATCCAGAGTTATCACGAAAGTTACAAGTTGTATAAAAGTATGCAGAATTATCTCATGTATCTGACTTTTTAAATGCAGGTTGACTGAAAACACAGTCCAGATTTCTGTACTGAACAAGAATTGCTATTTATTTCAGATAGAGTATAGCTACATGTAAATAACTCGAACTGTGGACATATTATTGTGCTACTTAGAACTCTAATTCCCTTATAACCCCTCTTCCCCGCCGCCGCCAATGACGACACACACCTGTAGACAGGCAAAAAACAAAATTTGCTATTAAGGATGAAGGGAAAGGTGGGAAGGATGTTAATTGGAACATGTCTAGAGATTTGCTGAGATGATCCTTTTGATTTGACAGAATGTGCTGCTGCTCAATCTCTTTCCTTGAGGGATTTTCATTTGCTTGTAGGACGCACAGAGTGACTGGTTCACAACTTATAAAGTCTCTGACTCATTGGTTAAAAGCAGTAGTTTACAGCAAGTGATGAAGAATAAACTAGCTTTGTTCAGGCTTTCATAGTTTCTTACTACAGAGACAATAACAGCACTTCCATTTAGATTAGATTAGATTCACTACAGTGTGGAAACAGGCCCTTCGGCCCAACAAGTCCACACCGACCCTCCGAAGAGCAACCCACCCAGACCCATTCCCCTCTGACTAATGTACCTAACATTGTGGGCAATTTAGATTTCTGGAGGTTTGAAAGCTTATAACCATCTCATTCCTACCCACAATTCTTTGCTGCGTTCCTCAGTGCTATTCATCAATGATGTCAGATATTCAACTCCCTGAGAGCAAATCACAGTTAATGACAGACAGAAGGCCTTTGGTTTGTCACTGGTCTGTGGAAGAATGATCAGTTGTCAGTCAGCTACTTGTTGCTTTGGTGAGTCGCACTTTGCACAGATGCCAATCGATCTGCAGTAACATGCCCCTACAAGCAACAGTGTACATAGCAATTACAACGCTTATACTTCTCAGTAACTTGCTTTTAAAATGTAGAGCAGTCTATTCCCTAATCCTTAGTTTTAATCATACTTCTTTCGCATTTCAGCCCACTATCAAATACCATCTTTGCAAACTAGCAAGTGCTACACACTGAGTCAAGGTGCGATCTATAGTATGAGTACCTAAAGAATATCCTCTAGAAATGTGATTGGTGGAATGTGGCCCTATATAAACTGTAGTTCAGAGGGACAGTCACTCCGCTCTGGCACAAGATAAATTGGCCAGTAATGTGGAGGGAGCACTGTATTTTTTAAAGCGTTATAAACTTTTTCTGTTCCTTGCTGCAGGTCCTTGGTTATGATACGACAGCCCCTGATGCCGGTCCATTGTTTCGAATTCCAGTCACAGTCGTCATTCCTTCAAGGTTTGTGAAAACTGGTTTTCTGCTTCCACCACCCTCATTTATTGTTAATCTTAAAATAAATCATGGGCAGCATCTTTTTCCCTTTGCTGCGTTTCTCACTGTAATTCAGCAGTGATGTCATGTCAAACATTCTCTTGCCCAGGATAGTGAAAATGTGGAACTTTGTTTCCCCCAAGACATGGTTGAGCCTGGGGATCACGTTTCAAAACTGAGATTGACAGGTTTTTTTTGGCAAGGGTATAAGGAGGTCACAAGACCAACATGGATTCAGTTAAAGCAAAACAAAAATGATTTTGGAGATCTGTAATAAAATTTTTTAAATGGTGGAGAAACTGAGCAGTTGAACAGCATCTGTGAGGGGAGAAGCAGAGTTACCATTTTCGGTCCAACATGCCTTCTCTTTGGAACTTCTAGTTTAGGTTAAGATGCAGATCGGCCATGATCTAATTGAATGGTAGAAGTGGCTTGTGGGGCTAAGTGGCCTGTTCCTTTAAGAGCCATGGTAACATAAAATGTTGTAAATGCACAGAATTTAGTTCTGTCAAATAATCAGATAGGAAATGGAAACATAGAACATTACAGCGCAGTACAGGCCCTTCGACCCTCGATGTTGCGCCTCGATGTCATACTAATCTGAAGCCCATCCCACCTACACTATTCCATGTACATCCATTTGCCAGTCCAATGACGACTTAAATGCACTTAAACTTGGCGAATCTACTACCGATGCAGGCAATGCATTCCATACCCTTACTACTGTCTGAGTAAACATCTTGTTAAATTCTGAGGTAAAAACAATGACTGCAGATGCTGGAAACCAGATTCTGGATCAGTGGTGCTGGAAGAGCACAGCAATTCAGGCAGCATCTGACGAGCAGCAAAATCGACGTTTCGGGCAAAAGCCCTTCATCAGGAATAAAGGCAGAGATCCTGAAGCGTGGAGAGATAAGCTAGAGGAGGGGGGGGGGGAGATGAATGTGATAGGTCAGGGAGGAGAGGGTGGAGTGGATAGGTGGAAAAGGAGCTAGGCAGGTCGGACAAGTCCGGACAGGTCAAGGGGACAGTGCGGGCTGGAAGTTTGAAACTAGGATGAGGTGGGGGAAGGGGAAATGAGGAAGCTGTTGAAGTCCACATTGATGCCCTGGGGTTGAAGCAAATGTGGCTGTGATACCGAGTTTGTTTCACGGCATGGTTGAAGAGCTTCAGGGCAGAGGAAATGACCTGGGAGTTGCAGTGGGAGAGGGACTCC
>NC_057724.1:78890099-78903859 GCF_004010195.1 Chiloscyllium plagiosum | reverse complement strand
AAATGAGGAAGCTGTTGAAGTCCACATTGATGCCCTGGGATTGAAGCAAATGTGGCTGTGGTACCGAGTTTGTTTCACGGCATGGTTGAAGAGCTTCAGGGCAGAGGAAATGACCTGGGAGTTGCAGTGGGAGAGGGACTCCCTGAGATTCTTGTAGAGAGAGGAGGAAAACTTCTTCAAGGCAGGCATCCCTTGAGATTGTTAGAAAACTAAGAATACCTATAAGATTCTGAGTTGGTATTTGGGGCACTGTGCAGAAAGGCACTGCAGGAATTACCAGGGTTTTGCTTCCTTTTATAGACATCCCCTCATTTCATCGAATAGAGTCACAGTTAACCCTGTTCCATGGCCAACATTGTCCATTACAGTGCTCCCATTCTGCAGCCACCTCCTGGAAATCAGAGAACAAAACCAGAAATTGCTGGAGGAACTCAGCAGATCTAGCGGCATCTGTGTGGTGAAAGCAGAATTAAAGTTTCAAGTTCAGTGACCTGCCAGACTTGCTGACTTTCTCCAACAATTTTGGTTTATCTTTCAGATCTGCAGTTCTTTGTTGGATTTTACTTCTCTTTGAACATCCTGCTGTTTTAACTCAACAAAGAAGTTGATTGTGTTAGACAGTTTGATTTTAACTATTCCATGCTGACTGCCTTGATTTACCCAGCCGTTTCAGAGGAGAGCTGACTTTGTCCCTGATAATGTTTTCCAAGAACTTCCCAGATTTGCCCCTTTCCTTTCTCAGTTATGGTGTAACATTAGTAACTCCCCAGTCCTCTGATACTGTTTCTCTTTTCATTGACGATTAAAATGTGCCCAGCATAGTTTTGGAGAGCAAGAATTCATCTCATTCAGATCAAATAACTTGCAAAGGTATTAAGATTTTTAGCTTCTCTATCTATTAATTTGTTCATAACTTTCCCTTTTTCTTTTAGTGCTGCACTTGTGTCATCCTTCCTTTGTGGTGACAGATGCCCTGTCCTCGTTTAATACTTTAGCCATATCCTTTTATAGCCCCTTAAGGTTCTTTCATCTCCTTGCGCAGTTCCTTGCCAGTTTTAGAGCTATGTTCCAGATGATGGATTTGCACAATCATAAGCTGAAAAGTCCCCTTGAGAAGAGTCCTGTGATGGAAAGACTAGCAATAACTGCTGAGTTCAGTCACTCAGTTACTGTTATAAACAATTGCATTGGCTTAGAATATGTTCCTGAACTTAGCACACAGTGAGAACTAGTTTTGAAATATTTTTAATAGTCTGAGTTAGTGATCAAAGAGAAAAAGAGCTGCAAGTGTCCCAGAAGTGACTAACAATGGATCCAAACTGGGACATGGGAATTTGCTGGATAAGCAAAAAAAAACACAACTAATCCTGGCAGTCATACAATCATGATTATAATGGAATTGTTGACTAATCACAGCAATCAATCTCTATCAGTTAGTCTGCAATGTAACCAGACATGAGACGAAGAAAATTCCCAGTGGCGGAGAGTTTTTGGAACCGTACATTCAAAATCATGCTTCAATCACCACACCTTGTCTCAAATTTATCTTGTATTATATCCTAAATTATTGTATTTTGGAAGAAGGCATATGATCACCTGATCTGTAGAAACTTGAGCTTTTACTTTGTCAAACTATCATAGTTAATATTAATTAATAGACTATGCTATAGTTGGAAAGTGTGACACTGGAAAAACGCAGCCAGTCAGGCAGCGTCCGAGGGGCAGGAGAGTCGACATTTCGAGCATATGCTGTTCATCAGGAATGAAGAAGAGCTGATGCTTGAAACTTAGACTCTCCTGCCCCTCGAATGCTGCTTGATCGGCTGTGCTTTTCCAGCATCACACTTTTTGACTCTGATCTCCAGCATCTGCAGTCCCCACCTTTTCCTGTGCCGTAGTTGAGAGGGGTGGAGCACAAATATCGAATTCTCTAAGAAAGGAAATTGTGTCACTTAATTGCAATTTCAGATAATTAAATTTGTTCTAATTGTCTTTCTTGCATCTGTGATATAGTGTAAATGCAACTTCTGAATACAAACTTGTGCAAAAAAATGTGCATTTCAAGCCTGGAGAGATCAGAAGACATTTCATTGAAGTGCCCCAAGGAGCTACCTGGGCTGGTAGGTGTCACATTCCTGGGAAGCCAAAGAGTTTTTGTTGTTGATGAACTGAATTTGAAAAGGTACAGAAAACTGATACAACAATCAGATTAAGAACACCTTTGCAAATTGTCTCTTAAATGTATCGTTGTGAAATGTCAATATGTATTGCCCATTGCAATCTTGTACTGGACAAGATGATGATGAGGGCTGCCATCTTGAACTTCAGTCGTCTATGTGGTGAAGGCACTCCCACAGTGTTATCAATTAAGTTTATGTAAATGCATGGTATTGTTAAAGATATAAGGCAGAAGGGCAGTGGGGGAAGAAAAATGCTTAATTTGAGGCAGCTGAAATTGAGATGCTCTTTGCTTTGTAAGGTGTGAATTTGCATTTTTCTTGTGAATTACTTAGTGATTGTTAATTTTTTTTTGGCTATTCCTATATGTTTCAGCAAGCTTTAAAATGTTCACTTATAAATAAGTTCTCTCTGGTGATTAGGCAAGCAATCCATTCATTCCAGTTATTGTGAACTAGAATGTAGGTCCCAAAAGGATGGTGGGAGCAGGCTCAATAATAACTTGCAAAGAGATTTGAATACATATTTGGAAAGGGAAGAGATTTCAGTGCTACAAAATTAATAAAGCAAAGTTGTGGAACTTACTGACTAATTAAAAGCCCACTGCCTCTCCATCCCTCTTGCTGAAACTGTCAGTATTCCTATGGAATACCTGGGGGTGTTTCAGTATTTATACAGGGTCCATGAGAATGTGTCCATATTTACATGGGGCCCTGTGAGTGTGTCAGTCCCTGGGTCCCTGGGAGTGTATTAGCATATAAACAGGGTCCCTGTGAGTGTGCCACTATGTACATGGGGTCCCTGGGAGTGTGTCAGTATTTGCACAGGGTCCCTGAGAGTGTGTCAGTATTTGCAAGCTACACCTGTCATAATTATAGTGGCACGTGTAAATATTTTCAGCTGATCTTCCAGTTAGTAACTCTCTGTGAAAGAATGTGAAGCTGTACTCCATATGATGGTGAAAGTAGCAGGACCGTTTCGCAACACTGGGCAGTTTTTCTAGTGCAGGATTATCCCTGTGTTATGTTAACTCGTCACGCCTCACTGAGGTCTTTGTTAATTTCAGAAATAAGTCTGACTTCAAAATCGGAAGATACAACCTCTGAGTTTGTCGTGCATGCTATCCAGCTGCAGAAACAGATGGCTTTTCGGGTACATGAGTTCTACCGTCACCTGTACTTAGCAGAAAAGGCCTCTGCAGCTGATGCTTTTCCAGTCTTTGTAAGTACACCGGCATCAGTGATGACCATAGGTCATGTTTTTGGATCAAGGCAGAAGCATACATCATTGTACCAGGAGGATTAAAAGTAGCCAGAAATATATACGCACCACATAGACTATCGTGTGTTGAGAGAGAAAGGAAGGCAGCAATATTCTCAGGAATTGCCACTGCAATAACAGGAGCCTGGGATTTATAATTATTTTGTTGATTAATGAGTATAGCTTTCAACTCTGTACATCCGTGAACCACTCTTGCAGCCATCTGATCATAGCTTACAGAATTCTTTGAAAATAATAAAGGCATCTGCACAATATTGCATAGATGTGCAACAAACCTCAAGCCATGAATGCAAGTCATTGAACATGCTAGGCTGTTCAGCCCTTGCACTGAATGGCTTGCTAGATCATTTCAGAGAAAAGTTAAGAATCAGCTGCAATGCTGGGCACCTTCATTGATGGACAGCATGGTGGCTCATTGGTTAGCACTGCTGCCTCTCAGTGCCAGGGACCCGGGTTCAATTCCAATGACTGTGTCTGTGCAGGGTTTGCAAATTCTCTCCATATCTGCGTGGGTTTCCTCTTAGGGCTCCGGTTTCCTCCCACAATCCAAAGATGTGCAGGTTAGGTGAATTGACTGTGCTAAATTGCCCATAGTTTTCAAGGATGTTTGGATTTGATGCATTAGGCAGGGGTAAAAGAGTGGTAGGGGAATGGGTCTGTGTGGGTTATTGTTCGGAGGGTCAGTGTGGACTTGTTGGGCCAAGTGGCCTGTTTCCACACTGTAGGGATTCTGTGAAATTCTTTGAAAAATGCTCTGGGTCTAAAGTAGTATCCAGGTAATGAAGAGAGATTTCCTTTTGGAAGGGGCATCAATGAACTAGATAGTTTTTTTGCAATAATTGATGATAGACATGGTCAGCATGGATTAGCTTTATATTCTAGATTTATTGATTGAGTTTAACTTGCATAAGCTTTCTAAAATGATTGCAGTGTGGTGTGTAATGATAAATTACTTTCACTGGTCTGTGAGAGAGTAAGGACAAGATCAATTTAAGATTGTCACAAACGTATCAAGGAGGAGGTACGTGCAGAATGAAGTCTTTACACAGAGTATGGTGAGAATATGCAGTTCCTTGCAACAAATTGGTTTTGAAACAGAGTCCATAAATTATTTTGAAATGACCTGAGAGATTTGTTTTAAAGGGAATATTTTGAGTTCTGAAAGGTGAATGGAAAAGTGACAGTTACAGGAAACAGGTCTTGGGGGAAGATTGCTAGCACGGATTTGATGGGCCCCGAAGCTCGTTTATGTGTGGGTAGATAATAAATCAAAACAATAGATTTGAAAAGTAAAGAGGTCATCTTAAACTCATATAGGACCTTGTTGAGGCCACATTTGTAGTATAGTCCACAATCTGGTCTCCATATCTGAAAGGGACACAGAGACACTAAAAAAGGTGCAGAGGAGATTCACGAGATTGATAACCTGAACTCAGAAGTCAGAAATACAGGGTCAGAAATCACACGACACCAAATTAAAATCACGAGCTTTTGGAGCACTGCTCTTTTGTCAGGTGAAGTGAGATTTCACCTGACGAATGTCTATGTAGAGTTTGCACCTTCTGCCCATGTCGGTGTGGGTTTCCTCTGGGTGCTCCGGTTTCCTCCCACAGTCCAAAGATTTGCAAGTCAGGTGGATTAGCCATGCTAAATTGCCCATAGTGTTCACGGATGTGCAGGCTAAGTGGGCTAGCCGTGAGAAATGCAAGGTTACAGGGATAGGGTAGGAGGTGGTAGGTCTGGGTGGGATGCTCTTCAGAGGGTTGGTATGAACTGGATGGGCCAAATAACCTGCTTCCACGCTGTAGGAATTCAGCAATTCTATCTTCTCTCTTCACTGACACTTCTTCTGGTTTTCATTTCAGGATTTTCAATTTCTTTTATTGGTACTTCCACATAAACCTGCTGGACTATAACCTGGTGTTGTGTGATTTTTAACTTTGTCGACCCCAGTCCAACACCAGCACCTCCTCATCTTGGGGTTGTAAAAGTTTCATTGAAAAATTCTCTCAACGCTTTGAAAACTTACTTGAAACCTGTGACTCATTCTTGCATCTTGCATTTAATTGTTGAACAATCTACCATATGAAAGCTTTGTTACTCTGGTGTATTGTTGTAACCTTTTAATTCTTGTAGGAAGAGAAGACCGTTGAGATTTGTATTGCACGATGGTGGTCTAGCCTGAGACACACTACCATCGACTACGTCATTTCGTTCCACGGCCTGAGGTGTAACAGTGATACATTACACATTGTGAGTACTGTCCTTTTTGCACGGCTTATGTACATTTTTAGTAATTAGTATTGTGCTTGATTTGACTTCTTTAGATCAAAGTGGTGCTGGAAAAGCACAGCAGGTCAGGCTGCATCTGAGGAGCAGGAAAATCGACGTTTCGGGCAAAAGCCCTTCATCACTTTTGCCTAGTTGATTTGGATTGTGTTGAGTAACGGTTTGAGAGAGACACTGCTTAATGGAAATTCATGCAAAAGATGGCAAAATATTGACCTAGGCAGAGGAGAAAGTTCTATTGCTAACTTCAAAAACAGTGCGCCCTACAATTTGTTTACATCAATCTGGTTTAACATTCCTTCCTAAAGCTGGCACCTCTGACAGTGTAGCAGTCCCTCAGTAAAGCGCTGGAGTGTCAGCTCAGATTTTGGAGTGTGTTGAAGCTCCAGCCTTCGTTGCAGTGACAATGCTTTCACTGAGCCATGACTAACAAGAAGAAACCAGTTAGTTTTAATCATAGCTGATCCTGGTATTCACCTGATAATAGCCTTCATGTGGAGAAATAAGCACTAAATGCCAGTGCATGTGAAAGTGACATTCATATGCATTGATTAGATCTTTTGGTTAAGTACAGACTTCAAGTTGAATGTCATGCTATGTTCCCTTGTTTAAGAAAGGGCGTCAGGACAACTCTGGGAATTATAGGCTGGTGAGCCTTACTTCGGTCGTGGGTAAGGTGTTGGAAAAGGTTATAAGAGATAGGATTTTAATCATCTAGAAAGGAATAATTTGATTAGGGATAGTCAACACGGTTTTGTGAAGAGTGGGTCATGCCACACTAACCTTATGAGTTTTTTGAGACGGTGACATTATAGGTGGATGAAAGTAAAGCAGTTGATGTCGTGTATATGGATTTCAGTAAGGCATTTGATAAGGTTCCACACTGTAGGCTATTGCACAGAATATGGAGTTTCAGGATTGAAGGTGATTTAGCAGTTTGGATCAGAATTTGGTGAACTGAAAGAACTCAGAGCATGGTGATTGTTGGGAAATGTTCATCCTGGTGCTCAGTTGCAAATGGTGTGCCGCAAGGATCTGTTTTGGGATCACTGCTGTTTGTCATTCTTATAAACGATCTGGATGTGGGTGTAGAAGGATGGGTTAGTAAATTTACGAGTGACACTAAAGTAGGCAGCGTTGTGGATGGTGCCGAAGGATGTTGTGGGTTACAGAGGGACATAGATAAGATGCAGAGCTGAGCTGAGAAGTAGCATGTGGAGTTTAAAGCAGAAATGTGTGAGGTAGTTCACTACGGAGGAAGTAACAGGAATGCAGACTACTGGGCTAATGGTACAATTCTTGGCAGTGTAGATGAACAGAGAGATCTTGGTGTCCTGGTCCATAAATCCCTGAAAGTTGCCACCCAGGTTGATTGGGTTGTTAAGAAGGCATATGGTGTGTCAGCATTTATTGGTAGAGGGATTGAGTTTCAGAGCCACAGGGCCATGCTTCAGCTGTACGCTGAGCTGAGAAGTAGCATGTGGAGTTTAAAGCAGAAATGTGTAAGGTAGTTCACTACGGAGGAAGTAACAGGAATGCAGAGTACTGGGCTAATGGTACAATTCTTGGCAGTGTAGATGGACAGAGAGATCTTGGTGTCCTGGTCCATAAATCCCTGAAAGTTGCCACCCAGGTTGATAGGGTTGTTAAGAAGGCATATGGTGTGTCAGCATTTATTGGTAGAGGGATTGAGTTTCAGAGCCACAGGGCCATGCTTCAGCTGTACAAGACACTGGTGCAGCCGCACCTGGAGTATTGCGTACAGTTCTGGTTACCGCATTATAGGAAGAATGTGGAAGCTTTGGAAAGGTTTCAGAGGAGATTTACTGGGATGTTGCCTCGTGTGGAAGGAAGGTCTTATGAGGAAAGGCTGAGGGAACTGAGACTGGTTTTGTTAGAGAAGAAGGATGAGAGGTGACTTAATCGAGACGTATAAGATGATCAAAGGGTTAGATCGGGTGGACAGGGAGAGCCTTTTTTCTCGGATGGTGAAGGCTAACATGAGGGGCCATAGCTTTAAATTGAGGGGTGATAGATTTAGGACAGCTATCAGGTGTAGTTTCTTTCCTCAGAGAGTAGTAGGGACATGGAATGGCCTGCCTGCAACAGTAGGGGACTCACTGACATTAAGGGCATTTAAATGGGCATTGGACATACATATGGATAATAATGGAATGGTATAGGTTAGGTGAGCATCAGATTCATTTCACAGGTCAGCGCAACATCGAGGGCTGAAGGGCCTGTTCTGCGCTTTATCATTCTGTGTTCTATGAAAGTAACTGATGGCTGACAGCTATGGAAAGTAGCCTTAAGCTTGTAGGACACTTAGCTTTCAGTCTATGATGAACTGCAGGTTTGTTTATGATGTCAAGTGAACTTGAGTGTGCCTATTTAATAATCTATATGAGTATGTTGTGCTGTGAAATCAAAACTGTCAGCTTCATAAGGCAGTGAAAGATCGTTGCGCTGGTGGAGGTGAGAACATAGTGTTTCAGTTCATTTGTATCATTTCCCTCGGAGACACCATGGATGACCTCACTGGAACAATCTCCCTCTGGGTATGTTATGAAGAGTTGCAGAATTTTCAGGATGGATCACATTTCCAGGCTCAGTTACTGTTGATAAATGACTCAAACTCTGCTACCTGAACCACTCAATGTGTTTCCTTGTAGTGAGATTTGCCAAATCTGAAGAGATTCAGGTGTTGTCACCCAACCTTTTTCCTCCAAGCACCTTGTCCTGTCAAGCAGACATCTATTTTTATGACTAAATTATTGTTGACTACCCCATGATTTTTGTTTTTCCAGAAATCACTTGTCCAGGAGATTGACATTGCATTCCTGGAGACTTGGCAACCGTACTTGTAACAAATTCCAACCAAATCCACTCTGAAAAGCTGTGCAGTGTTCACTGGGTAGTACTGTCACCAGAGTTAAAAGGTTATTCATTCAATCTCTCACCACAGTCTTAAGCACAAAATCCAGGTTTAATGCTCCATTGCAGTCCAGATTGTTTTAAGAGTCTCGACCAAGGGTAACTCCCACTATCTGAGTACGGAAGGGAACTCTGCACAATCAAAGAGACGGTAATGAGAGTGCAGCATCATTGGAAGAGCAGCACTGAAGGAGTGCAGTTCCGTCGGAGTCTGCATGGTGAAGGTGCAGTACTGAGGGAGTGCTGTGTTGTCAGAGGGGAGTGTTCGCTAGAGTTAATACTGAAAGAACACTGCACTGTCAGAGAGGCAGCGCTGTTAGAGTCTGTACTGTTGGAGTGTGGGCAGTAATGAAAGAGTGCTGAGCTATCAGAAACTCAGTACTGAGAGAGTGCTGCACTGTGAGAAGGCATTACTGTTAGAGTCCTGCACTGTCAGCAAAACAATATTAACAAAGTAAAACAAAATTCTACAGATGTTGGAAATCTGAAACAAAAACAGAAATTGTTGGGGAATCTCAGCAGGTCTAGAAGCATCTATGGAGAGAATGCAGTGTTAATGTTTCAAATCTGGTGAATCCCTGTTCTGAAGAAGGATCATTGGATTTAAGAAGTTAACTCTGCTTTCTCTTCACAGACTTTACCAATATGAATGAACTATTATGCTGTTAAAGATGCTGTTTTTCTGAAATCATTAAACTCTATATTCAAATATGCATAAATATCCCACGGTAATTATTTCAGAGAAGTGATCCTTTGTAATCTGGTCAAAATTCAGCGCTCAGCCAACAACACTAAAACACAGAGATCAGAGTAAACGTTTCGGGTCCAATGACCCATCCTCAATCAGTTAAGTCTGATTTCTCTCCACAGGTGCTGTCAGAACTGTTGATCTTTTCAGCAATTTCTGTTTTTGTTTCTGATTTCCAGCATATGCAGTTCTTTCAGTTTTTACCATTAAAACAGATTTGCTGGTAAAAATACACTCGCTTTATGGTTTGGGAGCATATTGGGCATAATGTGGCTACCATATCTCCTACATTACACCATTGACCACGCTTCACAAGCTACTCCATTGGCACTAAAACTCTGACGTATCCTGACACCATGAAAGTCCACGGGGACAGTCTGAAGGTACCCTGCACAGAAGCTGTAGAAAGAGCCACTTTGTCCAAAATGTAAGTTCTCGCACATTGCCAAGACAACTAGGAATGATCAATAAATGCCACCCTTGCCCTTGATGTTGACATCCCGAGGCTAATGAATTTATTTTGTAAAAGAGTGAGCAAGGACCAGGTTTGTACTCTGAGGATTGAAGTTTAAAATAATTGGAAACTGTGGTGAGTAATGATTTCTATTCAGCAGGAAGCATAACGGTGTGATGTAATTAGGTTGAAAATGTGTTGCTGGAAAAGCGCAGCAGGTCAGGCAGCATCCAAGGAACAGGAGAATCGACGTTTCGGGCATAAGCCCTTCTTCGGGCTTATGCCCGAAACGTCGGTTCTCCTGTTCCCTGGATGCTGCCTGGCTTGCTGCGCTTTTCCAGCAACACATTTTCAGCTCTGATCTCCAGCATCTGCAGTCCTCACTTTCTCCTGATGTAATTAGGTTGTAAAGTTAACAGGCAGAAGTGTTAACTACATTTATAATTATTTCCTTCTAGCATGCATCGGAAGGAATATCACGATTTGATATCACAGCTTCGCTGAATTATGAAGAGCTCTCACCTGTCATGACCCTAAAAAACTGGGTCCAGACTCTTCGGTAAACATTTTATTTGAAATAAGTAGCTGTGTGAAAATACCGGTTGGTGCCTTGACCTTTAACAGAATGTTAGTTTAATTAGTTGTTACAGAACATGTTGTATGGTGTAGAACAACCTGAAGGCTTTATCTCATGCAGATGTGTTTTTAGCCCTGTCTCAGTAGTAGCACGCTCATGTTTGAGTCAGAATGTTATCGATTCAAGTCCCACTAGAGACAGAAAAACACACAATCTCGGCTGACACTTCCATAGTACTAAGGAAGGGGTTGCACTGTCGCAAATGCTGCCTTTCAGATGAATGTTAAACTGAGATCTGTTTGCCCCTGCCAAGCACTAATGGCACTATTTAAAGAAGCAGGGGAATTACCTCCAGTATTTAGCACTCCATCCGAATCACTTGAGAGACAGTTTATCTGGTCATTATCTCATTGTTCTTTCTGGAAACTTGCAATCCCCAAATTGGCTGCAGGATTGCCTACATTTCAATTGTAACTGCATTTCAAAAGTGCTTCATCAGTTGTTAAAGCACTCTTGGGCATCATGAGGATGTGAAAAATGTTACAGAAATGCAAGTCTCTTCATCTCTGTAGTTCTGGCCATATAATTAATTTCCTCAGATACCCATACCGTACCTGGAATATGGTGCAACATTTATAATATCGGATTTAGTTTATTAGCTATGATAAATGATGCATTCTTTTTCTAAATCAGAACCCTGAGCTGTAGTTGATTTATGGCAGAGACAAACCTGTTGTGTTTTTTTTAGGATGCAGAAAGACAGAGGTCTTTATTTTAGTCCCAGGTCTGAATTTTGTTTTAAAATTGTAAGCCAATGATAAAAAGATTACATTTTTCAACAGGCCTGTGGATGCCAAAACAAGACCCTTAGGCTCTCGGGATGTGCTGCCCAACAACAGACAACTTTATGAGTTGGTTTTAACATACAATTTTAATCAGGTAACTGCTTACAGCATTCTTACTGAGAGGTAATTAATTTAATCAGTTACCATGTGTAATCTCCAATTGCATTGTGTTCTCCTGGATGGGAAATCTGCTATGTCAATGACTTGCATTACACCAATCTGCTTCCATGGAACCAATATCAAGCATGGTGAATTATTGTACTTGGCCTTTGCCTTTGAAAACAGGAAAGAAAAAGAAAGAGCAGAAAAGATTCATGAAAATAGCTTCAGGGATGAAGTGCTTTAGTTTTGAAAATAGATTGAGAAAGTTTTCTCCACATTTTTCATGGGGCAAAGAAGGCTAGGAGAAGCAATTTGATAGAGGTATTCAAAAACGCAAGGGACTTACACTGTATAGGTCAGGTAAACGTTCCCACTTCTGAAGGAACAGAGGATAACAGGGCACAAGTTTAAAATAATTGGTAAAAAAATGTCTGATTTGTATATTTTTGAAGAATGTGGTTTTCAAACTAGTGACATACAGGTGTTGGTCTTTTGTGAAAGGATTTAATAATTAACTAGAACAATCTTACTTTACGATTTTAAAGCAGTATGTTTCAGAGAGCAGATGACTAAAGACCTGTTTGTTTGTCTATCTAAATGCCTCTTAAAGGTTGCTTTTGTATATGCATCTACAACCTCCCCTAACAGTGCAATCCAGGTACCTACCACTGTCTTTGTAAAAAAAAAACACTCACATCTTATAGAGCTGCACAGCACAGAAACCGACCCTTTGATCCAACTCGTCCATGCCAACCAGGTATCCTAAACTAATTTAGTCTTGTTTGCCAGCATTTGGCCTATATCCCTCTAAACCCTTCCTATTCGTATACCTATCCAGATACCTTTCAACTGTAATTATACTCACTTCCACCATCTCCTCCGGCAGCTTGTTCCATACACACCACCCTCGACATGAAAAAAATTGCCCCTCTGATTCCTTTTAAATCTTGCCCCCTCACCTTAAACCTTTGCCCTCTAGTTTCAGTCTCTCCTACCCTGGGGAAAAGACCTTGTCTATTTACCCTATCCATGCCCCAAATGATTTTATAAACTTCTATAAGGTCACCCCTCAGCTTCTGCAATGCAGGGAAAATAACCCCAGCCTGTTCAGCATCTCCATATAGCCTAAACCCTCCAACCCCGACAATATCCTCGTAAGTCTTAACCCTTTCAAGTTTCACAATATCCTTCCTGTAGTAGGGAGACCAGAATTGAACATGGTATACTAAAAGTGCCCTCACCAATGTCTTAAGCTTTCCCCCCTCACCTTAAACCAATGTTCCTAGTATTTGAAGTTTTGATCCTGGGAAAAGACTGACAATCCACCCTATCCCTGCCTCTCATCATTTTATATACTGCTTTCAGCTCACCTCAGCCTCTGCCACTCTAGAGAAACATTCAACGTTTGTCCAACCTGTCATTATACATTCTTGATGAAGAGCTTGTGCTTGAAACGTGGACTGAAAATGTGTTGCTGGAAAAGCGCAGCAGATCAGGCAGCATCCAAGGAGCAGGAGAATCGACGTTTCGGGCATGAGGAAAGTGTGTCCAGCAGGCTAAGATAAAAAGTAGGGAGGAGGGACTTGGGGGAGGGGTGTTGGAAATGCGATAGGTGGAAGGAGGTCAAGGTGAGGGTGATAGGCCGGAGTGGGAGTGGGGGTGGGAGTGGAGAGGTCAGGAAGAAGATTGCAGGTTAGGAAGGCGGTGCTGAGTTCGAGGGATTTGAGTGAGACAAGGTGGGGGGAGTCGCAGACAAATCCCACGAACTTAGCACCGCCTTCGTAACCTGCAATCTTCTTCCTGACCTCTCTGCCCCCACCCCCACTCCGGCCTATCACCCTCACCTTGACCTCCTTCCACCTATCGCATTTCCAACACCCCTCCCCCAAGTCCCTCCTCCCTACTTTTTATCTTAGCCTGCTGGACACACTTTCCTCATGCCCGAAACGTCGATTCTCCTGCTCCTTGGATGCTGCCTGATCTGCTGCGCTTTTCCAGCAACACATTTTCAGTCCACGTTTCAAGCACAAGCTCTTCATCAAGAATGTATAATGACAGGTTGGACAAACGTTGAATGTTTCTCTAGAGTGGCAGAGGCTGAGGTGAGCTGAAAGCAGTATATAAAATGATGAGAGGCAGGGATAGGGTGGATTGTCAGTCTTTTCCCAGGATCAAAACTTCAAATACTAGGAACATTGGTTTAAGGTGAGGGGGGAAAGCTTAAGACATTGGTGAGGGCACTTTTAGTATACCATGTTCAATTCTGGTCTCCCTACTACAGGAAGGATATTGTGAAACTTGAAAGGGTTAAGACTTACGAGGATATTGTCGGGGTTGGAGGGTTTAGGCTAT
>NC_057724.1:78829672-78889389 GCF_004010195.1 Chiloscyllium plagiosum | reverse complement strand
TGGGCATATCTAGTCTGGTCCAATAGACTTATCTATATTTATGTTTTACACAATTTTCAGCACATCCTCCTTCGTAACATCAATCTGTTCCAGCGTATCAGTCTGTTTCATGCTATCCTCAGAAACATCAAGGACCCTCTCAGTAGTGAATACTAAAGCAAAGTATTCATTAAGAACCTCCCCTACTTCCTCCAATTCCAGACACAAGTTCCCTCCACTATCCCTGATCGGCCCTACTCTCACGCTGGCCATCCTCTTGTTCCTCACAGAGATGTAGAACGCCTTAAGGGTTTTCCTTAATCTGGCCTGCTACAGCTTTTTCATGCCCCATTCTTCAGTTCCTTCCTGGCTACCTTGTCACCCTCTAAATCCATGTCTGATCTTTGCCTACTCAACCTTAAGTAAGCTTCCTTCTTCCTCTTGACTAGATGTTTGACATCCCAAGGTGCTTTCACCCTACCATCCCTTCCTTGCCTCAGTGGGACAAACCTGTCCAGCATCATCAGCAGGTGCTTCCTAAACAACCTCCACATTTCATATTAGGGAAGCTAAAGGCATCCATGACAACAAACCTGTTACTTCTGCACATTTCCAAAATCTGCCTCCCAATCTGCTTCTCTGTGTCTCTGTTGCTATTTGGGGGTGGGGGGGGGGAAGAGGGGAAGAAAACTCCCAATGAAGTGGGTGCTCTTTTCCTGTTTCTGACTTCCACCCGTAACCGCGTCTATAAATAAACCCGCGTCAATGATCTCCCTTTCTGTAGCTGTGACATTATCGCTGATAAGCAGTGCTGCTCCCCCACGTCCTTTTCCCCCTCCCCACTTCCATTACTTTTGAAACGTGTAAATCCTGGAACATCCAACAACCATTCCCACCTCTGTGATATCCAAGTCTCCATAATGACCACAACATCACATCATCAATTTTGTGAATTGTTCATTCAGAAAGATGATAGAAGCATGTTGGACTGAATGGCTGCCTCCTGCAGTGAATTGATTCCCCGATGCAAATACTGACCAGTGATGTGGAAGTACCAAGTGGAATAGGTGAAAGTCAATCCACAACGTTATTCAAGTTGCATTTCAATGGTAAGAGCAAGAGATATCTCTGAACTGATGAGGAGTAAGTTCAGGATTGATGCCAGGAATGGTTTCTTTGGGCATTTGGTATGGAGCAAAAGGTACCTGCATAGTGGAGTGACGTATAAAGCTCCAGAATGATCCCAGGGCTACAATCTTTAGTTGCCATGATGAGCATGCTGGTTGAGATGCATCCGTACCTGTTACACTGCATTTGTATTCTCCTGGTGAACCTTACATTTTCCATCTTCCATGCACTTGTAATTATTCAGAACGGTTACCTGTATTTTAACTTCCATTGGTTTGACACTGCATCAATTTTTAACCCCTCTGTGATCTCACCATTCTCCTAACTCCAACTCATTTAGCCCTCTAACCCACCTGGGACCCTATGCTTCACCAAACTTGGCCACTTGGATAGCATTTGAAATGCTGTAAACTACTGAGTCACTGTTTGCAAGCTGGAGAGTGAGATTAAGTTGAGTGGCTACTTTTTGTCTGACAGACTAGATGAACTGAATAATCTGTGTTGCAAAGCTTTTGTGTTCCTCTCTACAGTTTTAATTACTTGGAACTGTGGCAGCAGTGTTTTCAACATCTAGGCTCTAAGCTCAGCAGCTCTCTGTAGTCCTCTCCAGATCTCTCTCTTCTTTAAGATCTTAAAGCATACCCCTTTGTTCACCTATCCTAATATTGCCTGATATAATGGAATGCTGTATTTCATTTCATTATCTCTCATGGAACATCTTAGGACGTTTTCCTACAGACACTATCACAAATGCAGGGTTGATAGATGTGAAGCTGGAAGAGTACAGCAGGTCAGACCGTGTCCAAGGGGCTGGAAAGGCAATGTTTCAGGATGAAACCCTTTGTTGGGACGGGGAAGGAGCACAGAAGTACACAGAGGGAAGGATGAGGCTGGGGAAGGTAGGTCGGATAATGAAAAGTGGTTGAAGGTAGGGGGTTATTGTGATTGGTCAATGGGAGCAGATAGGTGAATAGGAAGATGGACAGGTTAGGTCAGGTCAGGGGGTGAGGAGGAGGGGTGGGGCTACACATGGGATAAGGCTGGGGCTGGAGGGATTTTGAAGCTGGTGAAGTCAATGTTGAGGCCATTGGGCTCTAAGTTTCCCAGACGAAATATAAGGTGGTGTTCCTCCAGTTTCTGTTTTGCCTCATTCTGACAGTTCCTGACCTGTTGTGCTTTTCCAGCTTTGCATCTATTAACTCTTGACTTCCAGCACCTGCAATCCTTACTAACAAATGCAGTTTGTATATGAGCAGATCATGACAGAGGTCAACATTTTCAGCACTGTTCAGCCCATTTTCATAGCAAATGCTAATATATGGATTTATGCATCTGCAGAAAACACTGCCTCTTTAAAAAAGAATGCTTGTGTATATTTAAATTCATGATTAAGAGATTTCTTAAAAAACCTAAGGGGCTATGGGAATAGTATGGGGGAAAAAAACATTGGTATAAATGATGCCTATTGATTGTATTGAATGGTGGAACAGGCTGATGGACTGAATGGCCTACTCCTATTCCTATAGTCCTGTATCAACATGATGCCTTGTCTCCTCTCTCAGAAACAGTGAAATGCATTCTGATGCAGAGTTGCTAATTTAAACAGAATGAGTACCCTCTAAACTGGAGCCACTACTCAGCACCATCTGAGGTTGCATTTCCTCATGCCCTAAAGACGTGGCAAATGAAACTCTAAATATTTTATATCTAGATTTGTGGCCAGTGTACAAACTACATAGGCCTCTAATGTGCAAATTCAAACCACTGTTTATTGCCAATAAACCTTCCACACCTCTTAATCTCACAATATCAACATATTCTCTACTCCTTTCTCCCTTAGGTGTTTATGTTGCTTCCCGTTAATGTCTTGTGGCTAATCACCTTAACCATTCCTTGTGGGAGTGAGTTACACTTTCTCTCCTCTCTCTGGACAGCGGCACAGCTGCTGAATTCCTGCTTGTCTTTGTTAATGACTCTATATTGATGCACTCTAGTTTTGGGCTTCAAAGTTGGAAAAGTTTTCTCTGCATTGACCCTATCCATCCCTTTATAATCTTTGGTCAAATCCTTTTTCTCTGATTGCTAGGGAAGAAAGAAATCCTGTCAGATTTCTCTTGTTAACAATAGGAGAGCAGAACTATGCACAGTGTTGCGAGTGAGGACTAACCAAGTTACTGTCCAGATTTTAAAAATCTTCCCTATTTTTAAATTTTGTCTTTACATAAGTGAACCTTAGTGCTTAGTTTGGTTTTTTTATCTTTAAGACTTGCAACATAATCTCAGCCTGGTTTGAATCATTCTCACTGCTTTGCAGGTTTTCTTGGAGTTGAAAAGTGTGGCACTGGAAAAGTTATGTGATTCAGGAATGTGATGAAAGGCATATGCCAGAAATGTCGAGGCTCCTCCTCGGATGCTGCCTGACCTGTTGTGCTTTTCCAGCACCACCCTTTCCAACTCTACTCTCCAGCATTTGCAGTCATCACTTTCTTCTGGGTTATCTTGGAGGTGATGTTCCCAATGGTAGAGGTCACAGCGGAGGAAGTTTCAGGAATGTCTTGCTGAGTAGATGTTCTGTTTCCTGCACATTACTCTGATGTGGTTTCAGTGTGCTGAGGATAAAAAGGACATGGATTGAGTCCAGTTGAACAGGCTTTCTTTACAATGTTTTGCTGTTTACTATACAGTGTTAATTGTGTTTTTTTGTAAAATGTGCTACTACAGGCAAAGTCTGGAGAAGTGACTCCAAGCTGCCCCTTATTATCTGACTTGCTGTATGAATCAGAGTATGACAGTCAACTTTGGATGCTGTTTGATCAAAACAAGAAGCTGGTGGGATCAGGCGATGCATATCCTGACAGGGTAAGAATGTTGGTTAAGGATGGGGAAATGTAATCTATGCACTGAACTGATTGAACCAATCTAACTACAAAACTGTGAAATTGACCATCTCTGTAGATGATGATGTTAATGAATGTACTATTTATAGCTGACGCAAGTGATTCTGATTTCAGAATGGTGATCACTTCACTGCAGGGCCAGAGAAGATATCAGCTTTACTATTAGTCTGTGATTCAAACATTTGAAGTAAAGTACCTTCTGCTATCATGGGAGGAAGTTTCAAGGGGAAATGTGTTTAAAATTGGAGGTTGTTTCTACAACTATGCAAGGCACTGGTCAGACCGTACTTACAATACTGTGAACAGTTTTGGTTTCCTTATCCAAGAAAAGATATACCGGCATTGGTGGATGTTGACTAGGTCAGTTCCAGAGGATGGAAGAATTTCCTGACCAGGGTAGTTTGGCTTGTACTCAATGGAGTTTAGAAGATTAAGAGGACAGCTTATTGAACCATTGGAGATTCTTCTGTTGTTTGATAGAGTAGATGTGGAGAAGTTATTTCCACTTGTGGGAGAGTCTTGGACCAGAGGGTACAATTTCAGGGTAAAGAACAAAGAAAACTTACAGCTCAGAAACAGGCCCTTCGGCCCTCCAAGCCTGAGCCCATCCAAATCCACTGTCTAAACCTGTCGCCCAATTCCTAAACATCTGTATCCCTCTGCTCCCCACCTACTCATGCATCTGTCCAGACAGATCTTAAATGAATCTACCGTGCCTGCCTCTACTACCTTTGCTGGCAACGCATTCCAGGCACCAAGTTTAAGGGAGATACACGCGGCAAATACTGTGTAAAGTATTTGCCGCGTGTATCTCCCTTAAACTTTCAAGTTCTCACCTTGGTCGCGTGACCTCTGGTTATCGAATCCTTCACCCTGGGAAAAAGCTTGTCTCTATCCACCCTGTCCATACCCTTCATGATTTTGTAAACCTCAATCAGGTCCCCCCTCAATGTCCTTTTTCCTAATGTAAACAATCCTAACCCACTCAATCTCTCTTCATAGCTAGCACCTTCCATACCAGGCAACGTCTTCGTAAACCTTCTCTGCACCCCCTCCAAATCACCCACATCCATTTGGTAATGTGGTGTCCAGAACTGTACACAGTATTCTAAATGCAGCCAAACCAAAGTCTTGTAAAATTTTAACCTGACCTGCCAGCTCTTATATTCAGTACTCTGTCCGATGAAGGCAAGCATACTATATGCCTTCTTGACCACTCCATCCACCTGTACAGCAACCTTCAGGATACAATGGACCTGCACTCCCAGATCTCTCTGCTCATCAACTTTTCCCAAGGCTCTTCTTTTTACTGTATAATTTGCTCTAGAATTAGACTTCCCAAAATGCATCACCTCACATTTGCCTGGATTGAAATCCATCTGCCACTTCTCCAGCCAACTCTCCAGTCTATCTATATTCTCCTGTATTCTTTGACAGTCCCCTATGCTTTCTGCTACTCCACCAATCTTCATGTCATCTGCAAACTTGCTGATCATACCAACAGTACCCTCTTCCAGATCATTTATGCATTTCACAAGCAACAGTGGCCCCAGCACTGATCCCTGTGGAACACCACTGATCACCTTTCTCCATTTCGAGAAACTCCCTTCAACTACTACTCTCTGTCTCCTGTTGCTCAAGCAGTTCTTTATCCACCTTGCTAGAACACCCAGCACACCATGTGACTTCACTTCCTTAATTAGTTTACCATGGGGAATCTTATCAAATGCCTTTATAAAGTCCATGTATATGACATCAACAGCCCTTCCTTCAACTTGGTCACTTCCTCAAAGAACACTATTAAGTTGGTAAGGCACGATCTACCTCGCACAAAACCATATTGCCTATCACTGGTAAGCCCATTCTTTTCTAAACATAAATAGAATTTATCCCTTAGTACCTTCTCCAGCAACTTCCCCACCACTGACATCAGGCTCACTCGTCTGTAGTTACCCGGAATATCCCGACTACCCTCCTTGTACAGGAGGACAACATGAGCAACCCTCCAGTCCTCCGGCACTTCACCTTTATTTAAGGATGCTACAAAGATATCTGTCAGGATCCCAGCTATTTCCTCTCTCGCCTCCCTCAGCAACCTGGGATAGATCCCATCCGGTCCTGGGGATTTGTCCACCTTAATAACCTCTAGCATACCAACACATTTTCCCTACTTGATCCAGAGTAATCAAACTTCTATCTCTCATCTCAACAATCATGTCCCTCTCCTCAGTGTACACTGATGCAAAGTAATCATTCAAAATCTCACTCATTTTCTCAGGTTCGACATACAGCCTTCCTTCCTTATCCTTTAGTGGACCAATACTTTCTCTAGTTACTTACTTGCTTCTTATATAAGAATAAAAGGCTTTGGGATTCTCCAGGACATGCCTGTCCTGCATTGTCTTTAGCCTATCTTTGAAAGCCTCCCATATATCAAATGTGGACTTCCCTTCAAATAGCTGTGTCCAATCCACATTTCCCAGCTCCTGCCTAATTTTGATATAATTGGCCTTGGCCCAGTTTAGTACTTTTCCCTTAAGACCACTCTCATCTTTGTCTACGAGTATTCTAAAACTTACAGAATTGTGGACACTGTTCTCAAAGAAATCCTCCACCTGGCCAGGCTCATTCCCCAACACCAGGTCCAATATGGCCCCTTCCCTTGTCAGACTATTGACATACTACTCTAGAAAATTCTCCTGGGCACTTACAAATTTCGCCCCATCCAGACCTCTGACACTAACTGTATCCCAATCCATGTTGGGAAAATTAAAACCTCCCATCACCACCACCCTGTTGCCTCTACATCTTTCCATAATCTGTTTACCTATTTGTTCTTCTACCTTACACTCACTGTTGGGAGGCCTGTAATACAGCCCCAACGATGTAACTGCACCCTTCCTATTTCTCATCTCCACCCATAATGACTCACTGCTCAAGCCCTCCATAGTGTCCTCGTTTAGCTCGCCTGTGATATCATCCCTGACTAGCAATGCAACTCCTTCCCCCCATTTTACTTCCCTCCCTGTCCCACTGAAGCATGTATATCCTGGAACATTTAGTTGCCAATCATCAGGCCCTTCCTTCAAGCAATTCTGTGATTGTAATAACGCCATTCTCCCAGGCACCAATCCAAAACCTTAATTCATCTGCCTTACCCACTGTACTCCTTGCATTCAAGTATGTGCGCTTCAGGCCACCAATTCATTTGTTTTCGTCTGCTCTCTGCCTACTCTTCCCCTTATTAATGCTAACTTCATGATCCTTGCAGTCTCTAGTTTCCACCTGGCTGCCTACTTGTCTTCTCTTCTGTTTCCCAGCCCCTGCCACATCAGTTTAAAACCTCCCCATCAGCAGTAGCAAAAACTCCCCCAAGGACATTAGTTTCAGTCTGGTTCAAGTGTAGACTGTCCAATAGGTAATAGTCCCACCTTCCCCAGAACCGGTCCCAATGTCCAACAAATCTGAACCCCTCCCTCCTACACCACCCCTCAAGCCACGTGTTCATCCTGCCTATTTTTTCATTTCTACACTGGCCAGCACATGACACTGGTAATGATCCAGAGATAACTACCTTTTAGGTCCTCCTTTTTAACTTCTCTCCTAGCTCCCTGTATTCTGCTTTCAGGACCTCATCTCATTTTTTACTTGTATCGTTGGTCCATTGCAGGTTTAGGAGTCACAAGTTGATCAGCCGCTCCCACTGGGGATCACAACCCTTGGTTTGGGAAGCTTTCTTCTGTGTATTTAATCCAGTGTGGTGAGACTTTTTGTGACAAATTAAGAAACAGAGTTGTTGAAGGCTGGGTGAAGTCAACAGCTCTTGAAACCATTACGTTGTAAACGTGCTGTTGATTGCTTTGTGATGCTCTGTGTTCATGCACTGAACACAGAGGGAGAGGTAATGGCATCTGTACTTGGGGAGAGGATCCTAGTCCAGTCCAGAGCAAGTGAGTTGCCACTCAACGATTTGGCCTATTTATTTTTCTTGCCTCGCTGTGCCTGATTGCTGCTCTCTGACAAGTTGTGAAAGCATGCATACAGAATATCATCCAAAACCATGCGAGGCTACAGGACTCATGAGAATATGACCTTACTCCATTGACCTATCTGACCTTTGTATAAGCTATGAAGAGAAATTGCACAGACTGGATTATATTTTCTTGAATGGTTTGAATGAAAAGTTTGAGTTGTAAGGTCAGAGCAGAAAAAGTTTCCTCTGGTGCTGTCCAAAACAAGAGGTTTTGAGCCTTCGGAGTAGTGTCAGGATGCATTTCTTCAAACACAAAAGTAGAAATTTGGAACTCTCTCTCAAAAAGCTGCTGAGTTTTGGGGTCGCTTGGAAATGTCAAAGTTAACATAAATTGTTGATTAGTAATGGTGTTAAGGGTGAAGGCGTTAAGCCGGATGGATTGAGTTAACAGATTAGTTGTGTTCTAATTGAGTACTGAGAAAGGTTTTCTGGGTAGAAATATTTCCTCCTCTTCCTGTGTGCCAGTTAGTGGGCAGCACGGTGGCACAGTGGTTAGCACTGCTGCCTCACAGCGCCAGAGACCCGGGGTTCAATTCCGCCTCAGACGACTGACTGTGTGGAGTTTGCACATTCTCCCCGTGTCTGCGTGGATTTCCTCCGGGTGCTCCGGTTTCCTCCCACAATCCAAAGATGTGCAGGTCAGGTGAATTGGCCATGATAAATTGCCCGTGGTGTTAGATGAGGGGTAAATGTATGGGTATGGGTGGGTTAGGCTTCGACGGGTCGGTGTGGACTTGATGGGCCGAAGGGCCTATTTCCACACTGTAAGTAATCTAATCTATATGCACCAAGACAACTGGCTGTTCACCTTCCCCTTTTAGAATGCTCTGCAGGGTGACACCCCTGACCGGAGCACCTGGGAGTCAACATATCATCCGGAGTCCAGTTTTCAGCCACAGAACCGCCTATCTACTCCCATTACAATAGAATCCCCTATGACTATTGCCCTACAAGTCTTTTTCCCGCCCTTCTGAGCAGTAGTGCCTGCCACGGTGCCATGATCTTGGCAACTGCTGTTCTCCTTTGGTGAGCCATCTCCACTATTTAAATAAATCTGTGAAATTCTATACCATGGGACACTTGAGCTGGATCGTTAAGGATATTCAAGGCTGAGAGAGACAAGATTTTTGTTTAATTAGTGCGGAAATCAAGGCTTGTGGAGGTACTGTGGGGAATAAGTCAGGAACAGGGAGTTGAGGGTTATCAGATAAGCGACGATCTCATTGAATGGCCTGCTTCTGCACCTACATCTTACAATGTGTTTGGGGATGGAAAAGAAACGAGTAGGGAGAACATAAGAAAAAAAGAGAAACATTTCTGGAGAGGTGCAATCTTTCCCACCCTGTCAAACTGAATTACAGGAAAGCCAAGGCTCAATTGAAGCCCCATCCTCTAAAAAAGGTGTACAATTTATTTTTCATTTCATGTGAATGAAATTCTTAATGTGCTTAATTTATCAGTACCACGATGGGGTTTCAAACCATTTTTTCTTTAAGCTATTGAACCAGTAGTACTGGCGCTGTTAGAGAACAACAGTACTTTAGCTCTGTTCCAACTGCACTTGGGAAAATAAGGAACTCAGTTAAATTGTCACTCACACTAGTCTAAATGTGTCCGACCAAGATTCCAGATGAGAGTCAACTTATAGGGTGATGTTCCACCACAAATCTTCAATGTACTGTTCTGTCTAGCATTCTTGCCTGTATCTCAGACGTTATGGTCTCCTCTTGGAGTTGAGTGTGCCACTCACTCGAGCCCAGCCATTCAGTGTACTATTGAGCAAGTTCTACACAATCAGAAGCATCAGTTTGATTTGAAACATTAAACCAAGAACAGTAAAAGATATTGTGGGAGTACTTTATAGAAGAGCAGATGAGGTCTTCCTCAGCTTTTAATTTACATTTACCCCTCAACTAGCAAAAAAATTCTTTCATTTCTATGCTGGGTAGCACGTGGCATTGGTAGTAATCCTGAGATCACTACCAAGAGAATTTAAGAGAGAATTTGATGTGTGCAAATTGGCTGCTACATTTCCTACAACATTGACTTTACTTTAAATTGGTTGCTGATTGCTATACAATGTTGCTAAAGGTGCAATTGAAATGTAAGTCTCTGTTCCTTCTAAATGTGAGTCAAATACAAAACATTGATTTTGAAGTGTGTTGAAGGTGTATCTCTTTTTGTCAAAATGGCTTGTTCATGAAATGCTTTGTTGTTTCTTCACAGTACTCGCTAAAACTGGATAAAGGGGACTATGTGATACGCCTGCAGATTCGCCATGAGGCGTTGAGTGAGTTGGAGCATTTAAATGATCTGCCATTCCAAATCGATCGCAAGCTCCCAACTCCACTGAACTTGGACGTCTACCGAACCCATGTCAACGCGCTACTCAACAAGAGCAAGTTTTGCTCCCTTACATTGCCCCCAAAATACACGGTTCCATTCTACGTCACTTCATTGCCGGATGACAAGTAAGTAATTGGTCCAAGATTTACAGAATCCAAGATTTAAAGACTGAAAAAGGAAATATACAGCATCTTTATACAAGATCTTGCCATTCCATCATGCTGGCTCAGCTCCTAGTGGTCTGGTATGAATGCCCATCAGGCAAACTCTGTCCTGGGGTGTATGTATTTTTGAAGAGTTCCTCATTTTCAGTAGTGTTTATGACTATGCCCCAAGTTTCAAAAAAAAAGAATAACTGCTCATGTCCACATGAAGAAAAGAAATGATAATGCAGTTGTCATGTTTAATTATTTAATAGTAGTGGAGCATGAGAACCATCATTTGGGTACAGGAAATACAAAGTACTGTTTAATTTACCATAATAGCCTCGATGAATGTTGGTCCAAATCTCTTTTGTAAGGTTTTGTTCATCTCTCACATTGTGAAATTAAGTCAGGGCACTCTAAAGCCTTTTATTTCTCATCATCCAGGAAGAAAACTTGCAGTTCTTTAATCCTGTCATCATGACATTTCCAAGAAATTCACAGCCAAGGAATTAATTTGGAAGTGTTACTAGTTGTTGTGATGAGGCCAAATGCAGAGGCAGTTTGAACTCAGTAAAATCCCACAAATGAGATGACTGAATAGCGAATCTGTTTTTAGGCACAGAAGTAGGCCATTCAGGCCCTCGAGCCTGCTCTGCCATTCAGTGAGATCTTGGGTGATCTGTGACCTAACTCCATACACCTGTCTTTGGTCCATGTCCTTAATACCTTTGCTTAACAAAAAATTATGTATCTCAGATTTAAAATTTAACAACTGAACCTGCATCCACTGCAGTTTGTGGAAGAGAATTCCAAACATCTACCACTTTTCGTGTATAGAAGTGCTTTCTAATATTTCTCCGAAATTATCTGACCCTAATTCTCAGACTATGTCCCCTATTTCTAAAATGTCCAACCAGTAGAAATATTTATCTTTATCTACACTATCTTTTCCCATTAATATCTTGAAGACTCTGGTCACATCACCCTTAACCTTCTAAATTCTGAAAAAAAGATCTAATTTGTAGAATCTCTCCTCATAATTTGGCATCTGAAGTCCAGGTATCATTCTTGTAAATCTACTCACATTGACTGAGGAACAACTATTAAGTTTAACAGAAGGCAAATAGTAGAATCATTCAACACAAAAGGAGGTCTATCATGTCTGGATCAACTCTCTGATGATCCTACGTCCCTAGCAGTCAGTTCTTACCCCATAACCTTGCAAACCTTAAGAAAAAAAAGACTACATCAGCTAGTATATACAAAGAGAAAAGACAGCCTAATTAGAAGGGATGAAATTGAGTAAATCAGGAGAAATTGTGTTCACTGGCAGGAGTGTCAGAAACCAGAGGACGCTGATTTAAAATAATTAGTAACAACAGAAAGGAGATGGAGAAATAAAGAAATGCAGTGAGTATATTCCAAATCCGAACAACTGACTGACAGGGGACTGGAAGCAGCTGCGTTTTTCCTGTTCAAAAGGGAAATGGATTAATAGTTGAAAAGGAAATAAAATACAGGGATTTGGGGAAGGAGCAAGGTCAGTGAGATCAATTTGAGAGCTCTCCCACTGATCCAATCAAGGCAGAAAGGCCCCTGGGCCTCCTTTATGATTCAATGTATTTGGTTCAACTGTTGTTACATTCAAAATGTAACCGATAAACTATGAAAATATTTAGTGTTGCAGTGCAGTGCAAAAGCCTTAGAGGTAGGAGGGAGAAAAGGCAATAGATCAGAGTCACAGTCAGAACGTTCTTTTCTTACAAGCAGTTTGAGATTTGTTCCACTCAACAGACTCCGTCCTGTGAATAGATTATCCCTTCGTCTCCAACCTTCTTCAGCTTTCATTTCCTGACACCAGATCTACCTTATGAGGCTGACTGACCTACTGTGTATTCCCAACATTTTCTGTTTCTGAGAATGTTTCTGTCTCAGTGTGCAACAAGGTGGAATTCATTTCCTCTTTCATCCTCCAGAGTTCCAAAAGGAATTGAAATTGGTTGCCAACTCACTGGAACACTCACACTTTCGAAAACGGAAATGGGCAAGAAAGCTGTAAGTCTTGTTATTTATCTAGTCACACAGGCACCAGCCTAGCCTCTTGTTCATCATGTTTGGTCCTTAATGAGAGATGGCATCTGTTACACATTGGCACAAACTGTAGGTTTAGCTCCTCCCTATTGCATGTGTAAAGGAACATGGGACCAAGGATAAAATATTAAGCCCTCTGGGCATTTCTGAGATTCTGTTAGCTTGAGTTTGATCTGAAACTGAATTAATTGTTTGTCTTTGTTCGATATCACTTTACAGGTCAGGGATCGTTTAGCTGAAAACCTCAGGATCAGCTGGTTTTGGATAAAGGATATTTTCGGTTTTGAGTCCACTGTAGGCCTTTGGGAAAGAATCTTTTCCTTGACCATAAGGACCTAAACAGACCTAAAAGGAATTTTTTTTTCCCCAAAGGATGCAAACTCTGTGTATCGACGAGTTTGTTCACGTCCACATTTGAAAATACCTTTTGTTTTTCGATCTTCTTAGTTTTCAGGTGTACAGATAATGAGTACCTGACCTGTATACCTTCCCTATCAAAAATCTAGTTTTTTAAATGTTTTCATGGGAGGTGGGCATTATTGACTGGGCCAGCATTTCTTTCCCATCCCAAATTGCCCTGAGAAAATGGTGGTTAGCTGCTTCTTTGAGCTGCTGTTTTCCATATGAAGTGAGTGCATCCACGCAGCTGTTAGGGAGGGAGTTCTGTATAATTTTGTCCTAGCGTTAGTGAATAAATGGAGGTCAGGATAACGTGTGGCTCAGAAAGGAACTTGCAGGGGGTCCTTCAGCACCTCAGCCTTTCAGTTGACAAATCTCAAAAATATTGCTCCCTTTCATGTTGGAAAGTGTTTCCTATTCTTATTGCAGAGTAATCTAGCTCCAAATTTAAGATTTCGTTGACACAAAATGTTAGCCCTGTTTCTCCGTCAGCGGATGTTGTCAGATGTGCTGAGTATTTGCAGCACTTCTTGTTTTTCTCTAAGATTGTGTACCCTTGTTCAAAGGTAGACTGGTCAAATTGCCCTTTAACCTTCTGCATTCAAGGGAATGCATGTGTAACCCATGCAACTAATCTTTCAGTTTTACTGTTTTAAGCACCAGGGCCATTCTGAAGAGCCTATGGGATATCATCTCCAAACCCCGTTTATTCAGTCTTCCTTGACATCTGATTTTTGTGCTGTGGAGAAATGTGATGGTGATGAACCACATTCTTTAGTCAACACAATTAATGCATTCCTCAGTTGCATCCACACTCAACTCTCTTTAAGTTCTATTGTTTTGTGTCATTGTGCTCCTTCCTTGCCACGTGTTCACAATCTTCGTCCTTGTTTTTAAACTCATTGTGTATTAGTCCATCCCTATTTCTGTAACCACCTCCAGCCCTCCTCCCCTGGCTTTGCAGCTGGAAGCACATCATTCTACTGACTCTCTGATGTGCCGCAGTTTTCGTGTGGAGGTGCTGTTTTGGACCAAGGTGGACAAAGTCAGAAGTCACATGAAACCAAGTTATAGTCCAACAGTTTTATTTGAAGTCACAAGTTTTTGGAGCACTGCTCTGTCATCAGGTGAAGTGACTTCACCAGAATATTCTAAACTGAGATCTCAGGTGGGCAGAACATGTCCCAAACCATTGTTTTGAAGAAAAGTAAACTTATACCAGCTAGAACGGCAACAGCAGTAGACACATGGGAATACCATTGCCTGCAAGTTCTCCTTCAGAAATGAAAAAGTGTCATACTGGACTCAAAATGTTAACTCTGTTTCTGCCTCCACAGACGCTGTCAGACCTGCTGAGTTTCTCTGGCAATTTCTGTTTGGTTTCAGATTTACAACATCCACAGTATTTTGTTTTCATCAACTTCAACAATGAGCCATAAATTCCAATCACAGCCAGAAACTCTATATCTGACCCTGAATGGACACAAAAATGTACAGTTGCGTTTAGTCTGGGGTCAGTTAGCTGAGTTGGCTGGATGGCTAGTTTGTGATGTAGTGGGATGGTTGATTCAATTTCCATACCATCTGAGTGTTTGTTTTGAAAGTGTTTGTTTTAATTCTTTGGCTGTCAGCCTTAGCAGTCTTTACACCTTGTGTCCGGGAGTTGAGCAGATATTGTGTTGGTTTTCATGAATAAATGCTCCAAGTGCAGAGATCCAGCAGAAGGCTGCATCAGTTGCATAGATTTCTGGGTATTTTTTCAGGCCCAAGGACTGTCTGCTGTTGAATATTTGACTATTGCTCTGGGATCTCTTCACTGGAAGAGCTGCTTCATCTTGGAAGTGGGACCTGAGTCTGAGGTTACTGTGAAGGTTTCTCCTTCTCATCTTTGCCCCTCACCTGAGGTGTGGTAATCCTCAGGTTAAACTCACCATTGGTTGTTCCCTCTATTAAGAGAGCATTGCTATTGTCCTCTGGAATTATGACTACTTCACCAATGGATTATCAGCATTTTAAGTCATCGGCTGCAAATACTTTGAGAGCTCTCTGTTGTGATTGGCGCTGTAAAAATGTGCATTGATTTGTTCCTTTGCATCTGAAATCCATGATTGTGTTCATTTTTCTGTGAAAGTACAAACCTGGCTGCTGGGGGGGAATCAGCTGTTGGTATCCATGGTTTGTAAGTGTTGACTTTAGAGTGACTGTTTTGTGCTACTGTGACTTAGTTACCAAATTATGGGATGTAGTGGAGGCTATCCCTTTTAACAGGGTGAAGTGATATTTGTGCAGAGCGACTCTATTTGTGACATAATGGAACCTCCCCAGAGTAGATGAATCATTCTGCAACTCAACTGTTTCTGTAGATGCAGGTGTTGAGCACTGATTGTCCTGTGTTTGTGTCTATGATTTGTTCTGGCTGGTTAGTGATTTCAGGGTTGCAGGTGATTGCTCCATTAGGAAGTGAACTTCATGGCTCTGTGTACACAGTGATTCATCAACCACCGATTCTGCACCTGGAAACTCAAGACAGGTCATTTCTAATACCGAGAAACAGGAGTGTTTTTAACCCTGTTACAAAAACAATATGCTGTGGTGCTGGAGATCTGGAGGAAAAAAGCATCAAATGCTGAACTGGATCAGCAGGCCTGCTAAGAGAGAAGCAGAGTTAATATTTCAGATCTGAAACCCTTTCATCTCTGGGGACTGCACAACAACAGCTTACGTTTATATAGAGTCTTTAAACGAGTAAGACATCTCAAGCCATTTCACAGCTGCATTATCAGACAAATGTTTGGCACAGAAATATAAAGAGGTACATGTTAAGGAATATCTTACAGGAGAGAGAGAGATGGCAAGGTTTAAGAGTGAATTCCAGAGCTTAGGCTGCTGACAGCTCAAGACACTGTCTTGAATGGTGGGCCACTTCCAAGCATGTGGTTTGAGAAGCCACCGCAGTACATAATGCTTAGTACCAGATAACAGAGTCTTACCAGCTCAGTAACTGAGCTTGGTGGATTTCAGAGTGTTCTGGGGAATGGATAAACATTGCAACATAGTCAGTAGATGCCTTTCCTCTCTCCCCTTTCTTTTGACCACCCCCCCACTCCCCAATTCCTTGGTCCTTCAATGATCTCCAATTCCCAAGTGATCGTGTTGAATACCAAGGCAAATCAGACCCTGACTCCCCTCTGAGTCCTTCCCACTGCCCTCATTTAGAAGTGTCTGTTTTAATTCTTTGACAGTCAGCCTCAGCAGTCTTTAAACCTTCTGTCCAGGAGTTGAGCAGATATTGTGTTGGTTTTCATGAATAAATGCTCCAAGTGCAGAGCTGCAGCAGAAGGCTACATCTGTTGCATAGATTGCTAGGTATTTTTTTAAGCCCAAGGAATGCCTGCAGTTGCATTTTTGACTGTTGCTGTGGGATCGCTTCACTGAAAGAGCTGCTTCATTGTCAAAGTGGGACCGGAGTCTGAAATAATAACGCTAATTTATTGAATCATATAAGATCCTCTTTTTGGCGGGGGGGTGTGGGATGAGGTTTGGGGGGGGATGGTGCAGAGGTGGTGTCTTCACAGAGTAGATGTGAAGAAGTTATTTCATCTTCTGGGAGAATCTCGAACTAGGAGTCACTTTAATAAGACCTATTTAAAATAGAGTATTGCCCAAAATGTTTTATCTCCATTTTGAATTTTGGATCTTGCCTTCTGAGGAAGGAATGTTTGAATATTTTTAAGGCACAACTAAATACATTCTTGGTAAGCAAAGAGGGAAAATGTTATTGAGATAGACAAGAATGTGGATTTATAATTGCAATCTGATCAGTCATGATCTTATGAAATGGCATGGCATGCTTGTGGGGCCAAATTGCCTACTCCTTGCTCCTTGTTCATGTTTCTCTCTCCAGTGATGCTGTCATACCTGATGAGCATTACCGGCATTTTCCGGTTTTGTGTCTAATACACTGTTGGTGAATTTGCCACAACAAAAGTGACTGATTCCTACTGACCCTGTGAGTAATTTCTGTGTAATTGATTATTTTCAGGATGTACACAGTTTGTACTACCATCTCATATCACCTCCAAACAAGACCAAGGATGGAAACAAAGAAAAGTCCAGCAAAGAGAAGGAGAAAGAACCAAAGGAAATGTTCGAAGAGGCCATTCGAGATCTCAGAATACAATGGCTACCCAAGTATGGAACACAAATTCACCTAATTTGTTAGGAACAAATAGTGAGGAAGATAATATTATAGCTGGCAGTGAAGATGGGGTGCTCAAACACGAGCTCGTAGCTATAGTGACCTTGCTGCAAGAGAGCATTTGACCTGTTTTTCACCCAGTTCAAAATTTGGGTTGCTAGTTTGAAGGTTTGTGCGAGCATTGACTAATTTTCTGGTGTGAGTTGTTGACTGGTTAATTATCCCACCAGAAATGCAAACCCATCTCCTAGTGTTGCTACAGAGCCATTGTACCTTTTTATTTACATAACCTAGAATTGGATTATATTCCTGTGGCTAGCTGAAGATCAGTGCTCCACCTTGTTAAAGCTGGTATTTGTTTATCTACAAGAATATCATAAACATACCAAGGTGTATTCATTACCTTTATACTCTCTGAAAGCAGTTTTATTACTTGCTCGTATATTTGGTAGAATTAATGGAACAAGTGCGGGACAGGATTTCATTTCAGGTCAAAGATCTTACTTCAGAACTTGGAAATCAGAAAAAAAATCATCGAATTGAACCATTAACTCTGTTTCTCTCTCTGCAGACCTGCTGAATACTTCCAGTGCATTCTGTTTTATTTCAGATTAGCAGCATTCACACTGTTCAGTTTCTGTTATTGTTTGTCATCATGGCATTATTGGGAGTCATTTCACATCTTTGAATTGGAAGGTTGAGGATTTGAGTTTCATCCTAAATCCCTGAACATTAAAACCTACACCAGTGCTCTGTTGTAGTCATAGGGAAGCGTTGTATTGCTGGAGGTGCCATCTTTTGGATAAGCCATGAAATTGAGTCTGTCTCTGCCCTTTCAGATGCATTTGAACTATCTGATGGTATCATTTGAAAAAGACCAACAGAGCCTTCTACAGTATCCAGCCAAATATTTATCCCTTTACAAATGCCTCTTTAACAATACCTCACGTTGAATTTATTGTCACGTGTACCGAGGCACAGTGAAAAGCTTTGTCTTGGGAGCAATACAGACAGATCACAAAGTTAAGTCGCATAAATGGTAAATAATAGGTAAACAGCAGTAAAAACCAAAACACAGGTACCGGCGAACGCTAAAAGTTCTTAAGTCCATTCAGTATTCTCACAACAATAGGGTAGAAACTGTTGCGAAACCGGCTGGGGGGTGTGTGTGTGTGTTCAGGCTTGTAGAGGTAGAGGTTGTAGAAAAGCATTGCCAGGGTGGGATGGATCTTTGAGAATGCTGGCAGCCTTTCTTTGACAGCGGGCTTATAAAAGTTGGCAAGAGTATTCGCTGTCATGCCAAATTTTCTCAGCTGCCTGAGGAAGAAGAGACGTTGTTGGGCCTTTGTAACCAGACCATCCACATGAAGCGTCCAAGAAAGCTTGTTGTGGATGACCAATCCTAGGAGCTTGACACACTCCATTCGTTCCACCTCTGTACTGCTAATGTGTCGGGGGGGCATGAGTAACATCCCGCTGAAAGTCAATAATGAGTTCCTTGGTTTTGCCGGCATTGAGAACTAGGTTGTTCTCAGTGCACCATTTTTCCAGGTCTTCCACCTCCCGTCTGAGATTCGACTGACTATGGTGGTGTCATCAGCGAACTTGTAAATGGCATTAGCTATTTGGTATTTGGCGACGCAGTCATGGGTATACAGTGAGTACAGTAGGGGGCTAAAAACAATGACTGCAGATGCTGGAAACCAGATTCTGGATCAGTGGTGCTGGAAGAGCACAGCAATTCAGGCAGCATCCGAGTAGGGGGCTGTTGAGTGTTAGTGAGGATGAAATATTTTCCCTAATCTTCAGTGATTGTGGCCTGTGGGTCAGGACACTGAGGATCCAGTTGCAGAGAGTGGGGTTTAGTCAGAGATCACTAAGTTTAGTAATCAGTCTCAAGGGGATAATAGTGTTGAAGGCTGAACTGTAGTCAATGAGTCGGATTCATACGTAGCTGTTCTTAGTGTCAAGATGTTCTTGGGAGGAGTGAAGGGCAAGTGATATGGCATCTGACATGGATCTGTTGGTCCGATAGGCAAATTGGAGTGAGTCAAGAGTAGTGGGGAGGCTGGAGTTGATTAATGACCAACCTTTCAAAGCACTTCATGACCCCCGAAGTTAGGGCCACTGCGCGGTAGTCATTTAGACATGCTGCATGAGCCTTCTTAGGCACAGGGATGACGTTGGCCCTCCTGAAACAGGCAGGGACAGTGGCCTGCTGCAGGGAGAGGTTGAAGAGTCCGAGAAGACCTCTGCCAGTTGATCTGCGCATGCTCTGAGTGCACGGCCTGGTACTCCGTCTGATCCCATCGCTTTCCTTGGATTCACACGGAGGAAAACTGATCTGACCTTCATGCAGTGACTGTTGGGATAGGTTCGTCAGAATAGGTGTTCCCTCTCTGCCGGAAATCTGCTCAAAGCGAGCACAGTAGGCGTTGAGACGATCTGGGAGGGATGTGTCATCGTCTGCTGTCTTGCACTGTCTCTTTTTAGAACCTGTGATGTCATTCAGTCCTTGCCATAGTCACCGGGTGTCTGTCTGGGTCTCTACTGGATCGGTATTTGTCCTTGGTTGTCTTAATGGCTCTGTGATTGCTGCATATGCTCATAGGCTGTAGTGTTTCTAATCGGACCAATCAGGAGGTCAAAAATCCAGCCCCATGGCACTATTTTGAAGAAAAGCAAAGGAAGGTTTTCTTGATGTCCTGGCAAAAAGAAAATCCTCAATGAACATTACAATAATAAAGATTTTCTGCCCATTATCATATTGCTGTTTATTGAAATTTGTGGAGTGTAAATTAGCTGCCACCCTTCCTACATCGCAACAGTTCAAAACAGTATCACCAAACGTTATAAACTGCTCTGAGACAAGATGCTCATGAAAAGAGCAAAGTTGTGATTTTTTTTTTCCATTTATTTGGTCTTTAAATCCCTTTAAAATTGAAAGTTTAAATATTATTAATTGTCAGAGCACTTCTCTCCACATGTTCCCTTTCTCAAAGGACTACTTGCCACATACATCCCTCATTTCTGTTGATTTCCCATTTTATCCAAAGATATCTGTCTTTAATAACACTCAGTCCAGCCTAGTCTAGTTAGCATGCCCTGAACAAACGTGAATACTTTCTTCTGTTACAGGTTGGATCTGCACGAGGAGTTGGTATCAGAGTACCCTAATCACTTGCCTGTACATATCGCTAATCTTTCCAACCTCAACTCATCAAAGGTGTGTTTTACCTCGAACTTGACATTGCTGTCCTGCTGTTTTTCATTTCTGTATTGTGTTCACTTCAAGCAGCTATATATGTACGTTATTTTTCAGATGATATGCAAACATCTCCAATAAGGAGGTTGTGGCAAGGTGGTAATGGCACTGGACTAGTAATCTAGAGGCCCAGGTCAATGCTGTCAGGGCATGGTTTCAATTTCCACTGTGGCAGCTGGCGAAATTTGAATTCAATAATTTAAATGTCTGAAATTTAAAGCTATTCTCAGTAATAGTGACCATGACAACTGTCTCCTTTTGTAAAAACTGACCTGGTTCACATCATCCATTCGGGAAGGAAAGCTTCCCTCGTCTGGCCTACAGCAATGATGTTAGCTCTTAGCTTTCCTCTTAAGACGTCCTAGAAAGAACATAGGAACTGGAGTAGGCCATTCAGCCTCTTGACGAAAGTGAGGACTGCAGATGCTGGAGATTAGAATCAAGATTAGAGTGGTGCTGAAAAAGCACAGCAGGAGCCCTTCATCAGGAACGTCCTCCTGCCCGAGATGTAGATTTTCCTGCTCCTCGGATGCTGCCTGACCTGCTGCACTTTTTCAGCACCACTCTAATCTTGACTCATTCAACCTCTTGAGCCTGCTCCACTAGGACAGTTAGGACGGGTACCAAATACTGGTCTTCCCAGTGACCCCCACATCCTATGAGCTGGTGTTTGTTGCCCTGAGAAGGTGGTGGTAGGCTTTTTCTAACCATGGAATGAAACTGAATGTCTTATTAGGCCAGGACAAAACTCAGCTAAGTTGTGGAACTAGTGTCATATGTAGTTGCAGACCAGGCAAGAGGAGGAAGTTTTCTTCCCTATAATGAGCTGCTTAGACTTTTGTTGGAGCTGTTTTTGTTTATTTCTAGATTTTATTAAACGGTTGAATTCAGATTCTCGGGCTGTAATACGATTTGAACTTAGACTGTCAAAACCTTGCTTCCCTTTCTCAGGATCGGATGAAGAGACTTGATGAAATTATTCAAGCAGCTGATGTGGTTATCTCTCACATTGATCAAAGTGCCCTGGTTACCAATTTGGCCATGAAAAATGACCCAAGACCAGATGCTGCCACTATCAAAAGGTACCTTGTCAAAACATGTGTCTGCAGTCAGAAAGCGTAGGCCGAAAAAATATCAAAATATTGAGTGTCAAGTTTGCCTGCCTCAGCTCGTGATGGCTGGAGCATCATGATTGGACAGTTCCAACTGTTGCCGTTGCAGTCCCAGCAGGAGCAGACCCAGAATATAAAACCCGACCTAATGACAGGTGTAGAATATATAGCTCTTTAAGCTCATCTGAGTAATCACAGCTCTTAAAACTCCTGTTAAAGTTAGAAGCCATTAGCTGCTTATGTTTAAGCAGATGTGTGCTCATAACTATAGCAACAGTGACATCTGCAGGGAATTAATGCAGGCAAGAAATCCTTATAAATCTTTAACCAGCGCTTGACTTTTAGAATATTTTTATTGTTAGCAATCATACATATTTGTCCCATAAATTTTCTATATATCCTGCATCGAATTAATTTTTTTAATATTGCAGACCTCAGACATGTAATTATCAAGACTCATACTTTCTGACTGAGTCTCCATTCTGAGGAGTCTCAGCCTGCATATTCATTACTTCCAGCTGAACATCTTGTTATTTTTATATGGGATAAGCATTACTGTGCAGTATTATGCAAGTGTGAGTAATATTATTACCAATGTTGTTCCATCTACACACAGTTTATTCTTTTATGGGTTGTGGGTATCACTGGTTAGGTCTCCATTTATTGCCTATCCCTAATTAACCTTGGAAAGCTGGTGGTGAGCCACTTTCTTGAGCTGCTGCAGTTGGTGTAGCTACATGGAAACATAGAAAATTGGAGTGGGAGTAGGCCACTGCTCTGCCATTTGTTTACAGTGCTGTTGGGAATGGAGCTTTAGGATTTTCTAGAATGTTCACCCAGCCACAATGAAGAAATAGTGAAGGGAATATTTGGAGAGTAGAGGGTAACCTTATGATGATATTATAATCCAGACCCTCAGGCTCATATTCTGGGAATATTGATTCTATATTTAATGACACCTTGCTTCACTGTGGCTTCACTTGCATCAAAAAGCTGCAATTCCCTCCCCAGCAGTAGCAGGTATATTCCTATAACCTAAAGTGTTTCAAGAAGGCAGCTCATCATTGCCTTCCCAAGGACAATTTAGAATGGACAATAAGTATTGTCTGAGCCAACGTGCCACTCTGCCACAAATCACTGAAAACATTTAGTTCTAAGTCAGGATTGTGTGTGGCTTGGAGGGGATCCTGCGGGTGGCGATGTTTCCAGATATCATGTTGTCCTTGTCTTTCTAAGAGATAAAAGTTGCAGGTTTGGAAGCTGCTGTCAAGGACGTCTTAGAAAGTTGCTGCAGTGCATCTTGTAGATGGTACACTCAGCTGCTACTGAGTGTTAGTGGTGGAGGGAGTGATTGCTTAAGGTAGTGAATGGAGTGCCAGTAAAGCGGGCTGCTTTGTCCTCAGTAGTGTCAATTTTCTTGAGTATTGTTAGAGCTGCACTCATTCCATCACACTCCTGTCTTGTACCTTGGAGATGGTGGACAGGCTTAAGGGTGTCAAGGTGAATTAATTGCTGCAGAGTTCCCAACCTTTGGATTGTTTGTGTAGCCATAGTATTTATACAGCTGTTTCAGCCCAATTTCTGATCAATGGTAGCCTTCAAGATGTTGATAGTGGGGAATGTCAAAAGAAGATGGCTCGATTCTCTCTTGTTGGAGATGGTTTTAGCCTGGCAATTGGGTATCTTGCTTCTTGTGAGTCCAAACCTGGATATTGTCCAGGTCTTAATCCACGTGACTGTGGATTACTTCAGTATCTAAAGAGTCACGAATGGTGCTAGACATTTTGCACCATCAGTGAATATCCCTAGTTCTGACCTTATGATGGAGAGAATGTCATTGATGAAGTAGCTGAAAGTTGCTAGATCTTGGATGTTACCCTGAGGAACTTACCTCTGAGCCAAGAGACCTAGTTTCAAGTCCCACCTGCTCCAGAGGTGTATAATAACTTCTTTGAACAGGTTGATTTGAAAATACCTACCCTGAGGAATTCCTGCAGTGACTGAGATGACTACCCTTCAACAATCACAGCCATCATGATTGAGCTGAATGTGACTCACACCTGCACAGAATGCTCTCCCCTTACTCCAAGTTTGCTCGGGTTCCTGACGCCACACTCCGTCAATTGCTGACTTCACATCAATGATGATCAGTCTCAGCACACCTCTGGAGTTTTGCTTTTGAACTCTTTTGGAGTCTTTTGTTAAAATTTGGACCAAGGCTGTAAAAAAGTCAGAAACTGGCCCCAGTGGAACCTAAACTGAGTACCAGTGAGCAGGTTATTGCTGAGTAGATGCCATGTGATAGCTCTGTCAGCAATACCTTCCACCCCCTTGTTGATTGTCAGTGGTAGACTGATGGGACAGTAATTGACAGGGTTGGATTTGTGCTGTTGTCAGGACATACCTGGGCGTATTTATCCATGTTGGATCCAGTGTTCTAGCATACTAGACCAGCATTGGTAATTCTGGGCACAAGTCTCCGGCACTATTGCTTGACTGTTGTCAGGACCCCATACCTTTTGTAGTATCCAGTGCCTTCAGCCGTTTCCTGATATCACGTGAAGTGAATCAGATTGGCTGAAAACTGGTGATGCTGAGACCAGTGCAGGAAGCTGAGCTGGCTCATCCATTCGGCACTTCGGGGTGAAGGTTGTTGCAAATGCTTTAGCCTTCTCTTTTGCACTGATGTGCTAGGCTCCCCTTCGTTGAGGAAGGGAATATTATGTGGAGCCTCCTTATCCAGTGAGTTGTTTAATTGTCTGCCACTATTCCCAACTGGGTGTAGCAGGACTACAGTGCATAGATCTGATTTGTATGAGGTGGGATGCGCTTATCTCTTTATTGTTTGCTGCCTGTACTGTTTGGCCAACAAGTATTGTGTTATAACTTCAACAGGTTGACCCCATACTCTCAGATAAGTCTGGTGCTAGTGGTGGCATTAAAAGTCACCCACTTTACTGTGGACCTGCTGTCACATGTAAACCAGACCAGATAAAGATGACAGGTTTCCTCCTCTAAAGGGTATTAATGAACAAATGAGTTTTTATGATAATTGACAATGGTTTCATTGTTACCATTTCTGAGACTAGTTTTTTAAACCAGATTTTTCAGAATTTATCGGGTTTAAATTCTTCCGGCATCCATGTGGGATTTGAACGCTTGTCCTCACTGGTCCTCTGGAGTATTCCTGATATTAGTGGCAGTGAAATTACTGCTGCACCATACTTCCCTGAACATATATATAGATTGGTATACATTGACATAAATAAACATGTAGGAGAAAGTGAGGACTGCAGATGCTGAAGATCAGAGCTTAAAAATGTGTTGCTGGAAAAGCGCAGCAATTCAGGAATCCTGAAGAAGGGCTTATGTCCGAAATGTCGATTCTCTTGTTCCTTTGATGCTGCCTGATCTGCTGCGCTTTTCCAGCAACACATTTTTAAGCTATAAATAAACATGTAGGTAATCCCTCAAACTTTGATAGTGAAAGCTATGTATCTCCACCATGTTCCCATTGTTTATCCCTTTAATTGATGATACCATTCTGGTGAAACTGCATTGTGCACTCTCCAAGGCCCTACAACTGCACTGTGCACTCTCTAAGGCCTTACCCTCCCTCCTGTTTTTATTGCTGCCCCTCTTGAGGTAACCCTTTCTTTTTATTATGCATTCCTATTGCTGAACGTTTCATGCAAATCCCCCAAATGTCTTTATTCCTCTATGGGATTATATTTTGATTTGTATTTCAGGGATCCATAGTAGTTGATTTCACATTTCCTTCATTGCACTTCTTTGATCACAATTTCACCCGTGCATTTACGCAGTCTATATCTCAGTGTAACTTCCTATGCATGCTTTTAGCACTAAAATATGCTCCCATAAGAGTTTCTCAGCTTGTTAAGTCAGTCAGCTTGTCTGTAGAGTTATGGAAAGAGTCTTTCTTGCACAGGGTAGGGTAGTGGTAGCATGATGTTATTGTCACTGAGCTATTAATCCAGGTAGTCAGACTTATACTCTGGGAGTGCAAATCCCAACATGATAGGTGGTGAAATTCAAATTCAGTAAAACTCTGGCCTGGTGACAATCATTTAACTATCAGTTGTCATAAAAACCTATCTAGTTCACTAATGTCATCGTTAACTGGTCTGGCCTACATGTCAATGTGATTGACTCTGAATTGCATTCTGGGCAATTAGGGGTGGGCAATAAATGATCATGCCAGTGACATCCACATCTCAAAAACAAATTAAGAAGCATTGTCTAAAGGGGCATTTACTGGGCAAACTTGACAGTGAACCACCATGAAAACAGCTGTTAGGGTGAGTCTGTCAAATCTTGGTCAAAGAAGTACAGCACCTTTAAAGGAGAGAGTTAGGGAAGAAATTCCAGAGGTGGCTACTAAGACTATGATGGAGATTGGAGATGGATAAAAGTCAAAGGGTGTGCAGAAAGCCTTGGGGTTTGTCAGGCTGCAGGAGTTTCCAAAGCTTAGTAAGCAATGGAAGAACAGAAAACATACGGGTGAAGATTTTAAAACAGAGCATTGCTGAAGCAGGAACCAATCCGCAAGGACAGGTCAGCCATGATCCTACTGAATGGCAAATTAAAATGTTAAAATTTCAAAAACCTATCTAATTCCTCTTTCAATACTTTTCAGTATTGATGGCTGAATGTGACTTGGCACATGTTAGGGTAAAGACAGCAGATGCAAAAAAAAGCGACCTATTCACATCATAACCCCTACTGAAGCCAGTCACTCAGTATTGGACTGCCTTTCCTGTTTTCAGTGAGATGGAGAAGCAGAAGTCTGCCCTGATCGATGCCCTTTGCCTAAAGGGATGTGCACTGGCTGATACACTTCTCCAGGTCAAGTTACACAATGAGATGGCACCAAGCAAACTCGTCTGTCACCATGAGAATGAGTGGGACCAAGTCCGCAAAAGCCTGTTAGACACGTTCGATGAAGTTCAGAAGTGGATTGATCTCACTGATAATAAGGTAAGTTACAAATGTTGAGCAAAGGTGAACATTATTTCCACCACTATTGAAATCTGTCTTCCTCATACCAGCTGATTTGATAGCAGCTGGGCCATGTAGGTTTAAAGTTGCAATCTCAAGCTTGAATGCGAAAAGCAAGAACAGTCCACTCAGTCCCTTAAGCCTGTCCTACCACATGGTCAGAAACTGGTCCTTGGCCCAAACCCACTTCATTTGGCTTTCCTCACCCCTGAGCAAACAAACAAGTTTTAAGGATTCCAACTGACCCCCTGCATTCACAGCCTTCTTGCAGAGGACGTTTATGATTTCTGTTACCCTGGACTTTGTTTGCTTTTGTGAAGGAAAGACATTGGCAATTTTATGCTGTTCAAGGCTGTTGGGTTATTTCTTGATCTGCATTAGTGTTGCAACCCTTTGATTATTTCTGTATGAATGTGCTGAGTTCATCTAACAGCACATTGCCTCTTTGGGTGCCAGGAGCATTTTTAGCTTTTTATCAGAATCCTCCTTGCACATCAGATAGATTGATGCAAAATTGGAGTAACTGCTGAGGCTCCAACTATAATTTGGTTTTAATCCTGAGGTAATTTAACAATGCTGACATTAGTTAAATGTTCATGTATTTCCTGATTTACAGCGTCTAATGCTTCAGTCTGCTCTGAGTGCATCGACACGTGATTCTGTATCCTGTAACATGAACATTGCTTATTTATTTTGCAAGCACAGTTAATGATTGATGTATTGTGCTGAAAACATTGCATCAAGTATACAACACAGGCCATTCATCCCAGCTGCTCTTTGCCTCTGTTTATGCTGTACACTCCTTCGGATCCTTTAAATCATTTTTCCCTTTTGCTTACCAGCTTTCTCTTAAATATGTCATAATGTTCACTACAACCCCACCACTCAGGGAAAGATTATTTTTCTCCATTGTCTTTTGGATTTATGAGCAACTCTCTCAAATTTATGGCTCTTTATTGTGGCCTTGTAAATGGAAATGTCTTTTCAATATCTGCTGTGTCAAATCCTTTTATAATCATGAAGATCTCTATTGGATTATCCCTCAGTCTTTTCTAAGAAAAGGGAGCTTCACCCTATGAAATCCGATAAGTATGTCTTCTTAGTTTTGGTATCATCCTTGTGAATCCTTTTGTCAGTTCTCCAATCTCCCTATAACCTTTTGTAATATTATCAGAACTGTTCACAGGACTTTACAAAAGATGTACCTAGATTTCCATCCAATTTCAATATAAATATTGTGGTTTTCAGTTTTCTTTCCCCCAGCAGTGAAACTGAGAGTAAATTGATTTTGAATGCCTTTTGTAACCCACGCTACTCATTGAAGCTGTTTGTGAATGTATCTCTAAATCTCTTTGTTCCTAAACCCATATTGCTGTTCCCAAATGTACGAACTGACACATGCCGATATTCAGGTTGTAAGTTTGCTCGCTGAGCTGGTAGATTTGTCCTCAGATGTTGCATTACCATGCTCCGTAACATCATCAGTGAGCCTCCGGTAAAGCGCTGGTGTTCTGTCTGGCTTTCTATTTATGTGTCCCGGTCTGTTACGGTGGATGATATCACTTCCAGTTATTTTTTTGAGAGATTTTTAAATGGGGTCCAAATCAATGTGTTTGTTGATGGAGTTCCACTCTGAATGCCAGACCTCGAGGAACTCCCGTGCATGTTTCTGTTTAGTCTGTCCCAGGATGGATGTACTGTCTCAATCGAACTGGTGTCCCTCATCGTCTGGGTGTAAGGATACTAGTGATAGTTGATCGTGACTTTTGGTTGCCGTTTGGTGCTCGTGTATCCTGGTATCTGTGAGTAGTGTATCGAATACATTGAAAAAGAAAACACACTATTCACAGATACCAATACTTACCAGCAGGTGGCGATGGACCCGACTCCCAGCTCGAAAACTGTATTACAGCCACACTGAAGAAAGTCTACAAGACAGGTGAAATTAACAAGTCAGACATCCAGAACATGAAACCTGAAGGATCCAACACACCCCGTTTCTACGGATTACCAAAGGTACACAAACCAGGATCCCCCTCAGATCCATAGTCTCACTTCCCGGCATACTATCATACTGACTAGCAGAGGAACTTCATCTCAAACTGAAACACCTAGTAGAAGACTCAGGCCACTCCATCCACTCCACCCAGCAATTCCTGAACATCATCAAAGACACCAAGGTAGAGGTCGATGAGGTCATGGTTTCCTTCAATGTGATTACCCCATTCACATCAATAAACATCAGCCTGACCAAAGAAACACTGACTGCACTTCTAGACGAATCAAGGACCCAAACACCAGATAGCGCCAACTCCATCAGCAAAGACTGCATCCTCAAGCTAGTAGACCTGTGCATCACAACCCACTTCACCTTCAACAACAAGACCTACAAACAAATCAACGGGACACCCATGGGATCACCAATATCAGGATTCCTACCAGAAGCAGATATGCAGAGGTTGGAATGAGTAACCCTTCCCATGATCCAGCACAAGCTTTGGGACTGCTGTGTGGATGACATCTTTGTCATCACAAAACCGAACAAATTAGAAGAAACCCACAAAGACATAAACAACACCCTTTACTGGTAGAAAGTTCACCAGAGGAGGAGAACAACAACAGACCCACCTTCTTAGATGTCATATTAGAATGAAAAGCCAATGGAGAGCTGCAGACCAGCATCTACAGGAAAGCAACACACACTGACCAGGCATTCAACCACAGGAGCAATCATCCCAACACCCACTATCGGAGCTGAATCGGGGCATTACTTAAACTTGCCACAACACACTGAAGCACCAAGGAACTACGAGCAGCAAAAGAAAAACACCCATACAGCGTATTCAAGAAGAACGGCTACCTGATCAGCACAGTCTGCGGATTCTTAAACAACAAACCCAAACAAGTAGACACCACGCCCAGAGACTCTGGCCATGCTACCATTAAAGACATTTCGATGATGACTACCAAAGTAATCTGACCCCTTGGCATCACGGTAGCCTATAAGCCTACCAACACACTGAAACAGCTACTGATGAATCTAAAGGACCCTGTATCCACAAACAGCAGAACAAACATCATATACAAAATACCCTGGAAGGACTGCAACAAACATTACATCAAACAAACATACAGGCAGGAAACTAGCCACCAGGATACATGAGCACCAACTAGCCACCAAAAGACATGACCAACTGTCACTAGTATCCTTACACATGAGTGATGAGGGATACCAGTTTGACAGGTACAACACATCCTCCTGGGACAGACTAAATAAAGACACGCTCTGTATTCCGAGAGGGCTGGCATTCAAACTGGAACTCCATCAAAAATCACATCTACCAACCTCCCAGAGACAGAACCGGAAGTGATATCACCCACCGAAACAGACCAAGTCACATAAATAGAAAGTGGGACAGAACACAAGTGCTTCGCCGGAGGCTCACTGATGATGATGTTACCTAGTATGGTGATAAAACGTCTGAAAACAAACCTTCCAGCTCAGTGAGCAAACTTACAACTTCACAAAAATCACAAACTTGCCTATATTGAAATTTATTTGCCAATTCTGCAAGCTGACTCTTCACAGAATCATCGAATCTTTGTAATGTGATAGCAGGCCATTTGGCCTATCAAGTTATTACGACACAGGGCTAAACCACTCCACGCCTCACCCCACCCCCTCTCACCCCTGCTAATTTAAACCTGCAACACAGAAATGATTTAACCTGTGCTGAAATCTGTTAAAATTCAAGAGGCTAAGAATTATCCCAAAAGTCACTGTTTAAAGTAAAAATTAACAACTTTATTTTTTAAAAGTCTAACAGATTAATATTAACCAACAACTAATTACGACTCCTTTCTCTAACCTATTTTTTCCTTTCCCTTCTACAATACTGGTCCAATAAAACTCCCGATTCAGATTTACCAAAAAATTCAAATTTAAAAACCAGCTGTCGAACCTTCTCTTAGTATCTTCCCCTGTCTTCTTTTCTTCTTCCTCGGGATTTCTGTTTCACAGGTCATTGATAGATAAGAGAGCTATTCTCAGGGCAGTCTGCATACGTTGGTGGCTTGGCAATTCTCCCCCAGCTGTTCAATTTTTCCCAGTCTTATACCCCAAAGCATCAGATCGTTTCATTGGTCTTAATATTGTCAAATCCCAAATTCAGGGAGGAGAAAGTGAGGACTGCAGATGCTGGAGATCAGAGCTGAAAAATGTGTTGCTGGAAAAGCGCAGCAGGTCAGGCAGCATCCAAGGAGCAGGAGAATCGACGTTTCGGGCATAAGCCTGAAGAAGGGCTTATGCCCGAAACATTGATTCTCCTGCTCCTTTGATGCTGCCTGACCTGCTGCGCTTTTCCAGCAACACATTTTTCAAATCCCAAATTCAAACTTGATTGGAGTTTATCTTGGGGCATGATTTAAACTGGTTGGCCGAATTTGAATTTGTTTTTTGTTTCACAACAACCCCGGTACTGCGAGGTGCTGGATCAAATATTGCATTGTAAATTTTCTAGCACTTTGTATGCTTGCTAAGTCCTTCAACTCTCTTAAACGTACAGTACACTTTCAAAACAAAGTCCACACCAACCCTCCGAAGAGCATCCAAGCCAGACCCTTCCCCTACTCTATAATCCTACATTTCTCATGGCTAATCCACCTAACTTGCACATCCCTGGACACAATGGGCAATTTAGCATGGCCAATCCATCTAAGCTGCACATCTTTGGGAGGAAACTGGAGTACCCCGAGGAATCCCACGCAGACACTGGGAGAATGTGCAAACTCCCCACAGGCAGTCGCCTGTGGATGGAATCGAACCTGGGTCCCTGGCGCTGTGAGACAGCAGTGCTAACCACTGAGTCACCGTGCCACCCCCTACCAAGATGCCACTCCTGTTTTCTTGTATTTCATCATGTGTCAACTGTGCTGCCCTGCCCAATTTGGTTTCATCCATCGTTTGTGATTATACTACTTTTTCCTGAGAATAATTGTGTAAATTATGAACTCAACAATACCAGCAGGTAACTGTGAGAGAAACGGGATGTTCTTTCTGAGAATCTGTGTGGAGATTCCCCCATGTCCTAGTCAATATTTATCCATCTCTGGGCATGACACAGAAGCAGATAATTTGTTTATCTATTTTGTTGCTGTTTGTGGAAGCTTGCAGTGTACAAATTGGCTGGCTCCATTACAACAAGGACTGCACTTCAAAAGTACTTCACTGGCTGCATATAGAGAACAGTGGTATTTTAATGAAAACATCCCAGTCATGTGTGCTTTGTGAAATAGTATTGGGGTTTTTCTGATATTTGTTTGTGTTTTGTATGTCTGTCATTAGGCATTAACATTTGCATATAAGCATGCCTTAGTGCATCAAACATTTGGACGTGCTTTGAAGTTTGCTGCTAAAATTGTTGAAAATAAGCCAAGTCAAGAAAACTGGAACAATTGTATTCAGGTTAGTACAAATGGGCAATGACAGCGATCCACCACTTCTCAACATAGCTGAGTGTAACTAACAAAGTAATGGGGTCTGCATTGTGAGGAGGCTGTAGACATTGAAACTGCTTAACCCAGCAAGGATGATGAATTAGGGGTGAGCTGCAGGAGCCAGGTGCAATCACGGTAATTAATCGCTCCCAATTTACATTTTCATTAATGCTTGCAGAAACAAAAATTGGAGAAAAGTGTATGATGGCGACTGTACACTGTCAACAAAAATCTAAGTTATTCCCAACAAGTTTAAGATCATCAGATAAGAGGAAGTGAATGGAAATGTATCAAGTATTGATGAGAATTTTGTCAGCTGTGCACATTGGATGTAAGGTGGGTGGGAGGAGCAGTATTTGTGTTGCAGGAGAAAGCGTTTGTGATGGGGATGGCGAAGGAGTTGGAGGAGAGAGGAGTGTTGGGGTGGTGGGGGGAGATGGATTTGGGATAGGTGTGGGATGCAAAAGAATGGAAGGTGTAGCATGCTATGATTCAGTGACTGTTAATTTCTTGGGAGAATTAATATCAATGGTCATAGTTCAAAATAATCATTGTGAATGTAAAACATTGCCATGCTTTTTGAAATGTGACGTAGAAATGTATGATGTACATCTTGTTTTCATGTCAAGATTATAGCATTTAGTAAAACAGTTCAAATGACAAGACACTGGAATTTCACACAAGACAGCACTGTCAGATCAACTATATTTGTTAAGGTGTGCGTTGGGGAGCTTTAGTGTCAGGTCTCTATTCATTGATTACAGTTTTATTAGAATTGCTGAGAAGTACTGTTTGTCAACTTTATTTTCTTTATTGCAGTTGATGAAGACCCTCGATTGGGAGCACTGTGCCTCTTCCTATGAGAACTTTCTCTCAGTGATGTATCCCCCAGATTACGTCCCATTCTAGCGTTTATTATTGAAATAAAGAATGTATGTGTGCATTTTTAACAGGGTTTGATATAGGAGAAGCTTTCTGATGATTGGGCTCGGTTTTGTGTATATTTGTTAAGGTGTACGCTGGGGAGCTTTAGTGTCAGGTCTCTATTCATTGATTACAGTTTTATTAGAATTGCTGAGAAATACTGTTTGTCAACTTTATTTTCTTTATTGCAGTTGATGAAGACCCTCGATTGGGAGCACTGTGCCTCTTCCTATGAGAACTTTCTCTCAGTGATGTATCCCCCAGATTACGTCCCATTCTAGCGTTTATTATTGAAATAAAGAATGTATGTGTGCATTTTTAACAGGGTTTGATATAGGAGAAGCTTTCTGATGATTGGGCTCGGTTTTGTGTTTGCTCTACTTTTGCTTGTCTATTTTTTTTAAACTTTGGTATTACTGATGAAGAATCCTACAAAAATACAATATTTTATATCAGCATTGTTATGAAGTCTTCAGATTTCTTTAAGTGTTTTGGCATTTCCCTGCAGCATCACACTATCAGCCTGAGCTGTATGTTTTATATTCCATTTCTGATATGGAATTGCAAATAAGGGACAAATTATCACACTGCCCTTAAAAAGGATGCTTTCGAGATCGCAAGCTGTCTCAGTCGCAGTACATTTCTCCTAGTCTTGCGTTTCCTTCCAAATGACTTAGAAGCAGCTGTTGCCTCCTATCTTTGTGGTCTTGAAGGTGCTGTCTTTTAGATGAGACTTTGAAACGAGGCCCTACATCCCCTCTCTGGTGATATTTCAGAGAAGAGTAGGGAGAATGGCTGGGCGCCTGAGCCAATATTTATCCTTTAACGTCACGGTATAACAAAAAACGATCATCCGTCATTATCACATTGCTGTTTATGAGAGATGGCTGTGTGCACATTGTTTTCCTACGTTGCAACAATGTTTACATTTCCAAAGTATTTCATTGACTGTAGAAGACTTGGAGGCATCCAATAGAAATGTAACTCCTCCTTTCATGACCACTTTATCTTTCTGTCTGCCTGCCCTGTCATACCTTAATATCTGCCAAGCAAAATTATTCCAACAAAAGGTGCTGGAGAATTTCAGTAGGTGTAGCAACATCCTACCTTGCTTCTTGCACATCCACCATCGTGTTCCTCTTTCCTTCTCCTCTTTGTGCTTGTCTAAGTTCCCCTTAAATGCATCCATGCTATTCCCTTCACCCATTCCCTGTGGGAGTGAGTTCCATATTCTTGCCTCTCTTGGTAATGGAATTGCCATAAAGGAGCACGAGGAGGCCACTTGGCCCTTCCAGCCTGCTCTCCCAGTCAACAAGACATGGTTGATTTGATTTTAACCTCAACTCTACGTTCCTGCATGTCCCTGATAATCTTTCATCCCCCTTGGTCATCAAGAATCTTATCTACCTCTGCCTTCAAATTATTTGAAGGTACTACATCCACTGCCTTTTGACGTAGGAAATTCTAAAAATGCTCAGTCCTTTGAGAGAAAATGTTTTCCTTTTCTCTGTCTTAAATTGCTGTCCTGGTGAGCCCTGGTTTAGATTTTCCCCACGAGGGAACCTCCTTTCCCCATCCACCTGGTTAAGTCTCCTCAGTATCTTATGTATTTCAATTAAATCATCTCTGACTCTTCTAAATTCCAAAGGCCTTGAACATGTCCAAGATGTCCTGTTATGAGATCTTTAGTAATAGCTTCTAATATTTTCCCTGTGACACAGGTTAATCTAATCAGCCTGTAGTGTCCTGCTTTTTGCCTCCCTTTTTGCTTGAAGGGGTTACATTGGCTATTTTCCAAACTAAAAGATTCTTCTAATCTGAGGTTTCGAAAATTGAAATCAACACATTAACTATTTTGCTAGCTACTTTTAAGACCTTAGGATGAAATCCATCAGGACGTGAGGATTTATCAACTCACCGTTACAACAATTTATTCAATGCTCATTCTCTGGTAATGTAATTATTTTGTGTTCAACCCACCCTTTCAATTTCTGATGTACAGCTAATTCTGGGATGCTGTTTGTATTCTTTGTAGAGAAGACCAGTTCTTTCTACATTCCCTCTTTTATGGTGACTCCCTTATATTGACAGCCTCTCATTATATGCAAAAGTGAAAACATTCTTTCAGTATAAATTTTCTCAAAACCTTTAATAATTTTATTAGGTCACTGCTTGATCTTTCTAAGTGAAAAGCAACTCAGCCTTTTCTGATATGTGTACAGACATATTTCTGATAGAATTCTTGCAAATCTTCTCTGTGACTTGCCCAGTCCCTATATATTGATGTTAAAATAGCATCCAGTAGCCTAAGTACAGTCAAAAAAAGTCACAAAGAAGTTAATGTAACTTTCCTATTTACGATTCCATCCCTTTAAAATAAAACCTGGAACGTTTGCTCTCTGTGGAACAGTTTTTTTTGTGATTTACTATTTTGTTCCTCTTACTAACATAGACTTTCACCTTCCTAGTATTATGTGATCTCCTAGTTCTTCCAACCAAAATGCTGTACCTAGAATTATCGATGCTAAACAAAGTTTGCCAGTTACTCGCCCATTCTGCAAATCTGTTCATGTCTTTTCTCTCACTTGTCATGGTTCCTTCTCAATATTGACCAGCAATGTCCTCACTTAGAGTGTTGTTTGTAAACCTGAAAAGTGGTTCATTGCAAAATCCAAATGTTGCTGGACCCTGCACTATTTCTGTGGAACACCACTCTGATCTCAGTCTCAAAGACAGCTAACAATCCATTCTGCCACTTGGTCCCCCATTGCATTCTAAGGTTGTTTTCATTGATAAGATGCCACACAATAGACAAAGCCCTTTTCAATATCTATTACCTAACCTATGTCTCTCTGATGCCACCTCCAAAAATGTAATAAGGTTCCTCAAACAATATGTTCACTTTTAAAGTCTGTGCTGACTACTCATTATTTTTACTGTTTTTAGATGTCTTTCCATTTCCTTCTTTAGAAGGAATTGCATTATTTTTCCAACATTAAGCTAACTGATCCATATAATCCCCTGGATATGTCATATCTTCCTCAAATACATGAATTAGACTATCGATCTATCAGTCCTCTGACACTGCACCATTTCTGTTGAGTCGTTAAATGTGTGTCATAATGCCTCTGCAAGCTCTCACTTAGCTTATTTTAAATTTTGTGCAATCCATCTAGATCAGGGACATTGTCTTATGAGTTTATTTAATGCAGCACTTTTATTTTCTTTGCACTTATCTCATTAGTTATCCATCGTTCAGTGGTCTCCCTGTCCTACCATTGTGGTAAATGCCAAAGTCAAATAGCTAATACTGCTGTCTGTCTGTCCGATGTGTTATGATCTGCCTTAATCTTAATTGTCCTCTTCCTACTGCAGCCTTCCTTCTGTTATTGGTGTGCCTGTAAAATATTTTAGAATTTTGTTTAATATTCTTCAAAAATGTAATTTCAAAAACAAAATGCTGCAGATGCTGTAAATGTAAAAATAAAAAGGTGGAGCAACTCAGCAGGTCTGGCAGCATCCATGCAGAGAGAGAGAAAGAGAGCTAGTTAATGTTTCAAGTTAACCTTTCATGAATAGTTCTAATGAAAGAGCAGACAATGATATCCACCACATGCTGACCTTGCCAGTGATATCCACATTCTAAAAGGTTTTACTGTAGGATTTTACAGTACAGATGAAGACCATTTGACCCATTGTGATGTACCAGCACCTAAAAGAGCTACCCAATTAATCCCATCTCCAAAGTCCTGTACATTAATCATTTTTTAAAGAAGTTCTCCAATTTCTTTTTTCTGCTCTACTTTGATCAAGTTGAAATTCCCAGATAGTTATGATTCCAGATTTACTCTCATCTTCCTAACTTGTCTACATATTTCTTTCAGATCAGGTGGTTGGATGTAGCCTGAACATTCCACAATGAGATTGAAGGTTTTACTAAAAAGATTTATTTTCAGTTTTGTAGTTACTGTGCATCCACCAAGAAAGGGGAAAAAACCTAAAGGGTGAGCTGTGTAATTGTAATAATGTTGAGTTAACACGGCTTGATGGGGGTATGTGCTCTACTGAGTGTACTCTTGTCTAAATGCGATACTTTGCAATGTTATTTTGGAGTCTTTAAATTCTGTAGTCGTATTTCAGTGAACCTTACTGAACCATGCACACTGCCTCCAGCTCCCCTGTTTTATTATCGATGCTTTGTGCATCGATGTACAGATAATTTTAACAAATTTCATATTTAACTGTTTTGTTAGACTAGTCTAACACACTTTATTCTTGTATTATCAGTGTCCTTTTATCGTGTCCTGTGTTTTTTTGCATTCTGACTGCTTTGCCATACAAAGGTAAATCTTCTTTTCCACACCAGCCCCTTAATTACATGTTAATTCTCATGACCTGTTCTTATGCCAGTTTGCATCTGGCTAAGACCGTAACCCAGAACCTGCTATTCTTGAGATGCTACATATTAATACAAGGCTGAAGCCTTGACGTGGTTTCAGCAGGATCTCCTCCCTTCCCGAGTTGCTGTTGATTCGCTGGTTATATCCCTCATGCTAGCACCATGTAGGCAAAACACAATTTAGGGATTCTTGTTTTTGGCTGTGGATGACTCTGTCTCTTATCTCCCCCATCCTACACCCCCACCCCCAATATAGAATCCCTTGTTTCGACACCATTTCTGCTCTGTGACAGTCCTTTTGTCCAATCTCCAGATCTGAAAATGTTTGTTTTGATTTTCTTTGTGGTCATTATTTCAAGATAAGACTCATATTCTTTATAATACTACAGTGGCATTATGGAATCAAGTAACCATGACCGTGTCTTCTGATCTGGAGCAGCACTGATGTAAATAACAGAAATACCTTTGATATGACGGCCTGTATTTCACAACAGTAATTTATGAAATGTTAATTTTATTTCCCACTTGAAACTGCAGTGTCAGTGTTTGCTTCACTGGTTTATTGTTTAATATTAAGCAAAGTTTTGTAAGGTTTTCCCCTTGCTTCATGAGAATCCTTGCTACTTTGTCTCTGCGCTCACTGTACTGAGGTAAAATGTGTACAATATCAACCCTCTCTCTCAAAGCAGCATCCAGCAGAACCCTTTTCTTGCAAACATGTTAAACAAAAAAACACTGCCCTGGAGCATCACATTTTAGCCCTTGATCTTTTCCTGATTAAACATCTGTCTCGCTCAGCCTTGAATATACTTAATGGCACAGCCTCAACTGCCCTGTGCTGTAAAGAATTCCTCATGCATTACCTCCCTAGAGAAGAATGTCCACATTGGCACAAGGTGCAATTTCTTTAACCAGAGGTTGGGGAATTTTTTGAATTCTCTATCCTAGGTGACTGTCAAAACTAAATTCTTGAGCAAGTTCAAGACAGAAATCGGGCCACATTTGGAGTATTGTGCACAGTTGTGGGCCCCATAAGTCAGGAAAAATGTACTGGCCGTGGCACGTGTCCAAAGGAGGTTCACAAGAATGAAAGGTTTAATGTGTGAGAAATGTTTGAGGACTCTGGGTCTGTACTCTGAGTTTTGAAGGATGATGGGCAGATTTAATTGAAATTGAATAGTGAATGGCTTGGATAGAGTGGATGTTGGGAAGATGTTTCCATTGGTAGGAGAGACTAGGACCAGAGGGCATAGCCTTAGAGTAAAGGGAATGGAGATAAGGAGACATATCTTCAGCCAGAGAGTGATGAATCTATGGAGCTCATTGCCACAGAAGGCTGTGGAGGCCAGATCATTGAGTATATTTAAGACTAAGAAAGATAGGTTCTTGATTATCAAGGGTCATGGTGAGAAAGCAGGAGAGTGGGGTTGAGAAACTTAGCCATGATTGAATGGCAGAATAGACTTGATGTGCTGAATGGCCTAATTTCTGCTTCTATGTCTATGGAAATCGATAGGTTTCTGGACATCAGGAAAACAGTATTGAGGAAAGAAGGTGGTATTGAAGTAGATGTACAGCCAAGGTCTTACTGAAGGTGGAGCATTGCTAGAGGGCCTGCCTGTCTGTGCATATTACACGTCAGTCCTAAAGTGTTTCTGTCCTTTTGCTGAGCAACTTAAGAACATTACATTACTGAAAGGTAATAGATTTCTTTAAAACCCAAAAAAAAGACTGGTGAAATTAAAATACAATGTCACAGAGAAAATGTCATTGTTTGTTTAAAATCAGCTTACTGGAAAAAGTCTTGCTGAGGTAATGTTTCAGTGAATAGTTTGTTGGCTGGTGGCCAATACAAGTCAGCATCCTTCTCAGTTCTAACCCTCAGCTGGATAAAGCAAAGTCACTAGGAAATTCAGTCTACTTTGGAAAATAAAACTACTTGCCCTATGTCAACTGCAGTTATCAGAATGTAGGCACAGGAGATAGCCATTCAGCCTTCAAACCTTGTCTACTATTTAATTAGATCATTGACTAAACTGTATGTTAACTCCATCTACCTGAAACTTAAATCTATGAGCTATATGGTTGTGACATGTATTGGTTCTGAAAGAGTGAATGTTGAAGTTGCCTCATGATGTAACACAGACAGGACTTGAATGCTGATCGTAGTGTATTGGGCACTCTTGCATGAGGTTCAGATGGAGCAAGACAATGGCATTTCTTGCTCCTGATAATTATATTAACCTCTAACTAGTTCATCTTAATAATGCTATCATGTGGTAAGTAATTCCCTGTTATGGAAGCAAGTCTGCTCTTGTAAAGCTTCTCCAATGATTTATCCTCTAGCGCCATAATTAGACAGGCCTTTAGACTCTGAAATTAGGGTTTTCCTGTGACATTTTGATGTTTTTGTTACTGTACCCCTTGGAATTAATTTACATAACTTGAAAATGACTAAATCAAAGTTTATGTAAAGAAGGCTTGGTGACAAGGAAACACACCAAACACAGGCCAATAGTGATTGATAATCAGAGCATCCGAAAGTTTGGAACTTTGTAACTATCACCCAGCCTCAAAAACTTTGTTGAGAAGAGAATTCTGAATTTCTACCACACTTCATGATAAGACATGCTGCTTACCATCATCCCTGAATGGAAACAGAAAATGCTGGAGAAACTCAGCAGGTCTGGCTCCACCTGTGGAGAGACAAACAGCTAACATTCCAAATCTGGCATGAATCCTCAAAAAAACTGAAATATGTTGGAAAATGGGTGGATTTTCAAGCTGTTTACAGAGGAAGAGGAGCAGATGGTGAGTGTAAAGACAGAGGCAGTGATAATGGTGATAAAGGAGTGCGAGAGATGGAAAGTAGGAGTAGATGTTAGTTGTGAAGAGCAGAACATGGGACTACTCTGCTGAGTTGAAACTTTATTGCTGGAACAGCACAGCAGGTCAGGCAGCATCCAGGGAACAGGAGATTCGACGTTTCGGGCACAGGCCCTTCTTCAGGCCTGTGCCTGAAACGTCGAATCTCCTGTTCCCTGGATGCTGCCTGACCTGCTGTGCTGTTCCAGCAATAAAGTTTCAACTTTGATCTCCAGCATCTGCAGACCTCACTTTCTCCACTACTCTGCTGAGGGCAAAGCTAACGAGACATGGCTGGAAGAGGATGGGGGGGGAATGCTTCAATATTACACAGTTTCTCCATTGTTCTGAACATGGTGATTGGTGTACTGACACTGATTGCAGCATTGAGTTTTAGTTCTGGAGGGTCTGCACAGAAGAAAGAGTGAATGCTTGGTGGGGGATGTCAGAAGAATGGAGCACAGCGGCAGCCTAATGGTATTGCCACCAGCTTATTGATCCTGACACTCGGGTATTGTTCTGGGGTCTCTCGTTCAAATCCTGCTACGTCAGGTGTGGAATTTGAATTCAATATAAAGCTGGAACTAAGAGTCTAATTATGACAATGAAACCATTGTCACTTGTCAAGAAAACCCACCCATTTCATTGCTCCAGACCCTCAGCAATGTGGTTGATTCTTAAATTCCCTCTGGTCAGTAAATGCTGGTCTAGCAATTGACACCCATATCCTGTGAATAAAATTCTATGAATGCTTTAAAGTTGTGGAACTCAATATTACATCTGAACACTGTAAAGTGGTTCAGTGGAAAATATGGAGTTGTTCCTTACACTTGTTTAGTGTTCTCTTGGAACCCTGCAGCTAGTACAGGATTCATAGGATCATGGAGATGTCCAGTACGGAAACAGACCCTTCGCTCCAACTCGTCCATGCAGACTAGATATCCTAAACTAATCTAGTCTCATTTGCCAACATTTGGCCCATATCCCTCCAAACCCTTCCATTTCATATACCCATCCATTTGCCTTTTAAATGCTGTAATTGTACCAGCCGCCACCACTTCCTCTGGCAACTCATTCCATACACACACGACCCTCTGCATGAAAGAGGTGCCCCTTAAGTCCCTTTTAAATCTTTTCCCCTCTCACCCTAAACCTATGCCCTCTAATTTTGGATTCCATCACCCCAGGGAAAAGACCTTGTCTATTCACCCTATCCATATCCCTTATGATGTTATAAACCTCACTAAGGTCACCTCTCAGCCTCTGCACTCTCGAGAAAACAGCCCCAGCCTGTTCAACCTTTCCTTATAGCTCAAACTCTCCAATCCTGGTAAAATCCTTGTAAATCTTTTCTGAACCCTTTAGAGTTTCATAGAACATAGAAAAATACAGCGCAGTACAGGCCCTTTGGCCCTCGATGTTGCGCCGATCCAAGCCCACCTAACCTACACTAGCCCACTATCCTCCATATGCCTATCCAATGCTCGTTTAAATGCCCATAAAGAGGGAGAGTCCACCACTGCTACTGGCAGGGCATTCCATGAACTCACGACTCGCTGAGTAAAGAATCTACCCCTAACATCTGTCCTATACCTACCACCCCTTAATTTAAAGCTATGCCCCGTCGTAATAGCTGACTCCATACATGGAAAAAGGTTCTCACGGTCAAACCTATCTAAACCCCTAACCTCTATCAAGTCACCCCTAAACCTTCTTTTCTCCAATGCAAACAGCCCCAAGTGCCTCAGCCTTTCCTCATACGATCTTCCTACCATACCAGGCAACATCCTGGTAAACCTCCTCTGCACCCGTTCCAGTGTCTCCACATCCTTCCTATAGTATGGCGACCAAAACTGCACACAATACTCCAGATGCGACCATACCAGAGTCTTATACAACTGCAACATGACCTCAGGGCTCCGGAACTCAATTCCTCTACCAATAAAAGCCAGGACGCCATATGCCGCCTTCACCGCACTATTTACCTGGGTGGCAACTTTCAGAGAACTGTGTACATGGACACCAAGATCCCTCTGCTCATCCACACTACCAAGTATCCGACCATTAGCCCAGTACCCCATCTTTTTGTTACTCTTACCAAAGTGAATCACCGCACACTTACCTACATTGAACTCCATTTGCCACCTTTCTGCCCAAACATACTGTGGACAAACGATCATGTAACATCTGATGGCTGATATTTCAGCTACTATTGCAGTATAAAGAGAAACTGTATACTGTACAATATTCACTAATGTCCTTCAGGGAGAAAAACTGTCATCCTTATCTCGTCATAGAGTCATATACAGCATGGAAACAGACCCTTCGGTCCAACCCGTCCATGCCGACCAGATATCCCAACCCAATCTCGTCCCACCTGCCAGCACCCGGCCCATATCCCTCCAAACCCTTCCTATTCATATACCCATCTGGCCTACATGTGACTCCAGACCCACAGCAATGTGATTGAATCTTAACTGCTCTCTGGGCAATTAGGGACAAGCAATAATTGCTCCTGTAGACAACGAGGACATAAAAATCAAGGCCAATGGCTCTGCAATCTCCTCCCTTGCTTCCCGAGCATCCTAGGATAAATGCCATCAGGCCCAGGGGACTTATCTATTTTCACCCTTTCCAGAATTTCCAACACCTCTTCCCTACATACCTCAAAGCCATCTTTCTTAAGGGTTTTGATGGGGTAAATGCTGAGAGGATGTTTCACCTCATGGGAGAGTCTAGGACCAGAGGGCATGGTCTCAGAATAAAGGGGGCACCCATTTAAGATTGGGATGAGGAGGAACCCTCAGACCCTTAAGAATCCAATATGTTTCAATGAGATCACCTCTAATTCTTCTACACTCCACTGACTAACTCAGGTACACTTGTTGATCAGTGTAGCGAGCATTGTATATGGACTATGTTCTTTGACAGCAAAGCTGTAAAATACCAAGGCAGTTGCATTAGCGACATCTGCTCGGAGAATAGGGGGGGCCAAGCCCTTGTGTATATTTAAGGCTGAGTTAGATCCTTGATCGATCTGAATCAAAGGTTACGGGGAAAACACACGAAAATGGATGTAAGGAATGTCAGATCAGCCATGGTGGAGCAGGTTTGAGATTCCTATTTCTAGTAGTTTCATGAAAGCAGTGCCCCTCACTCAGCCATTAAATGGTTGGCACAATTGGAGTAACATATGCTTTCTTGGTGAGCTGTGTAAATTAAAAAGGGAAAAGTGATTAATGCAGAATGTAACACATGCACAAAAATAGGACTGACTCAACAGAATATTCTTAGATCCATCACTTACTTCATCTGAATTGTTATCATCATCACTGATCATCAATAGTCTCCGTGCAGTGGGACTGATATTTCACTGCAACATTGAGGGACTCTTCAACCACAATGTTACCGTGATGAACTAGGCCAGGTGTTAGGTTTGGAGGCAGGTGAGTACTTTGGTGATAGCGACATTCAGTCACATTTACTTTAGCAATGGAAAGGGTCCGGGATATAACGCAGGGCAAGAGTTATAGCTGGAGGAAAGACAATTATGATGTTATTAGGCAAGATTTAGGATGCATAAAATGGGGAAGGAAACTGCAGGGGATGGACGCAATTGAAATGTGGAGCTTATTCAAGGGAAAGCTACTGCATGTTCTTTAAGTATGTACATTTAATGGTAAGGTCCTAGAGAGTGTTGCTGAACAAAGAGACCACGGAGTGCAGGTTCATAGCTCCTTGAAGGTGGAGTCACAGGTAGATAGGATAGTGAAGAAAGTATTTGGTATGCTTTCCTTTATTGGTCAGAGTATTGAGTACAGGAGTTGGGAGGTCATGTTGTGTCTGTACAGAACGTTGGTCAGGCCACGATTGGAATTTTGCGTGCAAGTCTGGAAGGATGTTGTGAAACTTGAAAGGGTTCAGAAAAGATTTACAAGGATGTTGCCAGGGCTGGTGAGTTTGAGCTATAGGGAGAGGTTGAATAGGCTGGGGCTATTTCTCCTGGAGCGTCAGAGGCTGAGGGATGACCTCATAGAAGTTTTTAAAATCATGAGGGGCTTGGATAGGATAAATAGACAAAGTCTCTTCTCTGAGGTGAGGGAATCCAGAACCAGTGGGCATATGTTTAGGTTGAGAGTGGAAAGATAGAAGAGACCTAAGAGGCAACGTTTTCATGCAGAGGTTGGTACATGTATGGAATGAGCTGCCAGAGGAAGTGGTGGAGGCTAGTACAATTGCAATATTTAAAAGGTATTTGGATGGGTATGTGAATAGGAATGGTTTAGAGGGATATGGGCCAAATGCTAGCAGGTGGGACTAGATTGGGTTGGGATATCTGGTCAGCATGGACGAGTTGGACCGAAGGATCGGTTTCCATGCTGTACATCTCGATGACCTGTCAGGCAGGGAGGAAGTGTTCGAGCAAGGGAGCTGTGGATTACTAAAGAAGTTGAATCTCTTGTCAAGAAGAAGAAGGAGGCTTATGTAACGATGAGACACAAAGGCTCAGTTAGGGCGTTTGAGAGTTACAAGTTAGCCAGGAAGGACCTAAAGCGAGAACTAAGAGGAGGCAGGAGGGGACATGAGAAGTCTTTGGCAGGTATGATCAAGGAAAACCCTCAAGATTTCTATAGCTATGTCTGGAATAAAAGAATGACTAGGATAAATTAGGGCCAGTCAAGGACAATAGTGGAAAGTTGTGTGTAGAGTTAGTTCAAGGAGGTAGGAGAGGTACTAAATGAATATTTCACGTTGCTATTCATACGGGGGAAAAAACAATGTTGCAGAGGAGAATACTGAGGTACAGGCTATTAAACTAGATGGGATTGAGATGCATGAGGAGGAGGTGTCGGCAATTCTGTAGAGTGTGAAAATAGTTAAATCCCCTGGGCCGATGGGACTTATCTTAGGATTCTCTGGGAAGCCCAGGGAGGAGATTGCAGAGCCTTTGGCTTTGATCTTTATGTCATCATTATCTACAGGAATAGTGCCAGAAGACTGGAGGATAGCAAATGTCCCCTTGCTCAAGAAGAGGAATAGAGACAACTTTGGTAATTATGGACCAGTGAGCCTTACTACTTTTGTGGGCAAAGTTTTGGAAAGGGTTATAAGAGATAAGATTTATAATTATCTAGAAAGGAATCATTTGATTAGGGATAGTCAATAACGTTGTGTGAAGGGTCAGTCATGCCTCACAAACCTCACCACCTTCGAGAAGGTGACCAAACAAATAGATGAGGGTAAAGCAGTTGATGTAGTGTACATGGATTGCAGTAAGGCTTTTGATAAGGTTCCACACGGTAGGCTATTGCAGAAGATACAGACACATGGGATTGAGGGTGATTCAGTGGTTTGGATCAGAAATTGGTTAGCTGAAAGAAGACAGAGGCTGGTGGTTGATGGGCAAGTATTCATCCTGGAGTTCAGTTACGAGTGGTGTATTGCTAGTGGGGCAACTGCTGTTTGTCATTTTTCTAAATGACCTGGATGAGGGCACAGAAGGATGGCACTAAAGTTGGTAGAGTTGTGGACTGCTGAAGGATTTTGCAAGTTACAGAGGGATATAGAGAAGCTGCAGAGCTGAGCTGAGAGGTGGCAAATAGAGTTTAATGTTGCAAAAGATGAGGTGATTCACTTTGGAAGGACCAACAGGAATGCAGAATACTGGGCCAGTGGTAAGATTATTCGTAGTGTAGATGAGCAGAAAGATCTCTGTGTCCAGCTATATAGATCCCTGAAAGTTGCCACCCAGGTTGATAGGGTTGTTAAGAAGGCATACAGTGTGTTAGCTTTTATTGGTAGAAGGATAGAGTTTCGGAGCCATGAGGTCATGTTGCAGCTGTACAAAACTCTGGTGTGGCCGCACTTGGAGTATTGCATACAGTGCTGGTTGCTGCATTAGAAGAACAATGTGGAAGCTTTGGAGAGGGTGCAGAAGAGATTTACTAGAATGTTGCCTGGTATGGAGGGAGGGTCTTATGAAGAAAGGCTGTGCACTTGAGACTGTCTTTGTTGAGAGGTGACTTAATTGAGCCATACAAGATGATCAGAGGGTTAGATAGGGTGGACAGTGAGGCCTTTTTTCTTGGATGGTGATGGCTAGCACGAGGGGGCATAGCTTTAAATTGAGGAGTGATAGATATAGGACAGATGTCAGAGGTAGTTTCTTTACTCAGAGAATATTAGGGGCTTCAAGTGCCCTGCCTGCAACAGTAGTAGACTCATCAACATTAAGGGCATTTATATGGTCACTGGATAAACATATGGATGATGATGGAATAGTGTAGGTTAGATGGGCTTCAGATTGGTTCCACAGGTCGGTGCAGTATTGAGGGCTGAAGGGTCTGTAAACATTCGCTGGAATGTTCTATGTTTTAAGCTTTCAGTGCGCTGCCCCTTTTCAGGTTCACCTGATGGGGGTGCAGCGCTCAGAAAGCTTGTGATTTCAAATAACCCATTGGACTATAACCTGCTTTCGTATGACTCCTGACCTTTCCAGCCCAGTCCAACACCGGCATCTCCACATCATGCTCAAAGAGTATTAAATGAAGAAGTGAAGGGATCAGTTTGCAATTGTTTAACATGATTGTGTAAAAACTCTTTCTTCACAATTTATATTGTTAGTTAATGTCTGCTTTGATATAACAGACAAAGGAGTTTCCAGTTGAACATTAACTCTGTGTCTACTCATTCTTCAACTAATGTGCTGTTAACTTTCAAAACTCCTTCTACCAGACGTCTCAATTTTGGATCATTTGGAAACGGCTGAAATGTTGTTTTGCTGCAAGTGCACATCAAGAACATAATTGCTGAAAATAAATTTCACGCGGGACCCAATTCAGCGATCAGGTCTGAGACATTTCCCTTAGGTTAGATATAAGTGGAAGTTGGGGAAATGAAGAGCAGTGCATGAGGCTGTTAATAATGTCCATCGCACCACAGAGAGTCATCGCACAGTGTTGACCTTAGTCTAACATTAATATTTCACATTCTTGTCTTTCATGTGTGCAATCCTATTGAATGTGTTTAGCCCGTGGGCACTGTGTAACTTTGACACATGGGTACAGTTTAGAGGAACACATCACAATTCTTCTAAATATAATTGACGTAAACTTTGTGGTGTATTGCACCAGATCTTCATCCTAATCACCATTTGTCAACTTTGCAAAAGGATTTTCTTGATGAAAGTGTATTATAGCTTTAATCACTCCGATGTGTAAAGCTGTGAAATTCATGGAAATAAAAAGACCAATAAAATGAAGTTGATATTAAACAGGATGCCTTTAATGATCCTTGCAAGCAGCAATAAAGGTTAACAGTAACAGTCTAGCCATCCACTTCTCCCCAATCTCTGTTTTGCCTTAGATAATGTTGATCAAGAGTACATTGGTTTTAGCCACTGAGCCTTCAGGTCCCTGGGTAACATGATAATGATAATTAGACCTTGAGGATGAAAACATAGTTGGTCAGATAAATGTGAAAGAAGAGGCTCAGGAGAAGTCTTAGGGGACAGGCTGGAGCATTTAAACATTGGAGCACAAATAGATCATTTGGAAAATAGAAAAACAAATTGGATATTGGTCTTCATTGCAAGTGGATTTGGATTCAGAAGTAGAGATGTCTTTCCTGCAGTTATACAGGGCCTTGGGAGACCACTCCTAGTGTACTGGATACAGTTTTAGTCTTATAGAGTCACAGCGATGTACAGCACGGAAACAGACCCTTCTGTTCAACTCGTCCATGTCCGACCAGATGTCCAAAATTAATCTATTCCCATTTGCCAGAACTTAACCTATATCCCTCTAAATCCTTCCTATTCATATACCCATCTAGATGCCATTTAAATGCTGTAATTGTACCAGCCTCCATTGCTTCCTCTGGCAGTTCATTCCATACACCCTCTATGTGAAAACATTTCCCTTCAGGTCCCTTTTAAATTTTGCCCCTTTCACCCTAAACCTATGCCCTCTACTTCTATCTCCTCCCATCCTGGGGACAAGACCTTGTCTATTCACCCTATCCATGTCCCTCATGATTTTATAAATCTCTACAATGTATGATGTTGCTGCTCCTTTAACAAGATTAGATTACTTAGTGTGGAAACAGGCCCTTCGGCCCAACAAGTCCACACCGACCCTCCGAAGAGCAACCCACCCAGAACCATTCCCCTACATTTACCCCTTCACCTAACACTACGGGCAATTTAGCATAGCAAATTCACCTAACCTGCACATTTTTGGACTGTGGGAGGAAACCAGAGCACCCGGAGGAAACCCATGCAGACACAGAGAGAACGTGCAAACTCCACACAGCATGTTGCCTGAGGCAGGAATTGAACCCAGGTCTCTGGTGCTGTGAGGCAACAGTGCTGCCCACAACAAGGTTAGATTGTCCTTGGCTTTTATTTTCAGAGGGGTTGTAAAGGGCAGAGGTTCCATTTTGTCTGTGTTTAATTTCCTGAAGAAGCTTTTAAGTTTGAAAAACGTGTGCAGTGAAAGGGGAATGGCCAGTTCTCCCAGTTCAGCTTTCTCTGGTTGGGTTTGGTTTGGGTTTCAGCAGTCTGGCTGGTCAGAGGAAACAGGTAAAAACAAGACTGCAGATGCTAGAAACCAGATTCTAGATTAGAGTGGTGCTGGAAAAGCACAGCAGGTCAGGCAGCATCCAAGGAGCAGGAAAGCCGACTTTTCGGGCAAAAGCCCTTCATCAGGGTCAGATCAAGCAGTCAGTTCTGAGGCTGTTGGTCAAATAAACAGCTAAATGGTAGAAGGTGTTCCATACAGAATCTCTCTGCCATCTCTCTCCCGTGTAAGACCCTGTGTTTGATTTTACCTTTTTTGCCAAGGGGTGTTTATGGAGATTATGGCAGGAATTTGGAACAGCATCATTATGTTGAGACACTCTGTTGGATTTTCAGATAGGTTGAGTTATTCTATATTCTGTTCTGTTCCCCTTTGTGTTTCATTTAGTAATCTTGTAAATAATTTCTGTTTTGTTTATAACTAAGTAGTTTGACTAGCTGCATCACTCCTGGAATATCCACTCACACCTGCTTAAAGCAACTAGCAAAGTTAGGGTCCAGGCTACTTCCTTGAAATGTTTTGAGGGTGTCTGGCCTGGTCCATAACAGACTGGGGGCTTGTCCAGGATTTGTTCTATAGTTTCAATTTCAGGTTAGAGTTGTTTGACTCAAAGGCCGCAAGTGGTAGGTGTTAATATCTTTTGTTCCGGGTGTTGAGTTCGGTAGGTTAAACAGTGCTTGGGACAGCAATGGCTCTTTCAGTCACCGAGAGTTTTCTGGGGATGAAAGAAGTGGCCTTGGGGGTTTTACAAAACATGATTAACGTGGGATTGGAACTGCCTCCTTCTGTGAGGAAAGGAGATATAATTACAGCAATAGCTCAGCATTTACATTTGCTGGAAAGGCCATCAGAATCTTCAGAGATGGCGAAAATTCAATTGAAAATGAAGCAGCATCAGTTAGAGGAAAAAGACAAGGAAAGTGCAACAGGAATGAAACAGTTTGAATTATGGTTAAAAGCAGAGGAAAGAGAAAAAGAACAAATGCTTTAGCAGAAAAAGGTAGGGAAAAGGAGAGAGGAAAGGAAGAAAAGAGGGAATTTGAATTTCGGAAATTGGCACTTCGACAGGAAAGTCGGGTGAAAAGGATGGAGACAAAGGCTGAAGGTAAGCTCAGTGAGGATGAGCAGGTAGTCAAAGGCCTCGTGAGAAACTTAAAATATTTTCATGCATTGCCTAAATTTGATGAGAAGGACATGAAAGCCTTTTTCATCTCATTTGAAAAAGTGGCTAAACAAATGCAATGGCCAGTGACCATGTGAGTTTTGTTGATCCAAACAAAACTTGTAGGTAGAGTTAGTGAGGTATTCGCATCACTATCAGAGGAGGTATCTCGGGTGTATGAGGAGGTGAAGAAAGTAATCTTATGAGCTTGTACCAGAAGCCTGCAGACAATGTTTCAGTAATCTGAGGGACTCTGGTCAAACCTGCATTGAGTTTAAAAGGATAAAACAAAGTTATTTTGATAGGTGGACAAGGGCATTAAAAATAAAGTAAACTTATGTTCTACTTGCTGTTTGGGACAGCAAATCTTAGCAGGAGCTGCGGGTGGCACACGAGCTTCCTCTATAGGGGGGTCATTTCGGATTGAGAAAAACTCAAGCTAAAACTTTTAAAGAATTGATTATTTTGGAGGAGTTCCAAAATTCACTTGCTGATGTAGTGAGAACTCCTGTGGAAGAGTAGCAAGTTGTTATTTTGATAGGTGGACAAGGGCATTAAAAATAAAGTAAACTTATGATGCTTTTAAAGAATTGATTATTTTGGAGGAGTTCCAAAATTCACTTGCTGATGTAGTGAGAACTCCTGTGGAAGAGTAGCAAGTTAAAACGACAAGATTATTAGCTGAAATGGCTGATGGTCATGAGTTAATCCAGAAAGCAAAGTTTAGCTTCCAGAGTCAATTTCAATCCATGATAGAAATTGGGGAAAAGGGAAATCCTCACATGGAAAGGGAAAGGTAGATCTCAGCGAAGATGAGAACGATAACTTACCACAGGGTAAAAGGGAAACCCTTGAAGGGAACTGAGAAGTTAAAAAGCTCCGATGTTTACACTGCAACGAAGTAGGCCACGGGAAAGAGACACAAGATCCTCACAATCTGTGATGCTGAAAGATGAGGACATATATACTTCTGAAGGACTATTGCCAGAAAGGGTACTAGTAGTGGGAATCCGCGGTGAGATAAGGAGTGCTCAATTACGAAAACTGAGGTGAGACTGACCAGTCCAGGAATACAATTTGTCATTGCTAATGATGTAGAATCCCTACAGTGTGGAAACAGGCCCTTTAGCCCAACAAGTCCACAATGATCCTCCGAAGAGTAACCCACCAAGTACCCTATTATTTTGTATTTACCCCTGACTCATGCACCTAACCTACATATCCTGGAACACTATGGGCAATTCAGCATAGCCAATTCACCCTAAACTGTACATCTTTGGATTGTGGGAGGAAACCCATGCAGACACGGGGACAATGTACAAACTCCACACATACTGTTGCCCAAAGTGGGAATCAAACCTGGGTCCCTGGTGCTTTGAGGCAGCAGTGCTAATGTGCTGACTGGTAGGAATGCTCACTTTTGCCCAGTAGGAATGCTGCCTACTGTGGTTAAAAAGCTATTGGAAACTCAGATAACAACTATGACAGACTGTGTAGTAACGAGGTCACAATGTCACCAGCTGAAACAGGAGAGATCAAAGAGTACCGATAAGAAAGTTGAAGTGCAATTAGCAGAGACCCTGTTTGATCAAATGGCTGACAATGTAGACATCTTCAGCTCAGAGAAGTTAACTGTGTTGCAGCAGAAAGATGAAAAACTGAACCAATTATATCAAAAAGCATACACGGAAGAAAAATCTAGATGTAACCCTGACTGCTACTATCTTAAGAATGATGTCTTAATGAGGAAATGGAGACCATCACATATTCAGGCAGATGAGAAATGGGCAGAAGTTCATCAAGTCCTAGATCTCATGGAATACAGAGAGAACTTGCCATTTGGATACAGAATGGCTCAAAGGTAGAAGACAGAGGGTAGTGGTGGAGGGTTGTTTTTCAGAATGGAGGCCTGTGACCAGTGGAGTGCCACAAGGATCGGTACTGGGCCCTCTACTTTTTGTCATTTACATAAATGATTTGGATGTGAGCATAAGAGGTACAGTTAGTAAGTTTGCAGATGACATCAAAATTGGAGGTGTAGTGGACAGTGAAGTGGGTTACCTCAGATTACAACAGGATCTGGACCAGATGGGCCAATGGGCTGAGAAGTGGCAGGTGGAGTTTAATTCAGATAAATGCGAGGTGCTGCATTTTGGGACAGCAAATCTTAGCAGGAGCTGCGGGTGGCACACGAGCTTCCTCTATAGGGGGGTCATTTCGGATTGAGAAAAACTCATGCTAAAACAAAACAGCATTTTTACTGGCCTGGACTGCACAAGGATGTAGTTAATCTTTGCCAGACATGTCATACATGTCAGGTAATTGGAAAACCACAGGCAGTAATTAAACCCACAGCTTTAATACCTATTCCTACATTTGAGGAACCTTTTATAAGAGTCTTAATTGATTGCAAGGGACTCCTACCTCAATCAAAAAGTGGGAATCAGTACTTGTTAACAATAATGGATGTCTCAACAAGATTTCCAGAGGCCGTTCTATTACATAATATCACAGCTAAAATGATTGGAGAGGAGTTACTCAAATATTTCACCAGATGCGGACTACCCACAGAGATACAATCAGATCAAGGGTCAAACTTCATGTCAAAATTATTCTAGGAAGTTATGGATAGCTGAGACCATTAAACCATATAACATAGGAGTGGAAGTAAGGCTGTTCGGCCCATCGATTCCACTCCGCCATTCAATCATGGCTGATGGGCATTTCAACGCCACTAACCCGCACTCTCCCCGTATCCCTTAATTCCTTGTGAGATTAAGAATTTATCAATCTCTGCGTTGAAGACATTTAACGTCACGGCCTCCACTGTGCTCCGTGGCAATGAATTCCCCAGGCTCACCACTCTCTGGCTGAAGAAATGTCTCCTCATTTCTGTTTTAAATTGACCCCCTTAAGATTAGGAATAAAACAATTCAAACCAGTAGAACCATTTGGAATCACAGGGACCATCAGATGTTAAAGACCATGTCGAGGGCTTATAGTCGGGACTATCTAGATGATTGGGATAAGGGAATTCTGGGTTGTACCTTTTGCAATCAGAAATGCACCAACTGAATTAATCAAATTCAGTCCACTTGAATTACTTTTTGGGCATGAAGTGAGAGGACCGTTAAAATTGATTAAGGAGAAATTGGTAAGTCAGAACTCAGAGACTACATATTTGGATTATGTGTCAAATTTTAGGGAACAATTAAAAAGAGCGGGAGAGTTGGATGGACAGCATTTAAACGTCGAAGAGTGTGATGCTGGAAAAGCAGAGCAGGTCGGGCAGCATCCGAATGATTGATTCATTCCTGATGAAGGGCTTTAGTTCGAAATGTTGATTCTCCTGCTCCTCAGATGCTGCCTGACCAGCTGTGCTTTTCCAGAGCCACACTCTTTGACTCTGATCTCTATCTACAGTGCTCACTTTCTCCCAGCATTTAAAAGTACCATAGCATACATTGAAGCAGGAAGCAGATAAGAAATCAGAAACTTGCAGTTTTGCTATTGGAGATAAGGTGTTCGGATTACTTCCAATGATAGGTGAACCTTGAAAAGCAAGGTTTAGTGCACCCTATCAAGTCAAAAGGAGATTGAGTGAGGTGAACTATTTGATAAGGACTCCAGACAGAAAGAAATCTCTCAGAGTGTGTCATGTGAATATGCTTAAAAGGTATTTTAACAGGGAGGAAAAGAAAAAGGAGATTGTTGTTGGTTATAATAGAGTGAAGAACCAAGTTCAAAGGATTCTGAATTGGACATTCCTCAAATTAGACTGGACATTGAAGAAATTGTCAAAAACTGGGATAAATTATTGAGTTACCTTACAGAGGAAAATGGAAATGACTTGAAAGAGTTATTACTATTGTGCGGGGAGATATGTAGAAATAAGCTGGTAATGACTAACCTAATTATGCATGTTGTAGATATAGGAGATGCTGAGGTTGTAAGTTTGCTCACTGAACTGGAAGGTTTGTTTTCAGACATTTCATCATCATGCCAAGTAATATCATTAGTGAGCTTCCAGTGAATCGCTAGTGTTCAGTCCCAGTTTCTATTTCTGTGTCTTGGTCTGTTATGTTGGGTTATATCATTTCCAATTCTTTTTTTCAGAGTTTGGTAAATGGGGTCCATACTGATATGTTTATTGATGGAGTTCTGGTTTGAATGCCAGACCTCTAGGAATTCCCGTCCGTGTCCCTGTTTCACCTGTCCATGGATGGATGCTTTGTCCCAGTCAAAGTGGTGTCTTTCTTCATCTGTATGTAAGGATACTAATGAGAGTGGGCCATATCTTTTGGTGGCTGGTTTTCTGCCTGCCTGACCGATGTAGTATTTGGTACAGACCTTGCATGGTATTTTAGTAAATGACATTTGTTTTGATAGTTGTTTGTATAGGGTCTTTTAGTTTCATCAGCCACTGTTTAAGTGTGCTGGCAGGGTTTGTGGGCTACCATGGTGCCTAGGGGTTGGGGTTGTCTGTCATTTCCGAGATGTCTTTGATGTAGGGGAGAGTGGCTCGAGTTTCTGGGCACGTTGTGTCTGTTTGTTTGGGTTCGTTGTTTAGGAAATGGCTGACTATGTTTATTGAATACCCGTTCTTCTTGAATATGCTGTATAGGTTTTTATTTTCACCGGAGGCTCACAGACGATGTCACCGAGTATGGTGACGAAACATCTGAAAACAAATCTTCCAGCTCAGCGAGCAAACGTACAACCTGAACGACAACCTGAGCTACAAATCTTCTCCAATATTGCACTGGAGATGCCGTTCCAATTAAGCAACATCCTTATAGGCATAACCCTCTAAAGTTGATACAGGTTCAAAAGTAGATTGAGCACATGCTCAAGACAATGTAACCAAAGTGAGTTACAGTGACTGGAGCTCACCCATGGGTGCTGAAGCCAGATGGTACCTGACAATTATGTGTTTGGAAGACTGTGTTGAGAAGGTGGGACAAGCAACTTAGTTGCACTTGCTCAAAAGATACTGGCAAACACCTATGTCAGAAAGAGCAAAGGCAATTTGGGCTTTCATAATGCCAAATACACTGTATCAGTTTCAAGTCATGCCATTTCAGAGATTAACCAATAAGGTCATTGCCAGATTACCCAAGTGTGTTGTATGTATCTATCACCTGGTGATTTTTAGTCACCCATGGAAGGAACATTTACAACATTTGCCAGACTTGTTTGATCAACTTCGGAAGGGGGTCTTGATGATAAAGCTGGCTAAAAGTGAATTTGCCAAAGTCCAAGTCACCTTCCTGGGCCATGTTATTGGACACAGACAAATGGCCCCACGGGATGCAACAGCAAAGGTAATTGGGGAGGTCCCCACACCATCGACAAAAAGAGCAGTACAATGGTTCCTGGGATTGAGTGGATTTTATTGAAAATTCATACCAAATTTTAGTGTGGCTGCTCACTGAATTGCTAAAGAAAGGCAAGAAGTTTCAGTGGACAGTCAACTGTCAGAAGGCATTTGACAGCCTGAAAGCTGTGTTAACCACTGTTTCTGTATTAGCCACACCTAATGACACAAAGTCATTCAAGATGGCTATCAATGCAAGTGATGTGGATATCGGTGCTGTGCTCTTGCAAGAAGATGATGAGAAGATAGAAAGATCAATATTTCTCCAAAAGTTGAACATTCATCAGGAGAAATATTCGACGGCCGAGATGGAGACTTTGAATTTGGTGTTGGCGTTACAATATTTCAGTGTTTATGCTACCAGTTACATATCTGAGACAATCATATACACTGATTATAATCCATTGAAGTTTGTGGAGAAATTTAAGGGCAAAAATGCCAGCTTGTTAACAGCCATTAAATGTGAAAATTGTGCATTTGGCAGGATGAGAAAATGTGATTGCTGATGCATGATCACGACTTGACAATAGGTGGATGAAGGTGAGGGAGGAGGTGATAGGTCGGGGGGGGAGTGATGGAGGCTTGGGACTGGGATAATGTGGGGGGAGGGGAAATGAAGAAGCTGTTGAAATCCACATTGATCCCATGTGGTTGTAGGATCCCAAGGCAGATTATGAGGCATTCCTCCTCCAGGAGTGGGGTGGTAGGGGTTTGGCGTTGGAGGAGGCCCAGCATCTGTGTGTCCTTGATGGAGTGGGAAGGGATGTTGAAGTGTTCAGCCATGGGCCGGTGGGGTTGGTGGGTGCAGGTGTCTCAGAGATGTTCTCTGAAACGATCTGCAAGTAGGGAACCTGTCTCCCCGATGTAGAGGAGACCACACTGGGTGCAACGGATGTAGTAGATGACATTGGGAAAGGTACAGGTAGGTTTTTGACAGATGTGGAAGGATCCCTTGGGGCCTTGGATGGAGATGAGAGGAGTGGTGTGGGTGCAGGTTTTGCATTTCCTGTGGTGGCAGGGAAAGGTGCCAAGAGTGGGGTGTGGGATGGTGGGGGGTGTGGACCTGACGAGGGAGTCGCAGAGGGAATGGTCTCTTTGGAATGCTGATAGGAGTGGAGAGGGAAATATATCCCTGCTGGTGGGGTCCATTTGGATGTGGTGGAAATGGCAGAGGATGATGTGTTGTATGCGGAGGTTGGTGGGGTGGAAGGTGAGGACCAGAGGGGTTCTTTTCCTTGTTGCGTTGGGAGGGGTGGGGTTCAAGGGCATTGGTGAATGAAGTGGAGAAGATGCACTGGAGGGCATCATCAACCACGTGGGAAGGGAAGTTGTGATATTTGAAGAAGGAGGCCATCTGGGACTTTCTGGAATTGGTCATCCTGGGAACAGATGCATTGGAGGCAGAGGAATTGGGAATAAGGGATGGCATTTTTTACAGGAGGTAGGGTGGGAGGAGGTGTAGTCTAGATAGCTGTGGGAGTCAATGGGTTTGTAGTAGTTGTCCATAGTTAGTTGGTTGCCGGAGACAGTGATGGATCTCCCAATCACAGCCTCCAATCTCATTGAGGGAAGATTTCTTCACTCAGAGGGTAGTGCAATTCTCTTCCATAGGAGGCTGTGGAGACCACATCACAGAATATATTCAAGAAAGATGCTGATGAAGTTTTAGATTTTAAAGGCATCAAGAGGTAGTTGGAGATAATGGGACCACAGTATTAAGATAGATCAGCCACGATGATCTTGAATGGGCGAGCAGGCACGAGGGGCTGAATGGCCGACCATGCTCCTCTTTTGTATGTTTCTGGGTTTAATGCCCATTGAAAGGATGAAACCATTTTACAGTGTCTGCTGGAAAGCATTAGTACATCTGCAGGCTGTGGGCAGGTTCAGCTGATTTCCCTGCCTTAGTTATACAGCATGGTTATCGAGGGCTGATAGGCCTGTATTGTGCTGCACTGTTCTATGTTCTTAAACCAATGACTCACCTTCAGCAGACGGGAGCTGATTGGTTTCTGTTGACTGATTTTACTTCAATTAAATGAACCATTGGTATCTCATGCATTTGTTTGTCATCTTCTGTCATCAAGATAGATCCCCAGAGGTCTCCAACTCTGTGTATTTCAGCCAAATCGTTTCTCTGCTACTCAGTCTGAAATGATTGTCCTGAATTGTTCTGAGAATGTACCTCTGCGTCTTCGACTCTCCAACCAGAGATTATAGGATCACAAGAAATGGGAACAGGAATAGGCTATTCGGTCCTTTGACCCTGCTCCACCATTCAATAGGATCATGGCTGATCCAACATTCCTCACATCCACTTTCCAGCCCTTTTCCCATAATGTTGGATTCCCTGATCTATCTCAGCCTTAAACATGCACAAAGCCTCTGCCCCCACAGTTCTCAGTGGTAAGGAGTTCCAAAGACTCATAACTCTCTGAGAGAAGAAATTCCTCCTCATCTCAGTCTTAAATTGGTGCCCCTTTACTCTGAGACTGTGCCCTCTGGTCCCAGACTCTCCATGATGGGAAACATCCTCTCAGCATTGACCCTGGCAACCCACATAAAAATCCTCCATATTTCAATGAGATCACTTCTCATGCTTCCAAACCCAATGTGAAGGTGCTGGTCACTTCCCCTGATGAAGGAGCAGTGCTCTGATAGCTTGTGATTTCAAATAAACCTGTTAGACCATAACCTGGTGTCATGTGACTTCTGGCTTCTTCTAAACTCCAGTGAATAGGGTCCCAACCTGATTAGTCTTCACTCAAAAGACATCCTTTCCATACCAGGCATCATCTGAGTGAACTGCCTCCAATGAAATCATATCTTTCCTTAAATAAAGGGACCAAAACTGCTCACAGTGCTCCAACCTTGTACAGTTGCATTGTGACTTCCCTCCTCTTAGACTCCAACTCCCTGGAAATAAGGCCCAATATTCCAGGAGCCTTCCTGATTACCTGCTGCCCCCTGGGTGTGAACTTGCTGCGTTTTGTGCACAAGTCATCTCAAGTCCCTTTGTGTTGCAGCTTCCTGTAGATTTTCTCCATTTAAATAATATTCTGTTCTTTTGTTCTCCTTTCCAACATGAACAAATTATACTTCCCTGTATTATACTCCATTTGTCAATTTTTTTGCTGATGTATTTTACCTATCAGTATCTCTGTGTAAACTGTTTATACAACCTCTCATAAACTGCCTTTCCACCTATTTATTGCTCTTATCTATTCCACTCACTGCATTCCACACTGAAATGTTGTGGAGGCAGGTTCAATCAAGGGATTTGAGAGTGTGTTGAATGGTTATTTGGATAATAATGGTGTGCACAGATATGGGGTGAAGGTATGAGACTGGCTCTGGGGGATAGAATTGGTGCAGACATGATGATGTGAATGGTCTCTTTCTGCACTGCTGTAATTCCATAAATCTGTGATTCTGAAAAATATTCCAGCAGATATTGTTCAGCATGACTTGCCTCTCATAAACACACACTTTCCTTGTCCAATCCCATGATTGCTTTCCAAATGTTATTATTTCCTTTCTAGTGGACTCTAGCATGAACAGTGACATTAACCTCACTGCTTCTCTGTTTATCATTTCCTCGGTTTTTATATAATACGGTTTTATTTACTCCCCTTCAGTCCGGAGAATTTTGGAAGATGACCACCAATATATCCAGGACAACTTCCTTTAGCATTCTTGGATATCTGTCAGCCTTTGACCCTATTCATTTCCCCAAGACTGTTTTCTAATTCATCCTGATTTCCTTCAATTCCACCCTCTCACTTCATACCCTCGCATTTCTGGGGGGTTATTGTACCCACTTTTGTGAAGGTAGAAGCAAAGTACATATTCAATCATTCCTTTGTTCCCAATTATAATGACCCCAGTTTCTGACTGTAAAGGATGACCATTTACATTTACCAATCTTTTTCAAGTATTTACAAGAGCTTTTGTAATCAGTTTCTATGTTCCCCCCAAATTTTCTCTTGTTGTCTATATCCTCATCTTGATCAAGCTGTCCACCCTGTTTTGTTCAATTCTCGAATCTTTCTAATCCTCAGGAATAAATTCCAAGAAATAAATATCAGTGAATACCAGAAAAAGGGGTTATCAGATGGTGCAGCACAGAAGGAGACCACTCAGCTCATTCTCTTTGAAATGACAAATCAATCAGCCCCTCTCCCCATTCTTTCCCCATTCCCCTGTTAGAGTCATAGAGTCATAGAGATGTACAGCATGGAAACAGACCCTTCGGTCCAACCCGTCCATGCCGACCAGATATCCCAACCCAATCTAGTCCCA
>NC_057724.1:78799278-78828757 GCF_004010195.1 Chiloscyllium plagiosum | reverse complement strand
ACCCTCTGTCTTCTACCTTTAAGCCAGTTCTGTATCCAAATGGCTAGTTCTCCCTGTATTCCATGAGATCTAACCTTGCTAATCAGTCTCCCATGGGGAACCTTGCCAAACGCCTTACTGAAGTCCATATAGATCACATCTACCGCTCTGCCCTCATCAATCCTCTTTGTTACTTCCCCATCCCCCCACCCCGTTCATTCCTCATCCCCTGTTCCTTCCCCATTCCCCCGATCCCCTGCACAATTTCCTTTTTCAAGTATTTGCCTAATGAGTTAATTAGATTCACAGATCCATACATTGCAAGAGTGACCCTTTGGCCCATCAAGTCTGTACCACTAAAAATACCGACACTTGGCCATGTGTGTGTGTGTGTGTGTCCCCCTCTGGTTACTGATCTTCCTGCCAATGAAAACAGTTTCTCCATTGAAGTGAAGTAAAGCCCCAGAACAGTTTGAACATCTCCATTAAATCAACATACATTACGTTCATGTTTCAACATCTCATGAGCGTCAGGTCATAAATGGGTGGCACGGTGGTTCAGTGGTTCACACTAATGCTTCACAGCAACAGGGTCCCAGATTCAATTCCAGCCTCGGGCGTCTGTCTGTGTGGAGTTTGCACATTCTCCCCGTGTCTGTGTGGTTTTCCTCTGAGTGCTCTGGTTTCCTCCCATAGTCCAATGATGTGCAGGTCAGGGTAGATTGGCCATGCTGAATTGCCAGACGTGTTAGGTGCATTAGTCAGAGGGAAATGGGTCTGGGTGGGTTACTCTTTGGAGGGTTGGTGTGGACATGTTGGGCTGAAGGGCCTGTTTCCACACTGTAGGGAATCTAATCATATCTGTTTTCCAAATTTTGGAGTTAATCTAAGACCAAGTGGTTAAAATATTTTATTTGTAGCAAGGGAATGATGTGTAGATGAGGCAGAAGTATTTGAGTTTTGGTTAATAAAGATTCGAATAAAACTGGCATGTTTACATTGATTTAACAAATACCCGATTAGCTTTGTAAACAGATAGTTCTGTCTGTTATAATTTTATAGATAATTCTAATTCTACATAAAGACAAACAATGGTTGAAGGGTGACAAAACAAGCCAATAATTTGCCAAATCTTGAGGCTGAGGTTGCTCCCTGAGATAGCATGTTGAATTTTCTAAGTTTGAGCACAGCTGTCAGGAGATCTGGATTTGACCTCGGTCATTGAGTAGGTCATACTGTCAACAAAACATCGTCCAGTACATGGACTCTGTGGCTAATCATTGAACAACTGAGGGCTCCTTTCCATCAATTAGTTCATCCATTGAATTTCTATTTCCTAACAGACAATAATGGCAGAAATTGAGTTGTTATTAATTGTTAGTCTTCTCGGGCTCTTCAAGTTCAGTCATGGCGAAGGTATGTATATTTTCAATTGACTTCTTTAGCGGAAATTAAAATTCAATCAAAAGCAACATAGACTTCAGGATTTTCCGGAAGGAGTTTTGTTTTAAAACCTTTCACATTACTTGCTGACCTAGGGTACTACATGCTTTCTGATCCACCATTTCCTAAATTATTTTCTCCTTATGTCTTCCCCTCGACAGGGGACTACATTAGAACAGTGTGATTCTCCACTGAAGGGTGGGTGCTACAGTTACAGATTAGGAACATAAAAACAGCGAACATATGAGCAGGAGTAGGCCCTTCGACCCTTCAAGCCTGCTCCACTATTCAATACAGTCAGAGCTGATTATCCTGTTTTTGTCCTACAATTTTGATCCCCCTATCCTTAAGAACCAGACCTAACTCCTTGAAAACATTCAATGTTTTGGCCTAAACCGCTTTCTGTAGTAGTGAATTCCACAGGCTCCTCACTCTCTGGGTAAAGGCATTTCTCCCCATCTCAGTCCTAACTGGCCCACCCCAAATTCTTAGATAGCAAGCGTTGGTTCTGGATAGAATAAACTTGTGATGGATTAGAATTCAGTGTGCCAGAGTCTTGGGAGGGTGGCATATTTGTAGATGTTGGTTGTAACTGACAAAGCTGAAGTTAATCTGTTGCCACTGTTCAATACAACTTTATTTTTTGGCAGTGATGTGAGGTGGGCATGGCTGGATAGGCCAGCAGTTATCACCAATCCCTTGTTGCCCTTGGGAAGGTGGTGGTAAGCTGCCTTTTCAAAGTGCTGCAGTTCGTTTAGTGTAGGAAAAGCCACAATGTTCCTAGGGAGGGAATTCTAGGATTTTAACCCAGTGACAGAGCAGGAACAGTGATATATTTCCAAGTCAGGATGGTGAGTGGCTTGGAATGGAACTTGCAGGGGGTGGTGTTCCCATGGATCTGCTGCCCTTGTCCTTCTCGATGGAAGTGTTAATTGACGACCAAAGCAAAATAGTTTTGTGAACCACTTCAGAGGGACATTACGGATTAACCATTTTGTTAACAAACTGGAGACACACATAGACTGAGACCAGAGAGATTTCCTTCTGGAAAGGATACTGTGAACTAATAAAGAATTTAACAACAGCATCGTGACCACTTTCACTGATGCAAATGTTCTAACTTTCACATTTAGTAAATTTGGATTTTAGAATCTTTGGATTGTTTGTCCTTTGGCCTTATATTTCTCAGAAAGCGTCATATCGTAAATCTCACGAGGCTGTTGCCAGCTTTATTTGCTCCACTGTAACTATCTTTCTAACTCACGGCCGAATGGAAATGCTGATTAAACTGAAGCCTCTTCCATGAAGTAGATGTTTGTCTCCCATCAGAGAGACAAACTGATGAACCTTGTTCTCATTTCCTGAAAATAACAATTTCCCTCTGCCTCTCCGGGCCCACCACCTTCTCCATTCACCTTTTGACGGATGGGAAAGACCTTGAGTATAAAATATACATGTCCTACTTCTGGGGCAAGGTTCTCATAGTAAGGACCACAGGCAAATGTATTTTCTCCCACATACTGTTCCCTGTGCTGTCTTGGATTATGTAAACTCAGAAGAAAACACACTTGCTTTGTGAGTTCGTGGCCACACTGGGGGAGATAGGAGCTAGGAACTGCTTCAAAGGCCACTATTTGATGCTGTATTATAATGTCAATGTGTTTGAAAGCATTGATTTGTCAGAGGGATCTGTCCTTTAAAGATAAGTTGATTCTTACTGACCAGTCTTGTGTAGTTGTCACCATACAGTGCAGTAACTTTCTAATCAGCAAAACAATCGTGATACATTACAAAATATAAGAAAATGTTCTCTCAGCCTCTGCTATCATATTTTGTACCAGGATTTAAATCAATTGACTTTGCTGGCTGTTAAAGCAGTCTTTGAAAGTTGATATTAATATCTGGACCTGCTCCTTTCCATCCAGACAGACACCTTGCTCTGAAATGGAAACGGGAGACCATTCTGCTCAGTCAGTTTCAAACAACATAGTGGGGCATTTTTCATTATAACAGCTATAATCATAATGAATGTATGGCTGGATTTCAAAAACCGTATGGACAATAATTCAGCAGGTTAATCCAAGAACAATTGATATTTTTAGCAACAGAGTGTACCTTTGGTGTAGTTTCTTGTTTGTTTACAAACCCAATTGACACTTAACAGGTGACATTTAACTTTGCACTAGAATAGCATTTCACTCAGTATCAATGGAAAATGCAGGAAATATACATCACGGTGGCAACATATTTGGAGATAGATAAAGAGTTTACATTTCAAAAATGTTGCTGGGAATTGAAGATTTCAGATCTAAAAGCAGACTGGAGAGACTGGGCCATTTTTCACTGGAGTGTAGGAGTTGAGAGTTGAGGTTTATAAAATCATGAGGGGCATAGATAAGATGAATGACAAGCGTCTTTCCCCAGGGCGGGGGAGGTCAAAACTAGGGGCATATTTTTAAGGTGAGACAAGAAAGATTTAAAAGGACCGGAGGGGCAACGTTTTTACACAGAGGGTGGTTCGTGTGTGGAATGAACTGCCACTGAAAGTAATGGATGCAGGTACAGTTGCCACTTTTAAAAGACACTTGGATAAGTTCATGAATAGGAAAGGTTTGGAGGGATGTGGGCCGAGCACAGGCAGGCAGGGCTGGTCGAGTTTGAGAACGAGGTTGGCATGGACCAGTTGGACTGAAGGGTCTGTTTCCATGCCGTATGACTCTATAACTCTATAATATGATGCACAAAACTTCAAAACCTATTTGATAATTCACTAAATTTAACAACATCGAATCACAGAACATTCTGAGGCTGTGCTATGCTAAGGACGTGCACTGAGGAGCTATTGAAGCTGCTCCAGTCCCGTGTTGGCTGAGTGTGACATTGTGCAGATTTCCGATGCTTTGTTCAGGCAGCACTGTGAATCAGAGCACGGCTGTCACAAGGAAACTGGATTAGATTAGATTCCCTACAGTGTGGAAACAGGGCCTTCAACCCAACAAGTCCACACCCACCCTCTGGAGAGTAACTCACCTTGACTCATTTCCCTATGTTTACCCCTGACTAATGCACCTAACACTATGGGCAATTTAGCGTGGCCAATTAACCTGACCTGCACATCTTTGGATTGTGGGAGGAGACCAGAGCACCCAGAGGAAACCTACACAGACAGGGGGAGAATGTGCAAACACCCAAGTCACCCAAGGCTGGAATCGAACCTGGGTCCCTGGCGCTGTGAGGCAGCAATGCTAACCACTAGGCCACCATGCTACCCTGGCGCTCAGTGCCTGGGTGCAGGCCCTGACTGAGGGCAAAGCCATATACAGGATCAAGGTAAAAGAAATAACTGGGCATGGGAAGGACAGGCATTAGGAACATTGGGGCCAACATGGAACGTCCTGGGGAATGAGGAAATAATGAGAAAAGAAAGAAGGCGTCTTTATTTATCACCTCACGAGCAGAATACTCACTGGTATCATGCATGGAATCATGGGTCTACAAAGAGAGACAAGCGAAAAGATCATCTGTTTGATTTATACTGAGGGACAAATGATAGCCTGAACACTGACCCTTACTCTTTAAATAGTGTCATGGGATCTTTCAAAGGACAATCACAATTTAACACGTCATCCAAAGGAGGGCACCTCTGACAATGTAGCAGTCCCTCAGCATTGGCCTAATTTATATCCAAGCCTGGGGTTGAAATCCATGAGTTTCAGAAACTGTTAGGAATACCACTAAACCAAAGCTAAATAAATAACAGCTATGTAAAAGTATAGCAGTAATAGAAGGGATGGATGGTTCAGAAATCCAGAAGAGACTGACAAGCGTACATAGAGGGATACAGGAGATGAAAGGGACAAATGCAACTGAAACTGTGTAACAGGACCCGCAATCTCTGAAATGGTTTGGAAAAAAAATGGATTACTGTTCCCGTTGCAGACTCCTCATCCAGAGTATTAGCCCATCTGTCCTCTTCAGATGGACAGACTCCATATTTCCACCTTTTTAACTTATACTTTCTGGTGCACTTCTCATCTCTAACACCCAGTGTCCTTTCTGGGAGTAACATCACCTTTACTATTGTGCCAATTATTCTCTGTTGTCTCTCCCCACTCTATGAACCAATATGGATCCTTTCACATTCAACCACCCTGTCTGTCCTGGTTCCTGAGTGACCGACCCAGCCAGCCCCAGTCCCACTCTCCAGCCCTATTTCCATAGCCCTCTAACTTCATCACTTTCAAATATACATCCATCTCTCTTTTGGAACCTCCTGTGGAATCCCCCTCCCCCATTCTCCCCAGGCAGCACATTCCAAATCCAAACAACTCTGAGTAAAGAATCACTCTGAATTCTCTCACTGCCAAGTTTGATGTTGTGACCCCTAGTTACTGACATACTAACTAGTGGAAACAGAATATCCTCTTTCCCCTGTCAAAATTGTTCACAATTTTTGAAAACTTCAATAAGGTCACTACTTAATCTTCTGTGTTCCAAGGAGAATAAGCTCAATTTCTCTAATCTTTCCTTGTATCGAAAATATCTAATTCCTTGCATCATTCTAAGAAATCTCCTTCTTACACACTCCAGGAATTTAACGTCCTTCCTGGGTAGGGTGCTGGGAAATGGACGCAATACCCCAAATGTTCTCTGATATTCAGTTTAACCTCCTATTGTCCTTTTCATTCCTTTCAGTTTTTCTCCAAAGCCAAAATGCCAACAATGTCTTGCAGAGGCAGAAACGAGCCAACAGCGTTTTTGAAGAAATGAAACCAGATAACTTAGAAAGAGAGTGCATTGAGGAAAGATGCTCTTTTGAAGAGGCACGGGAAATATTTGAAAACAAAGAATCCACGGTAATGTTTACAGAACCATGAGTGAATTGTAACAAATGATACAAAGCAAAACCTGTGTGTTAAAATATTATTGTTAAAATTACTCCACTAATATTCATTCATGGTGATAGAATATATCGGAACAGAGTTTAAGATAAATGTTGAGAATTGGTGCAGGAGTTTTTCTCAATATCTTCATTCCTGTTTCACTTCTTTGATGATCTCAAGCCAACTTCCAACTCTCAAATACATAATAAAAACTGAAAGAGCTGCGGATGCTGTAAATCTGAAACAAAAACAGAAATTGCTGCAAAACTTCAGCAGGTCTGGCAGTATCTGTGGAGAGAAATCAGAGCTAACGTTTCGGGTCTGGTAACGCTTCCTCAGAATCAATAGTAGCTCAGAAAATGGTGATTTATATGCAGAAGAGAGGGTGTGGGGAGGGAGTAAGGAGTAAACGATGTGGGGATCGAGCCCACAGAGATCCCTCTCTCTCTCTTTGAGCTCTATCCCCACCTATTGTTTTGAGGAAGAGTCACCAACCAGAAACGTTATCTCTGACTTCTCTCTACAGATGCTGCCAGACCAGCTGGGTTTTTCCTGCAATTTCTATCCTTGTCACAGACACGTAATCCTCCTCTCCTTCCAATCCATGGGTGTCTACGCATCCCAATCCCCCCCATTCACTGTGCCCCTACACCTCCATCAGCTCCATTGCCCCTAATCTTCAAGCCTACCTTTCCCTTGCATCATCAGCCCTTCCGTGCACTTCTGAGACCATTCCCTAAATGCTACATCCTTATACTGAGTCATAGTCATACAGTGATAGAGTCATACAGCACGGAATCAGACCCTTCCATTCAACCAGCCCAGGCTGACCATATTCCCAAACTAAACTAGCTCCACCTGCCTGCACTCGGCCCATATCCCTCCAAACCTTTCCTGTTCATGTACTTATCCAAAGGTTTTTTAAATATTGTAACTGTAACACTTCCTCTGACAGTACCTTCCACACACACCCTTTGTAAAAACGTTGCCCCTTATGTCCTTTTTAAATCTTTCTCCTCTCCACCTTAAACATATGTCCCCTTGTTTTGAACTCCCCGCCTTCAGGAAAAGGCTATTTACCTTATCAGTGCCCTGCATAATTTTATAAATCTCTATAAGGTCACACCTCAGCCTCCTTTGCTCCAATGAAAGAAGTACCAGCCTATCCCAGCCTATCCAGTGTATTTTTATATCTCAAACCTTCCAGTCCATGCAATAACCTAAAAAAAATCTTTTTCTGTGCCGTCCCAGTTTAATAATATCCTGTACAACCTCAACATGGCGTCCCAATTCCTACATTCAAAGATCTGAGCAATGAAGGCAAGCATGCCAAACACTTTCTTAACCACCCTGTCTACCTGTGATGCCACTTTCAAAGAATTATGTTCTCAAAAGTCTTGTCAAGCCTATACTATTAATTATGCTTCCATCACATCGATTTGTTTTGGCTCATCAAGTCTGGATTGGACACCAAGCATCAACCTATTCTTATCCTATTTTCCAGAATTTATACACCACAGCATTTCAAGTGCTCATCTAATTAATTCTCATAATACTGGAATGAATCTTGCTGACAACTTCTGCTCATTGCCTGGTCACTTCTTTGTGAAGTATTTAGGATACGTTAAATTTTCAGTCTGTCCTGGGAAATGATGGGACAATTCACATGCAGCGGAATGTTTCTGGTTCATAAACTTAATATTATCATTTCTGACAACTGCATATCAGCATCTGAGTTATTTATACATGTGACATATGTATCCATATAATTTTCAATTTCTTTTCCAGGCTGAATTTTGGAATAATTACTTGGGTAAGATATTTTTAACAATCTTTTTAATGTTTAGTATTTAACTTTAACTATGTAACTCTTTAAATGAACCAGACTGATTCCTGGGATGACAGGATGGACATATGGAAACTGGATCGGTTAGGCCTATATTCATTAGACTTCAGAGGAATAAGGGGGTGATCTCATAGAAATCTATCAAATTCGAAGAGGACCAGCCAGGGTAAACACAGAAAGGCAATAACCAGGGAGTCCTGAACCAGGTGTCACAGTAAGGATACAGGGTGGACCATTTAGGACTTAGATGAGGATAAATGTCTTCACCCAGATGGTGGTGAGCCTATGGAACTCTCTGAGGCCAGAACATTGACTGTTTCAAAGAAGGAATTATATACAGTTCTTGTGGCTAAAGGGATCAAAGGGTGAAAGCAGGACTGAGTTTGATGATCAGCCATGTTCACAGTGAATAGTGGGCAGGCTCGAAGGGCCGAATGGACTTCTGACGGTCCTATTCTTTTTGTTTCTCTGTTAACTTTTAATTAACTAAAGAGATAAACATCCAGCAGAAAAAGGAACTAACTTCAACAATTGTCAATTTTTTCCTGTTCTGAGCAATGATATACATGAAATTACACATCAACACGGCATTCTGAAGCAAAATCAGGTAAACAAATAAGATTTAGGCCTGAATGTCTTCCTGAATTGGGAATGTTGCAAGTTTACCTAAAACTATTTCTTCAACCAAATCAAAGCTTTCATTTAAACGTTAATAAATCTGTGAAGTAAATTATAAATGAGAATGGTTGTATGGCAATCTAAGATAGAGGTCAGGAAAAAATTGTGGCTGTTAAGAGCTGCACCTTTTTTGAGGTATTTTCAGGGTTGGAGGTGATTTCCTCACATTCTCGGAGCAGTAATTACTGTTTTATAAGCTGTTGCATTGTTTTGGAACTTTGGGGAAAAAATGTCAGCACTACAGCTCTTTTAAAAAAGGAGGAAGGCAGACAAAGGCAGTGACCAGCAGGTAGGAAGTGAATCAACAGAGAAAGAATCCTACACTGCTGTCTGAGCCAGCAATGAACCTTCACAGCTACTGCCTCTGCTGTCTGATTTCAAGTACCTCTGGTCATCGGAGTTTGGAGGCTGGTACAAAGACAATATTAAAAGTCATCTGGATGGGGATGTGAAGAGGAAAAGCTTAGAGAGATATGGACCAAATGCTGACTAATGGGACTAGATTAATTTAGGATATCTGGTCACCACGGACAAGTTGGACCAAGGGGCCTGTTTCCGTGCTGTATATCTGTGTGATTCTACGATTTAATAAATGAAGTAGATCTGTTTGCAATGACAGATTGCTCTGTAACTAGATTTGAAGCAATTTGGGGAAAAAGAGTCCTGAATCTAAGTAAAGTACAAAGATATGAGGCACAAATTGGCAATGATGGATTGGCAGTGGACAAGCAGTGGTTTTGATTTAAAGAATGTGTGTGTGAATTTACAACAATTATTCATTCCTGTCTGGCACAAAAATGTGTGAGGAAAGGTGGTTCAATCATGGCAGACAAAAGAAAATATTAGATCCAAAGATGAAACATACAAAATTACCAGAAAATGCAGCAAACCTGAGGACTGACAGCATTTTAGTGTTCAGCAAATGCTAAAAAAAAGAAAGCTATTTTGATCAAGGGGGTAAACGTATAAAGATTGCAGTGAGTGCAGAAACTGTCTGCAAAATCTTCAATGGACTTGTGACGAGAGGAAGATTAATAAAGATAAAGTAAGAAGCTGTGGAGGGGAAAATGGGAAACAAAGGAATTGCAGAATAATTGAACACATACTTTGGTTCTGACTTCGCAAAAGTGGACACGAGTAACCTCCCGGAAATGTTAGGCAACCAGGGGCCTAGTGAGGAGTCAAGCTGAAGGCTATCAGTATAGGAAGAAAACAGTTCTGAGGAAATTGATGTGGTTAAAGGTGGACAATGGTTACAAAGGCCCAACAACGTCTCTTCTTTCTCAGGCAGCTGAGGAAATTTGGCGTGATGGCGAATACCCTGCCAACCTTTGTGGGTGTGCCATCAAGAGCATTCTGTCTGGATGTATCACTAACTGATACGTCAACTGTACCATTCAAGATTGGAGACAGTTACAGAGAGTGGTGAACTCGGCCCGGACAATCACAAAGGCCAACCTCCCACCTGTAGAATCCATCTGCCAGGTCCGCTGTCAAGGAAAGACTGCCAGCATTCTCAAAGATCCATCCCACTCTGGCAATGTTTTTCTACAACCTCTACCATCGGGGAGAAGGTACAGAAGCCTGAACACACACACCAGCTGGTTTTGAAACAGTTTCTACCCTACTGTTGTTAGAATACTGAATGGACTCACAAACTCTTAACATTCGCCTGTACCTGTGTTTTTTGTTTTACTGCTGTTTACCTATTATTTACTTATCTCCGCTATTTAACTCTGATCTGCCTGTATTGTTCACAAGACAAAGCTTTTCACTGTGCCTCGGTACACATGACAATCAATTCAATTCAATTCAATTCAATCCCCAGAGCCTGACAATCTACATCCCATTCATGATGAAGGGCTTTTGTCCGAAATGTCGATTTTACTGCTCCTCAGATGCTGCCTGAACTGCTGTGCTCTTCCAGCACCACTAATCCAGAATCTACATCCCAGCTACTAAAGGAAGTGACCCTGGAACTATTGGATGTATTGGTGGTCATCTTCCAAAATGTTATTGACTCCGAAGCAGTTTTCATTAATTGTAATGTAGCTTCACTCCAAGAAAAACAGAGAATGCCAGACCGATCAGCCAAACAGCAGGAGTAGGAAAAATACTGGAAACTATTATAAAAGATACGATAACAGAACATTAAAAACATTAATGGGATGACAACACAAAGGATTGGGGATGATATTTTGGCATGGTTTGAGAATTGGCTCACAGACAGAAAGCAGAGTGGGAAGAAATGGGTGTTTTTGCATGTGGCTGACACTGGGTACTGGGTGTTGCAATGGGACCCAGCTATACATGATCTTGAAATAACCGGATGAGGGAACTGAGTGAAGCATTTACAAGTTTGTTGCTGACACAAAACTGAGCAGGATTGCGAGAGGGGGGAGAATGCAAGGAAGTTTCCAGGTGAGTTAGACAAGTGACAGGGCCAACAAATGGCATAGATAGCACAATGTGGCTAGTTATTAAGTTCTACTCTTCAGTGTGAAAATCAGAAAAGAAGCATTTCATTTAACTGGTGACCTATTGGGAAATGGGGATAAAAGGGGTCTGGGTGTCAATGAAAGTAGACAGACAGGTGCAGCAAGTAACGAGAAAGACAGATGGTACGTTGGCTATCATTGGAAGAGGATTTGAGTTCCGAAGTAAGGGTGTCTTGCTGCAGTTTGCAGGGCCTTGGTAAGACCATACCTGGAATATTGTGTGCAGTTTTGGTCTCCATACCGAATAGAGGATATAGCCGCCACACAGGGAGTGCAGTGAAGGTTCATTTGGCTGATAACTGGGTTTAAAAAAAAATTCATTCATGGGACGAAGGCATCGCTGACCAGACAAGCAACTGTTGTCCATCCCTAATTGCTCAGGGGGCAGTTAAGAGTGAACCACATTGCTGTGGGTCTGGAGTCACCTATCAGCCAGACCAGGTAAGGATGGCAGTTTCCTTCCCTGAAGGACATGAGTGACCCAGATGGGTTTTTCTGATTCATGGTCATCATTAGATTCTCAATTGCGGATTTTTAGTGAACACAAATTCCACCAACTGCTGTGGTGGGATTTGAACCCAGGTCCCCCCGAATATTACCTGGGTCTCTGGATTAACAGTCAAACAAATGTGGTGCAGATAAAGCACAGCAGGTCAGGCAGCATCCGAGGAGCAGGAGAGTCAACATTTCGGGCATATGCTCTTCATCAGGAATGTGGACCCATCTGAAGCTTCCCTCCCAGACACACCCCATTCCTGTAACCTTGCATTTTTCATGGCTAATCCACCGAACCTGCACATCTTTGGACTGTGGGAAGAAACCAGAGCACCCAGAGTATACCCGCGCAGACACGGGGAGAATGTTCAAACTCCACACCGAGCATCGCCCAAGGCTAGAATCAAACCCAGGTCTCTGATACTGTGAGGCAGCAGTGCTAACCACTGAGCCATCATGCTGTTCTAATTAGGTGACTGTTCGTCAGCAAAAGCATGATGGGCTACATTGTTCTACAATTTAATAACTGGATTTATCAGAGCTGAAAAATGTGGTGCTGGAAAAGCGCAGCAGGTCAGGCAGCATCAAATCTGGAGAATCGACGTTTCGGGCATGAGCCCTTCTTCAGGAATGAGGAAAGTGTGCCAAGCAGGCTAAGGTAAAAGGTAGGGAGGAGGGACTTGGGGGAGGGGCGTTGGGAATGCGATAGGTGGAAGGAGGTTAAGGTGAGGGTGATAGGCCAGAGAGGGGGTGGAGAGGTCGGGAAGAAGATTGTAGGTCGAGAAGGCAGTGCTGAGTCTGAGGGTTGGGTCTGAGACAAGGTGGGGGGAGGGGAAATGAGGAAACTGGAGAAATCCGCATTCATCCCTTGTTTTATTTAACCAGTTCATCAGGGCTCACATTCAAGTGAAGTGCATTTTAGAAATATTCATACAAGTTTTTTCACAAGACTTTCAATAGTGCTTGTTCTTCTTGCTCAGGATGAGCCTATAATAATAGTCCTTCAAACTCTTCATTGCCAAAATGTCTCAACAGAAGGAAATGTGTGTTGACATTAACCTTGCCAATGTTGATGTGAATGTTAAGATATATTAAGATTTCATCTGAGGAAGCTACCAGAATTCCTAAATTCCAGGAGATATTTGTTTTACATTTTCCTTTTGCTAGTTTGAAGTGTGATCTCTTGTCCGCATTTTAGAGTTCGGTTTGAAGAGAATGCCTGAATCCACATCTCCTGCATCACTTTCTACCTGTTCCAGTGAGCCCCTTATCTTTGTTAAACTCAAGTTTCTCCAGTCCCTCTCTGTTCACTGATGTTAGGCTGTTTTGAGAATGTGGTGCTGGAAAAGCACAGCAGGTCAGGCAGCATCCGAGGACCAGGAAAATCGACGTTTAGGGCCGGAGCCCTTCATGATGAAGGACTTGTGCCTGAAACATCGACTCTCCTGCTCCTTAGATGCTGCCTGACCTGCTGTGCTTTTCCGGCAACACACTGTCAATTCTGATCTCCAGCATCTGCAGTCCTCACAGTCTTCTCGCTGATGTTAGGCTGTGCTCAGTATCACAAGATACTCTCTTGGTGACCTGACCTTGGCATAATAAAAAGGTAAGGGTGAAGTTGCTGGAGTCTTACTGGACTATAGGGCTGCTCTCTTATTTCAGAGAGCAGGAGAGGAGCACTGGTGGTGGTTTAACCCAAGGCTCAACACACCTCAAGGACAGGATGAGGTTCAGAAGAGATACCTTAGCTAGTGCAGGAATTGAGCCCATGGTGTTGACATTTACTCTGTCTTCCAACCACCCATCTAACCAACTGAGCTATCTGACTACCTCTGCAGTCCGGTAATGTATTTTAAGACTCTTCTAAAGCTCAATCATTTACAGTAAAATCATTCATAACCTTAGTCACATTAGGGTTAAATAGTAATGATCCAAGTAAATGGGGAGTTTAAATGGATTTGGAATCAGTGTTAATGTTTTTTGGTCTTAAATTCTACATATGATATTTCACAAGGTTAAGAACACTGTGAGTTCTTATAGTTGGAGATCTGGATTAGGTCACACTGTGTAATGAAGTAACTGTGGTTCATTTTCAGATGGAAATCAGTGTGACTCTAATCCTTGCCAAAATGGAGCAGAGTGTAAGGATGGTATCAATTCCTATGTCTGTTGGTGTCAACCAGGCTTTCAAGGCAAGAACTGTGAAATCGGTAAGGGAAGCAAGCAGGGTCATATCCTGAGTGAGCACAGCCCACTCCTGTGCAGTAGGCCATGCTGGTGAACGTGAAGGATGACTTGTGTTTCACTAGTAAATTCCCAGCCTCTGAATATCTCAAAACACATTAAAACCAATGAAGTGCACTTTGAAGTGTACACTTTATGGCAATAATGTGGGAACACAGTAGTTATATTGGACTGAAACTGCCTTTGACATCAAAGCAATCAAATGTAGTATCCAAGAAACCTGGTAATTCTCTTTTATTTAAATCACTCTCAGAACCGACTCAACATCTCCCCTCAGCCTAGTGTACCTGCTCTGCACTGTTTCCGATGCCAGGATATCTTTCCTTAGATAAAGGGCTCAAAATTGTTCACTGTATTCCAGCTGTGGTCTGCCCAGTGCATTGTACAGTTTAAACCCAAACTCCCTGTTTCCATAATCTATTCCCATTGAAATAAAGGCCCACACTCCATTTGCCTTCCCTATTACCAACTGAACTTGGTTATCAGCATTTTGTGGTTTATGTATCAAAACTCACACACCCTTTATTCTGTAGCTTTCTGCAGTCTTTCTCCATTTAAATAATATCCTGCTCCTCTATTCTTCCACTAAAATGCATAACCTCACAGTTTCCCACTTAAATTCACTCTGCCAATTCTTTGTCCACTTGCTTAGTTATGGACTAGGCCAGGTCACTCAAAACATTCTTAAGCAGGCAGTCCCAGACCATAACTTTGAAATTTGTTTCAGTAAGTGTACAGTCAACATTACCCGAGTAAGATAGCAAGGTTGACTACTAGATTTTAAAACAGACAAAAATTTATTTACAAAATTACACCATGAAACACAAAGAACAGAATAAAGAACCCCTACAGAACTCAACCTATCTACCTAGACCTAATTATGCTGTTCTGAATGTACACAACAGTCCCAATAAGCACACTCTCTTTAAAACCCAGTGTAAGTGGAACATATGCTCGCAGGTTGAAGTTGAAGGGCAGAAAAGAGAACGAGTTTCCACACAGCTCCCTGTTGAACTTCCCAGTTCAGACTGAACTAAAACTGCTCAGCCCAACTAATGAGCTGACCACTCCCCTTTCATTATACAGTTCACTTCTAAAACATGACCACTTTGGCCTGAAGTCTCATCTGTTTACCTTTAAACAAAAGGCCTCTCAAAATACTTTTCATCTCTGTACCAAGCCAGACTGATTGGAGCCCTGCCCGGTTTATTACCCCTCTGAAAAAAATCAAGAACAGAGCATCCTTGAGCCAAGGAACATCTTTTAGAAAAAAAGGAATTAGCTCTGTGATATGGAGCGATAGAGTCATAGAGTACTACAGGGCCTTTGGCCCAAACTGGTCCATGCCGACCAAAATGTCCATGCACGCTAACTCCATTTCCCTACACTTGGCCCATATCCTTCTAATCCTTTCCTGTTAATGTATTTCTCCAAATGCCTTTTAAATGTTATGTACTGCCTCAACCATTTCCACTGGCAGCTCATTCCATATGCGTACCACCCTCTGTGTAAAATAGTTGCCCCTCAGGTTCCCTTTATTCTTGCCCCTCTAACCTTAACCTGATGCCCTCTGGTCCTCGATTCACCAACCCTGGGAAAAAGACTGATTGCATTTACCATATCCATGCGTCTCATGACATTATACATCTCTATAGGATCCCCTCTCAGTCTCCTACGCTCAAAAGAAAAACATCCTAGCTTGTCCAACCTCTCCCTATAATTCAGACGTTTGAGTCCAGGCAACATCCTTGTAAATTTGTTCTGCACTCTTTCCAGTTTAATAACATCTTTCCTATAGCAAGGTGACCAAAACCGAACACAATACTCCAAGTGGAGCTTCACCAATGTCCTGTGTAACTGTAACATAACTTCCCAACATCTATACTCAATTTATACTGATGAAGGCCAGTGTGCCAAAAGCCTTCTTCACTGCCCTGTCTACCTGGGACTCCACTTTCAAAGAACCGTGTACCTGCACTCCCTGGTTCCACTACACTCCTTAAGGCCCTACCATTCACCATTCACTCCCACCTTGATTTGACTTACCTATATTAAACTTTGCCATTTTTTGGCCCACTTCCCCAGCTGATCAAGGTCCTGCTGCAATTTTTGATAATCCTCCTCACTGTCTACAATGCCACTTATTTTAGCGTCATCTGCAAACTTACTAATCATGCCGTGGTCATTCTCATCCACATCATTGATATAGATGACAAACAGCACTGGGCCCAGCACCGACCCCTGAGGCACTCCACTAGTCACAGGCCTCCAGCCGGACAATCATCATTCGACTATTACCCTCTGCTCCTACCATCAAACCAATTATATATCCAATTTGCCCTTTTCCCACTGGATTCCATGTGATCTAACCTTGCAGAGTAGCCTATCATGTGAAACCTCATCAAAGGCCTTACTGGAATCCATATAGACTGCGTCTATGACAATAGACAATAGGTGCAGGAGTAGGCCATTCTGCCCTTCAAGCCTGCACAACCATTCAATATGATCATGGCTGATCATCCTTAATCAGTATCCTGTTCCTGCCTTATCTCCACCACCCTGCCTTCATCATCCTCAGAATCTTCTCAAATAATTTACCCAACAGATTACTGGGTTTTCTGTCTATAGTTCCCAAGTTTTTCTTTGCAGCCCTTCTTGAATAAGGGCACAACATTCACTACCCTCCAATCTTTGGGACCTCACCTGTGGCTAACGATGATGCAAAAATATCAGCCAGGGCCCTGGCAATTTTTTCTCAAGCCTCCTGAAGTGTTTTTGGATATATCTGGTCAGGACATTCTAATACATCCAACACCACCTCCATTGTGATATGGGTTGTCTCTAAGATATGATCACTAACTTCCCCAAGTTCCCATGTCTTTCTCCATGGTAAACACAGAGGAGAAATGTTCATTGAGGACCTCACCTATCTCCTGTGGTTCTACGTATACATGGCCACATTGATCCTTGAGAGGTTTTATTCTCTCTCTAGTTATTTATTTTCCTTTAATATACATAAAGAAAACTACTTTGGATTCGCCCTAATCTTCTCAGCCAATGCTACCTTGTACCCTCTTTTGGCCTTCCTGATTTTCTTCTTCAGTAAATTCCTGTATTCCCTCTGTATCTCCAGGAATTCCCTTGATCCCAGCTGCCTGTACCTGAGCCATATCTCCTTTTATTTCTGGTCAGAGCCTCAATATCTCTTGTCATCCAGAGTTCCCTATTCTTGCCAACCTTGTCCCAACCCATTAGGAACATAGAGACCTTGAACTCTAGCTATCTCATTTTTAAAGGCCTCCCACTTGCAAGAGGTCCCTTTGCCTGTGAATGAACAACTCCAATCAATCCCTGCTAGCTCTTGTCCATTAAAACTTGCCTTGTCCCAATTTAGAACCTGAACCCGTGGACCAGTTTTGTCCCTCTCCAAACCTATTCTAAAATTAATAGAACTATGGTCATTTGTCCCTCTGCAAATTCTTTGTGTCATTTTCACCACTTGCCTTTCCACTTATTTTTGTATCATCCACGAACTTGGTGATAGTACATTCACTTTCCTCATCACAATCAGAAACAGATGATGTAAGTTATTGGAGGAAATATAATTTCTTACCAATTTTGGTGTTGCCTGTGAATTTAGCTGTCACAAATTTACTCCCTGCATCAAAGTCATTGGTGGAAATTGTAAACCATTCTTATCCCAGCGGAATTCTACTCATCACATCTGACCAACTACATGGCATCAATGTCGACTTCACCAGTTTCTTTATTTCCCCTCCCTCCACTTCATCCCAGATATAACCGCCCAACTCATGGACTGTCCTACCCCTCCATCTTCCTTCCATCTATCCGCTCCACCCTCCCCTCCAAGCTATCACTATCACCCCCAACTTACATCTACCTATCGTCTTCCCAGCTACCTTCCACCCCTCCCACCTCCATCCTCCTATCCATTCCTCAGCTCCATTCCCACCCCCCACATTTCTGATAAAGGGCTTATGCCTGAAACGCGATTCTCCTGCTCCTCAGGATGCTCCTGCTTTTCCAGAGCCACACTTTTTGACATCTGACCTAAGACCCATTTACACATACTCTCTGATTTAGCCAACCAGCCAATTCTCTATCCATTCTGGATAACCTCTGGAAATCTGTACCATTGGAACTTGTGCAATCTGAATGCAGGGGGCTCTATAGTTGTGCGTCTTGTCAGTTTTAACTGTCAATATTTTCCTAATCAACCTGGTCAGGGTCATTTTGACACAACTTTGGAGCAGGTGGGACTTGAAACCAGGGATCCTAGTTTAAAGGTAGGGACATTATTACTGTACCACAAGAACTCTGACTGATAGACATATGGGGGAACCTCAAATACAACACAGATGCCAGTGAATGAGACTCAAGAGCCCAATCAATTGGATGGGAAATGAATGATTCTCTTTATCAGAGGGAGAGTTGGAAAAACAGTGAGATTCCACATTTATGCAGGGAGTAATGTAGGTACTTATCGGTAAATATCTTCATTATATCAACTATTTAAAGTGAAATTGACCTTTGTATTCCTAGTATCATTGTTAATCCATATTCATTTACATTCGTTCATGCATTTGGAATTTTGTTGGTAATGTTTTTATTTGGGAGTTGTTTGGTAAATTTAGTTATTATGGTTTGCAGTTATCCAAAACGGACTGTAAAAATTGTTTTGTACTCCTGCAGAACCGATAAAATTGTGCAGTTTGGATAATGGAAAATGTCATCATTTCTGCAAAGCAGACCCAGTAAGGGGAGTGAGGTGTACATGTGCTGCAACCTACAAACTCCACACCGATCAACATTCCTGTATTCCTGCAGGTAACAGCTGGAGTATCACATCCTTTTCTCAATAGTTACCTTGAGGTGATAGCACAGACACAGGCCATTCTGCCCTACACTCCATGTAGGGTCACGTTACCTTCCCTTGCCCGTTTTCGGTTATATTCCTTCTTCATATAAAGGTGGTCTCACCAATACTCTGTAAAATGATATCAAAACATCCCAACTTTCATATTCCGCTCCCCATGCAAAGAAAAACCAACGTTCCTTTTCATTTCCTAATGATTTGGAAAATCTGTATATTAATTTTTCATGATTTCATGATTCATAAATTGCATCTCCGAGCTGATTGATTAGGGAGTATCTGCAACCTGTTTGCTGACTTATTTTTTGGTCTCATTCTCTGAACCTATCAATATCCCTTCGAAAACCTTTTCAGTGAAATCTCTCTGTTGGCTTGAACAGTGTGGCCAGGTATGTGACACAGAGTCACCTCAGGGTGTTTCCCCAATGTGTTCCCAACCCCTACATGGTACAGGAAGGCACCCAGTTTGTTCTGTTTGAGTCCCAGTTGTAGGTGATTTTATGTGATTTTGCTTTTACTGAGGAAAAACAGATGGGAGACCTGGAAATGTAACAGAGGCAGGTTCAGCTGTGGTATCCAAGAGGGACGTTGGATGGTTATTAGGATAGTAATGGCGTGCAAGGATTTGGGGAGAGGCAGGAGATTGGCACTGGGGATAGAACTAGTCCAGACATGATAGACTGAATGGCCTCTTTCTGCTCCATAATAATTCCATGATGTTATGTCCAGACACTGTTACACTAACAAAAAAAATGGCATCATGCATTTGTTCATTTCTTTCTTACTTTTTTGACAGTGGAACATGCATGTGGAAAAATTGCATCAATCTATGCCGTCCGATCACTTGCTACCAAATCAATGCCGGATTCTGAAATGAACAGCACTGTCCCAGTCAATGGATCACTGTACAACACAACAGATACTCCACACAGCATGAACAGCGAGGATGCTTCCAACACCAATAACAGCATAGCAGCCATTAAATACAGCCACCTTAACCGTGCGAAATATAATGTTACCAAGATCGTTGGTGGTGAAGAATGTCTCAGGGGAGAGTGTCCTTGGCAGGTAGGGCCTCAATGTTGAAAGAAAGAGATACTTTATGATTCTGGATGTAGGTTTGCTCGCTGAGCTGGAAGGTTCATTTCCAGATGTTTCGTCACCCTCCTAAGTAACATCTTCGAACCTTATGATCAGAAGGACGGCAGTCCTTTAGGGGAGGCAGTGGTGTTATTGTTAGACGATTAATCCAGACACCCAGGTAAAATCCTGGAATCTGGTTTCAAATCCTGCCATGGCAGGTGGGGGAATTTGAATTCAATAAAAATCTGGGATTGAAAGTGGAATAAGACTTATCCAGTTCACCAGTGTCCTTTAAGGAAAGAAACTGCCGCCCTTAACTGGTCTGAGATTTAAAAAAAACTGCAGATGCTGGAATCCAAATTAGACAGACAGGAGGCTGGAAGAATACAGCAAGCCAGGCAGCATCAGGAGGTGGAGAATTAATGTTTCATGTGTAACCCTCCTAACCTGGTCTGCCCTACATGTGACTCCAGACCCACAATAATGTGGTGGCCTCCCTGGTGCCAGGATCAAGGATGTCTCAGAGAAGGTGCAGAATGCTCTCAAATGGGAGAGGGATCAGCAGGGGGTCATAGAGTCAGAGAGATGTACAGCATGGAAACAGACCCTTCGGTCCAACCCATCCATGCCGACCAGATATCCCATCCCAAAGAAGGAAGCATATGTCAGGTATAGACAGGATAGATCGAGTGAATCCTTAGAAGAGAATAAAAGCAATGAGTATACTTAAGAGGGAAATCAGGAGGGCAAAAAGGAGATATGAGATAGCTTTGGCAAATTGGGTAAAGGAGAATCCAAAGGGATTTTATAAATACATTAAGGACAAAAGGGTAACTAGGGAGAGAATAGGGCCCCTCAAAGATCTGCAAGGCAGCGTATGTGTGGAACCGTAGGAGTTGGGGGAGATAATAAACGAGTATTTTGCATCAGTGTTTACTGTGGAGAAGGGCATGGAAGATATAGAATGGAGGGAAATAGATGGTGCCATCCTGAAAAATGTCCATATTACAGAGGAGGAAATGCTGAATATCTTAAAATGCATTAAAGTGGATAAATCCACAGGAACTGATTAGGTGTGCTCTAGGGAAGCTAGGAAAGTGATTGCTGGGCCTCTTGTTAAGATATTTGTATCATCGATAGCCACAGGTGAGGTGTCGGATGACTGGAGGTTGGCTAACGTGGTGCCACTGTTTAAGAAGGGCGGTAAAGATAAGCCAGGGAACTATAGACCGGTGAGCCTGACATTATTGGTGTGGAGATTGTTGGAGGGAATCCTGAAAGACAAGAATTGCATGTATTTGGAAAGGCAAGGACTGATTTGGGATAGTCAGCATGGCTTTGTGCGTGGGAAATCATGTCTCACTAATTGGTTGAGTTTTTTGAAGAAGTAACAAAGAGGACTGATGAGGGTAGAGCAGTAGATGTGATCTATATGGACTTCAGTAAGGCGTTCAGCAAGGTTTCCATGGGAGACTGATTAGCAAGGTTAGATCTCACAGAATACATGGAGAACTAGCCATTTGGATACAGAACTGGCTCAAAGGTAGAAGACAGAGGGTGATGGTGGAGGGTTGTTTTTCAGACTGGAGGCCTGTGACCAGTGGAGTGCCACAAGGATCGGTGCTGGGTCCTCTACTTTTTGTCATTTACATAAATGATTTGGATGCGAGCATAAGAGGTACAGTTAGTAAGTTTTCAGATGACACCAAAATTGGAGGTGTAGTGGACAGAAAAGAAGGTTATCTCAGAGAGCAATGGGATCTTGATCAGTTGGGCCAATGGGCTGAGGAGTTGCAGATGGAATTTAATCTAGATAAATGTGAGATGCATCATTTTGGGAAAGGAAATCTTAACAGGACTTATACACTTAATGCTGAAAATGTGTTGCTGGAAAAGCGTAGCAGGTCAGGCAGCATCCAAGGAACAGGAGAATCGACGTTTCGGGCATAAGTCCTTCTTCAGGAATGAGGAAAGTGTGTCCAGCAGGCTAAGATAAAAGGTAGGGAGGAGGGACTTGGGGGAGGGGCTTTGGAAATGCGATAGGTGGAGGGAGGTGAAGGTGAGGGTGATAGGCCGGAGTGGGGTGGGGGCGGAGAGGTCAGGAAGATGATTGCAGGTTAGGAAGGCGGTGCTGTGTTCGAGGGATTTGACTGAGACAAGGTGGGGGGAGGGGAAATGAGGAAACTGGAGAAATCCGAGTTCATCCCTTGTGATTGGAGGGTTCCCAGGCAGAAGCTGAGGCAGTCCTTCTTCAAGGACCACAATTTCCAGCCAGACGTAGTCGACGATGCCCTCCACCGCATCTCTTCCACTTCCCGCTCATCCGCCCTTGAGCCCCGCCCCTCCAACTGATGTCATCCACAGAAATGCCACCTCGATGTTTTTGGCAGATTTCCCAGGCACCACAACATTGCTTTGAGGCTGGTAAAATGCCAGCTTCCTGATGAAATAGCAATCAATTGGCTAAACCATTGATATCATTGTTCACCAGTCACCATTCACATAACTGGGAACATTCCTGGTGGTGTGATCACACTGCGTTTCACTCTGGACTGCAGACTGTCACCTGTGTGTGGGAATAGTGGGTCAAGGCAGGAGATTGGCACTGTGGCACAGTGGTTAGCACTGCTGCCTCACAGCGCCTGAGACCCGGGTTCAATTCCCGCCTCAGGCGACTGACTGTGTGGAGTTTGCACATTCTCCCAGTGTCTGCGTGGGTTTCCTCCGGGTGCTCCGGTTTCCTCCCACAGTCCAAAGATGTGCAGGGTCAGGTGAATTGGCCATGCTAAACTGCCCGTAGTGTTAGGTAAGGGGTAAATGTAGGGGTATGGGTGGGTTTCGCTTCGGCGGGTCGGTGTGGACTTGTTGGGCTGAAGGGCCTGTTTCCACACTGTAATGTAATGTAATCTAATCTAATTGGCACTGTCTAATGGAGCCAGGTCAGGACGAGGTGATAGTCAAGTGATTTTGTGGCTAGCCCTTTCATCCAGAGACTCAGATAATGGGTCAGGGGAAGTTGAGTACAGAATCTCATTGCAGTTGATGGAGGAATTTGAATTCAATAAAACAATTGGGAGTTAGAATCAAATGATGAACTTTAAACCATTGATAGGGAAATTCTGGGCAGTGCCCGTGTCTCTGTGAATCAACTTAAAAAAAAAGCCAAGGTGAGCCAAGTGCTTGCACATAATAACCATCCCGTGGTTCTTTAACACCTCATCCTAATCCTGAGCACATCCAGGAAATATCGGGTTGCCAACTCTATTTCCATCTCCATGGAATTTGTGTACTTCCAAAATGTTCTATTTATGTTGCGGAATTCCTGCAGCATTTTAATTTGTGTACAGGTATTGAGTCCTTCTGAATGTTGGGAGCTGTTGTTAAAGATGTTTTTGTGAGATTCTGTACTCAACTAAAAGGGCTCAGAAGAGGGGAGGCCACACTGGATCTGGTGCTTGGTAATGAACCAGGCCAGGTGTTTGATTTAGTGGTCGGTGAGCACTTTGGAGAGAGTGATCATGATTCAGTTACGTTTAGTTTAGTGATGGAAAGGGATAGGTACATGCCACAGGGCAAGAGTTATTAATGAGGCAAGGGCAATTATAATGCGATTAGGCAAGAATTAGGATGCATAGAATGGGGCAGCAAAATGCAGGGGATGGGGACAAAGGAAATGTGGAACTAGTTTATGGAACAGATATTGTGTGTCCTTGATAGGTATGTCCCTGTCAGGCAGGGAGGAAGTGATACGGTAAGGGAACTGTGGTTTACAAAAGAAATTGTATCTTTTGTTAAGCAGAAGAGGAAGGCTTATGTGTTGATGAGGCAAAATGGTTCAGATGAGGCGATGGAGAGTTACAGATTAGCTAGGAAGGATTTAAAGAGAAAGTTAAGAAGAGCAAGGAGGGGACATGAGCAGTCTTTAGCAAACAGAATAAAGGAGAACCCTAAAGCTTTCTATAGGCATGTGAGGAATAAAAGGATGACTAGGGTAGGAATAGGGCCAATCAAAGACAGAAGTGGGAAGTTGAGTGTGGACCCTGTGGAGATCAGAGAGGTGCTAAACGAACATTTCTCGTCGGTTTTCACTCAGGAAAATGAGAATATTGTAGAGGAGAAGACTGAGATTCGGGCTATTGGACTTGAAAAGATCGAGCTTAATACGGAGGAGGTGTTATCAATTCTAGAAGATGTGAAAGTAGACAAGTCCCCTGGGCTGGATAGGATTTATCCGAGGATTCTCTGGGAGGTTAGGGAGGAGATGACAGAACCTTTGCCATTGATATTTGAATCATCATTGTCTACAGGTTTAGTACCAGAGGACTGGAGGATTGCAAATGTTGTGTCCTTGTTCAAGAAGGGCAGTAGAGATGACCCAGGTAATTATAGACCAGTGAGCCTTACCTCTGTTGTAGGAAAAGTTTTGGAAAGGATTTTAAGAGATAAGATTTATAATCATTTAGCAAGTAACAATTTGTTTTGAGATAGTCAGCATGGTTTCATCAAGGGTAGGTGTGTCTCACAAACCTCATTGTGTTTTTTGAGAAGGTGACCAAGCATACAGATGGGGGTAGGGCAGTTGACGTGGTATACATGGACTTCAGTAAAGCCTTTGATAAGGTTCCACGTGGTAGGCTGTTGGAGAAAATGCAGAGGCATGGGATTGAGGGTGATTTAACAGTTTGGATTAGAAACTGGCTTTCTGGAAGAAGGCAGCGAGTGGTGGTTGATGGAAAATATTCAGCCTGGAGTCTGTGGTGTGCCACAAGGATCTATTTTGGGACCACTGCTGTTTGTCATTTTTATAAATGACTTAGATGCACGCATAGGTGGATGGATTAGTAAATTTGCGGACGACACTAAAGTCGGTGGAGTCGTGGACAGTGTGGAAGAATGTTACACGTTGCAGGACTTGGATAAACTGCAGAATTGGGCTGAGAGGTGGCAAGTGGAGTTCAATGCAGCTAAATGTGAGGTGATTCACTTTGGGAAGAATAACAGGAAGGCAGAGTACTGGGTCAATGGAAAGATTCTTGGTAGTGTGGATGTGCAGAGTGATCTTGGAGTCCATGTACATAGATCCCTGAAAGTTGCTACCCAAGTTGATAGTGCTGTTAAAAAGGCATACGGTGTGTTAGGTTTCATTGGTAGACGGATTGAGTTCTGGAGCCGTAATGTCATGCTGCAACTGCACGAAACACTGGTGCGGCCACACTTGGAATATTGTGTACAGTTCTGGTCGCCCCGTTACAGGAAGGATGTGGAAGTTTTGGAAAAGGTGCAGCGGAGATTTACCAGGATGTTGCCTGCTCTGGAGGGAAGGTGTCATGAAGAAAGGCTGAGAGACTTGGGTCTGTTCTCACTGGAAAGAAGAAGGCTAAGAGGGGATTTGATAATGTCATATAAGATGATCAGAGGATTAGATAGGGTAGACAGTGAAAGACTTTTTCCTAGAATGATGACATCAGCTTGTATGAAAGGGCATGGCTACAAATTGAGGGGGGATAGATTTAAGACAGATGTCAGAGGCAGGTCTTTACTCAGAGAGTGGTAAGGGCGTGGAATGCCCTGCCTGCCAATGTAGTTAACTCAGCCACATTAGTGGCATTTAAACAATCCTTGGACAAGCACGTGGGTGATGATGGGATAGTGTAGGGAGATGAGCTTAGATTAGTTTAAAGATTGGCGCAACATCAAGGGCTGAAATGTCTGTTCCGCTGTATTCTATGATGCTTCAGCAGCGCCTGTAGGTATGTTCAAGGCAATCAGGCAGAGTCAACATGGTTTTGTGAAAGGAAATAATTTTTTAAGCAATTTGTTGGACTTGTTTGAAGAATAACACGTGCTGTGGTTAAAGGGGAACCAGTGATGCGTTGTATTTAGATTTCTAGAAGGTGCCAAGTCAATGGTTATTGCAGAAAGTAAATTCTCATAAAGTTGGGATTAACATGAAAGCAGTCCTCAAATTACAGATATCTGATTTGAATGCTCAAAAATTCAGTTCTGCTATAACGCTATAGTTCCGTTCCCATGGTGATCTTGTGTTATAAGAAAATCATCTAATAGCCTCCCCATTTAGACTAATGGGACTGGAATGGCATTATAGCCAATACAGGTAAGGAAAGTTCACGTTCTACAAATAACTGTAAATTCTTCAATCATGTTAAAGCCGCTTTGCAATGGAGAAACACGCGTAATAGCAGAACTGAGTGTACTTATAACCAAAAGCCCACATTAGTATTAATTTTCAAGATCCAACCTTTGAATATTTTCTCATACTTACGAATGGCTGTTTTATATTGTATCATAGTGTGTTTTGACTTACATACAAACCAACTCACAACTGGATTTAAGAACTGGAACCCATTCATGATCCAGGCACTGCCTGTATTGGCATTGATAGAAGATTGACTAACAAACAATAAACAGGGAGTAGGCATTAATGAGTCATTTTCTGATTGGCCAAACATAACAATGAGCATTGCTAGTTGGGCCAGCATTTATTGCCTAGTCCTAGTTACCCCTTGAGAAGGTGAGGGTGAGCTGCCTTCTTGAACCATCTCACTTCCATGATGCCATTAGGGAGGGAATTCCAGGATTTTGACCCAGCGACAGTGATGGAATGGTGATATATTTCCAAGTCTGGTTGGTGAGTGGCTCGGAGGGGAACTTGCAGGTGTTAGTGTTTCCATGTATCTTCTGCCTTTATCCTTCTAGATAAATGTGGCCTTGGGTTTGGAAGGTGCTGTCTGAGGAGGCTTGGTGAATTTCTGCAGTGCGTCTTGGAGATGATACACACTATTGTTACTGAGTGTCAGTGGTGGAGTTTACCGGGAGTAGATTCAAATACAGACTGTGGGTTAGAATCAGATCAGCCATGAGCTCACTGCCTGGCAGCCAGCTTTAATGTGCTGAGTCGCTCCTCGCTTGAATATTCATATGTAGTGTCCAGTTGTCAGGTTTGAGTGCTTCAGAAGGTGATGCAGAGAAGGGGGAAGAGGTGCTTGGTAATTTTATCCTGAACACCTTGGGCTCTCGGAATTGATTCTTGCTCAGCTGCAGAAGAAGCTGGTCAGTTGGTGACTATCTGGTAAGTGAGTAAGGCCAGGTCTATTTCTAAAGCTCATTACAGTATCTTTTGAGTGAGACGTGAATGGGAGAAGATTAAAAACTGTGGACCAAGAGGTCAAGCAGCAAGGAGACCAGCGTCAGAGAGACGTCATGGACCTCAGTGTGCTGCAAGTGCAGAAAATATGGCTGATTGGTGAGTCAGACTAGTGAGCATTTCAAACTTTAAAGGAGAGAAAGATGTTTAGGTTTCAAGTCTTTCTTCTCTCTTTTTCTCAAAAATAGCTTGTTAAGTGCAATGTTGAAACCAGTATTAAAAAAATTAGTTATGAAGAATGTGAAAAAAGCAGGACACCCTTCAAGTATAAAGAACTTATGATTAATTAAGTAAAGTACAGTAGTGATGGCAGGATGGGTGATGTGTTGCTGCTGTAGTATGTGGGAGCTACTGGACATCAAGGTGATTGAAGTTATTCTGGAACTAATAAAGTGCAATGTAGCAGTTTTGATAAATGAAAGCAAAACACTTTGAAAAAACAGTGTTATCTACCATAACACGGTAGATCTTAGAGTATGGAGTTGTTTATTTAAAACAGAGGTGAGGAGGATATTTTTCTCTCAGAGGGTAGTAGTCCTGTTGAATTCTTTGTAGCAGGATACTGTTGAGACTGGGTCACTAAGTATATTCGAGGCTGAGATAGATAGATTTTGAATCAGTCAGAGAATAAAGCAGGGGAAAAGGCAGGAAAGTGGAGTTGATGATTATCAGATCAGCCGCAATTTTGTTGCATGATGGAGCAGAATTAATAGGCTGAATGGCCTCCTTCTGCTCCTAAGTCTTATCAGCTTCAGGTATTTTGTGCTCTCAACCTTCCCTAATTCCTTCAAAGGTTTTGTGGTGTCACAGGTCAAAATATATTGAGTTTGAATAAAGCCATTTATGATGGCGCAGCTGGAACTAACTGAGCAGAACATCACTAGCAGAATGAATATTCTCCTTACAGAGCCCTGCATTATCCTGCTGTGTGTAGAGAACTCGGAATGATAGGTACTGCACTTGTCGCTCTATCAGTAGAAGGCAGAGAACAGGAAATCTCTAACGAAGCACAAACTCCGCTTCCCAGTGACTGCTTGATCGACAGTGTACTTTCAGTGTTCTCTGCTTTTGTTTCAGATTTCCACTGTTGGCAGGATTTTGCTGTTGTAGAGCAAGACAGCTCAGTGTTTCATCGATTGGGGAATTTGTTCTTGTCGCCGGGAATCTGTATCGAAACAAATCCCGTTCACAAAGTTCTGAGGAAGTGTCACTGGACCCAAAGTGTTAACTCCAGACCTGCTGAGCTTTTCCAACAATTTTGATCTTGTTCCAGCTGATCAAGTGATGACGGTTTCTCTGCTTTTTGTTGAAGGTCATGTTACTGGATGATAACAAGCAGAAAGGGTTCTGTGGTGGCAGCATCTTGACTGAAAAATGGGTGATTACAGCCGCACACTGTTTTTATTACCCTGTGACCTTTCGGGTTGTTGTTGGTAAGTAATTTTGATCTTGTTCCAGCTGATCAAGTGATGACGTTTCTCTGCTTTTTGTTGAAGGTCATGTTACTGGATGATAACAAGCAGAAAGCGTTCTGTGGTGGCAGCATCTTGACTGAAAAATGGGTGATTACAGCCGCACACTGTTTTTATTACCCTGTGACCTTTCGGGTTGTTGTTGGTAAGTATCATATGAAGCAGGTTGATTCCTTGTTTATTGTCACATGGAGAACTTATAAAAAACACTAGCCCCTTTGTGCAGCTGCACTTTGTTTGGAAGAGTGTGTGTCTGTATATGAGTGTGTGAGTGTGAATGCATGTTTGTATCTGTGTATGAGAGTGAATGTGTGTGTCTGTATGTGAATGTGTGTGTGTTTGTATGTATGTGACTGTGCGTGTCTGTGTGTGAGTGCATGACTCTGTATGTGAATGTGAGTATGTGTGCATGTGACTATGTATGTCTGTGTATGCCTATGTGAGTATTTGTTGTGTGACAGTGCATGTGAATGTATGTGAATACGTGTGCATGTGTGTGTGTCCGCACAACTGTATATGTGTTTGTGTGTGTGTGAGACGATGTCTGTGTGTGTGTTTGTATATATACGTGTGTGTGCATGGGTGTGCAGATGCGTGAGTGTATGTGTGTGTTGGAGGGAATGTGTGTGTTTATGGGTGGGTGTGTGTGTGGGTGTATGTGTGTGCGTGCGCATGCATGTGTAAGTGTGTGTGCGTGACTGTGTCTTTGTGTGTTGTATGTGTGCATGTGACTGTGTCTACATGTGTGGCTGTGACTGTGTGACTGTGACTATGTGTAAATGTGTGTGTATACGTGTGT
>NC_057724.1:78792807-78798612 GCF_004010195.1 Chiloscyllium plagiosum | reverse complement strand
TGTGTGTGTGGATCTGTGCGGATGTGCGTGTGCGCGTGTGGGCGCATGTGTGTGTGTGCGTCTGTGTGTGTGTATGTGTGACTCTGTGTGTGGGTGTGTGTCTGTGTGTGTGTGCGAGTCTGTGTGCTTGTGTGTGTGAGTGCATGTGCGTGTGTGTGCATGTGCGTCTGTGTAAGTGTGAGGGTGTGGGTGTGTGTCTGTATGTATATGTCGAACAGTTGAGGAATTCCACAAAGATTGGGTACAAATTCCCTAATTACATTTGATTCACAAAGATTGGGTACAAATTCCCTAATTACATTTGATTACAGTTAAACGTTTTCAGTAAGCTCAGGTCATTTATGTGGATGTAGTGACAGACTGGGACAGGTTACGGTAAAAACAATGACTGCAGATGCTGGAAACCAAAGTCTAGATTAGAGTGGTGCTGGAAAAGCACAGCAGTTCAGGCAGCATCCGAGGAGCAGGAAAATCGATGTTTCAGGCAAAAGCCCTTCATCAGGAATACAGGGCTTGTATTCCTGATGAAGGGCTTTTGCCCGAAACGCCGATTTTTCTGCTCCACGGATGCTGCCTGAACTGCTGTGCTTTTCCAGCACCACTCTAATCTAGACTCTGGAACAGGTTATGACCACTCACTCAGACAGACACCATGTCCCTGAGTCTGCTACACTACAATGCTGAGCTTAGAGCATGAGTCCTCCTTTAGTAAGACAGCAAGGACCAGGAACTATTCACAAGAGAATGGGATGCAGCACAACGGACTGATGAAGGTGTTGTCTTTATGAATGAGCTGTTAATCTCATTCCTCTCAATTTGCCTCTCAGGTGCATTTTAGACTGCACACTGTCCCTATGAAAGACCCAGGGGAATAATCTCCAGCCCTGTACTGTGGGGTTTTTATCAGGTACAATATGTTGGACTTAGGCAGGTTCCACTTTCCCCAAAATGAACCCAGTGATCCAGGAATCTGATGATCTCAAGAAGAGTCACTGGACATGAAATGTTAATCCTGCTTTTTTCCCATAGATGCTGCCAGAGCTGCAGAGTTTCTCCAGAAATTCCCCCCTTTTTTGTTTCATTTCTCCAGCATTCACAGTTCTTGTTTTATTTATTTGATGTCCTTCCCCCTCCTCCGACACTTCAGCCACGCATTCATCTGGTCTTTCCACCTCCTCCTATACTCAGGACTACAACCTTTGAGGTCCTGGTTTTCAAACTGCAACTTAACTTCCTGAACTCTTATGGCAGTACCTCCTCCCTTTGGTCCCAATATGAACCACAATCTCTGATTGTTGGTCTTCCCCTTCAGAATTTCCTTCAGTGACGTCTCCAACTCAAAGAGGTCACATACCAGCCTGGAGTCACATCTGCAACTGCACAAAGACCTATCTGCTATCTCCATTGCTGACTCTTAGACTGATATCCTTCTCTCTGCTCATCTGCTCCCATTTTGTGCAGCTGATACTCTCCAGACTCACTGTCACTCTCACCATTTTCCAGCACAAGCTATTCTTGGGAAAACTGTTCCCTTGATTACCTGCCTGCCTCCCTCCTTCTGACTAATGGTAACCCATTCCCCCCCTGACGTTGCTTAGTTAATCTGCAAGGTGACCACCTCTAAAAACCTGCTTCCCATTTAACTCCCAGCCTCAGGGATACACTGCTGTGCTCTGGCCAATAGTCCAGCTCCTAATCCGAGAGCTCAGCGTGGTCAAGCAGCTGCCACTTCCTGTAGACATGGTCATCTCGACCTGCCTGGGGTATGTAAGCTTTTCCAAATCCTGCAAGTCCTCTTACCATCCCTTCATTAAACCACCAACGCTTGTAGCAAGTCAAAAATTATTACATTTCTTTCACCATTAATTCTAAACTGTGGATTATTAGAAAGTAGAAATTCTTCACTCTTTCTGACTAATTCACAACCTTCTCCTGTGTTTCAAAATCAATGTGCTTCAAAATGACTAGAAACACAGTCTCCTGTTCAGCAATTGGTGAACAATCAAAATCCCTCACACTTTTCCCATCACATCCCACACACCTCTCTCAAATTCAGCTAAGCAGTTCAGGACAGGACTTCTCCCCTCCAACCTTTTTAGACACATCCCTGGAGTAGATGGGACTTGGGCATTGTTGGCTTGGCCAGAATTTTATTGGCCGTCCCTAGTTGCCCGCTTGAGAAGGTGGGGGTGAGCTACCTTCTTGAACCGCTGCAGTCCCTGTGCTATGGGTAGACCCACAATGTCATTAGGGAGGGAATTACTGGGCAGTGAAGCCAGCTCTCCTGGCTGAGAGGTAGGAATACTACCACTGCCCCTAAATCAGCCAAACCATCACCTTCCCACCCTGGATGGTTGGCAGGATTTGAAACTGGGTCCCTCGAAATATCACCTGGGTTTCTGGACTAACAGAGTAGCAATGGCACTAATGGGCTGTCACTTCTCCCTTGCAGTTGTACAGTTTTTTTCATTTGCATTTGCTTCAGGTGAGCACAATGTTAAAAAAGTTGAACATACGGAGAAGTATCACGAGGTGGAGAAAGTGGTGATGTATCCAAAGTACAACGCCAACCGGAGCCGATATGACCACGACATTGCATTGATCTTGCTGAAAACACCGATACAGTTCAACAGCTTGGCCATTCCCGTCTGCGTCCCTGAGAAACGCTTTGCTGAGAAGGTGTTAATGACACAAGCTTATGGGATGGTTAGCGGCTGGGGCCAACTCGCTGACAAGGGACCCACTGCATTAGTGCTCCGAAAAATCGCCATCCCTTACGTCGATCGCAGTAAGTGTAAAGAATCCAGTAAATACAGCGTCACTGGGAACATGTTCTGCGCCGGCTACCCAAATGGAACTAAAGATGCATGTCACGGAGACAGTGGGGGTCCCCATGTCACAAGCTACAAGAACACGTGGTTTTTAACAGGCATCGTTAGCTGGGGAGATGGTTGTGCAGTTTCTGGAAAATACGGCTTTTACACCAGAGTGTCACGGTATTACAGTTGGATTAAGGACACAATCGGGTATTGAATGAAATGGAGTAGGACAATATTAAGTGCATGCAGATTTGGTAAGTGGAAGCTTTACAAAAGGAATAAATATACTAGACATATAAAGGTTTCTTATGAACAGGAGAATGTGTTAAACCTGCAGCTTGGAACAAAATACTAGGTTAAACCTTTGGAGTTGCTCATAAACATTTATCAATCAGTTTTTAGAACTAAGTTTCAAACCTTATTCTGGGCTGTTCTTGCCTAATAAATGGAATATCTGCCTACATTATCCCTGTGTTTTCAGTTTTTTAATTCACTTGCCTATCACTTAAGGGATATTCCAGAAGGTGGGGAAGAGATACATTCCAACAAATGAGACAAATTCTAAAGGAAGAATCTGCCATCTTGGTTAATGAGAAAAGGCAAAGATTTCTTCAGACTCAGAGGAAGACATTTACTGTAATTCTACAAAGTTAAGCGGTGAACAGAATTTAAAAATTCAGCAAAGAGTTACAAAAAGATTAATAAACAGTATGAGAGAAAATTAACCAAAAATATAAATAAACGACAGAAAAAGTTTTTTATTCAGTTATTCGAAAAAGAAAAGAGTTAAAAATTAAGTGTCAGTTTGCTAGAAGGTAATTCTGGGCATAAAGAGAAAGCAAATGATTGAGCAGGAATTTTGCCCCAGTCTTCTCTATTGAGGATGCAAACAGCATCCCAGAATGAGCTGTAAATCAAGAATTCAGACATGGAGCAATTCACGGAATTATAATTACCAGGAACGTAGCACTGAGTAAATTGTTGGAACTGTGACTTGATGAATCCCCAGTTCCTGATGGATTTCATCCTAAGAGAATTCACCAGTAAAATAGTTGAGGCATTGGGTTTAATTTTCCAGAGCTTGTTTATTCAAGGAAGGTTCTTTTAGATTGGAAAATAGCACATGTTTATACACAAGGAGTGGGAGGAGGAAACCAGGAAACAGCAGGCCAGTTAGCTTACCATCTGTCATAGGGAAAATGTTATTAATGACATTATAACAGGGCACTTGGATAGGTTCAAGGTAAGAGACAACATGGCTTAGTCAAAGGGAAATAACTAATGTTTAACTGATTTATTGGAGTTTTTTTAAAGAAGTAACCAGTGCTGTAGATGAAGGTGAACCAGTGGGTGTATCGGATTTCGATTTGTAGAAGGTGTTTAATAAAGGCCACCTGGTAACCAGAGCGAGAAATGGATTGAAAATAATAGGAGTAGAGTCAGGCACCATGAATCAAGGTGCTGCCTGGCACTGATGGAAACAGATCCAACAAGAACTTTGGCAAAGTGATGGATAAATACTTAAAACATTACATTTACAGGGCTGTACAAAATAGAAAATGTTTCAAAACAAAGGAAACATCAACAGCTCTCCATAAGACCATAAGATATCGGAGAAGAATTAGACCATTAGCCCATCCAGTCTGCTCTGCCACTCGATCATGGCTGAAATGTTTCTCAACCCCATTCTCCTGCTTTCTCCCTGTAACCTTTGATCCCCTTAGCATGCAAGAATTTATCTATCTGCCTTATATATACTCAGTGACCTGGCCTCCATAACCCTCTGTTGCAATGGGTTGCACAGATACACCACTCTCTGGCTGAAGAAATTCCTCCCCATCTCAGTTCTAAAGGGTCATCCCTTCACCCTGAGGCTGTGCCCTCGGGTCCTGGTCTCTCCTATTTGTGGCAACATCTTCTCCGTGTCCACACTATTCAGGGATCTCTGCATTCAGCAAGTTTCAATGAGATTCCCCCTTATCCTTCTAAACCCCATCGAGTACAGACCCAGATTCCTCAACCACTCCTCATATGACAAGCCCCTCATCCCCAGGATCTTTCTCGTAAGGCTCCTCTGGATGCCCTCCAAGGCCAATACATCCTTCCTTAGACACGGGGTCAAAGGTTACTCGCACTTGTTATCGATTGAGAAATCAAGCGTTTGAAATGTACAAACTTTCACCACACCACACCAACTTTCCTTCTGTGTTTCACAGGTAAATGAATCCAGAGGCAAAGAAAATGATGGATTTAAAGCAACAACAACTTGTATTTACATACAATAATGTCGTAAAACCTCCCAAGACAATAATATGATGAAGCAAAACGTGAGACTGAGCCACATCATGGGGTATTTTTGACAGGTGACCAAAAGGCTGATTAAAGAGGCAGTTGGTTCAGGATTTTAATTCTGCAGAAATCTAATTCTGGAATGAAACCTGGCTAAAATAGACCCTAGGAGAAAGTGAGGACTGCAGATGCTGGAGGTCAGAGCTGAAAATGTGTCGCTGGAAAAGTGTAGCAGGTCAGGCAACATCTAAGGAACAGGAGAATAGACGTTTCTTATGGAGACCAATCGACGGTGTTGGAGAGACTGTTAGGTCTGAAGGTTGATAAGTCTCAGGGGCCTGATGGTCTACATCCCAATAGACGTTTCTTATGGAGACCAATCGACGGTGTTGGAGAGACTGTTAGGTCTGAAGGTTGATAAGTCTCAGGGGCCTGATGGTCTACATCCCAGGGTACTGAAGGAGGTGGCTCGGGAAATTGTGGATGCGTTGGTGATTATTTTCCAGAGTTCGATAGATCCGGGGTCGGTTCCTGAGGATTGGAGGGTGGCTAATGTTATACCACTTTTTAAGAAAGGTGGGAGAGAGAAAGCAGGAAATTATAGACCAGTTAGTCTGACCTCAGTGGTGGGAAAGATGCTGGAGTCAATTATAAAGGATGAAATTACGACACATCTGGATAGCAGTAACAGGATAGG
>NC_057724.1:78776589-78790908 GCF_004010195.1 Chiloscyllium plagiosum | reverse complement strand
CCCGCCACCTTGTCTCAGTCAAATCCCTCGAACTCAGCACCGCCTTCCTAACCTGCAATCTTCTTCCTGTTCTCTCTGCCCCCACCCCCACTCCGGCCTATCACCCTCACCTTGACCTCCTTCCACATATCGCATTTCCAACGCCCCTCCCCCAAGTCCCTCCTTCTTACCTTTTATCTTAGCCTGCTGGACACACTTTCCTCATTCCTGAAGAAGGGCTCATGTCCGAAACGTCGATTCTCCTGCTCCTGGAATGCTACCTGACCTGCTGTGCTTTTCCAGCGACACATTTTCAGCTAAAATAGACCTTACATTTATTTATTTTTTTAACTGTGGAGGTCATTAATGAACCAATTCAGAGTACTTTAAGCACAAAATAAAAAGGTGCAACTATTTTGTACACTGCAAGATCCCATACACAGTCCTCAGGTGAGGGTTTGGGATTTTTTTATTTTGGCTGGTCTAGGTTGAGGTGGAATGGTGATTAGGGAGCTACAAAGCTCTCTGCCCTCCTTTGAAGAGTGTGCAGGGCTCTTGTCTGCCTTCCTGGATCGTGTTTCCAGATGCAAACACTTCCAGCTAAAGGAAGTACACAGCCTCAGCAGATTCCAAAGCACTTCATAACCAAGAGATCACGCCGCAAGGTCAATGACCTTTCATCAGAAATGGAAAGTGTGAACTTTCCAACTTCCTGGAACATTCCTGGTATCTTCCAGTTCTGACAGAGGGCCATTGCCCTGAAACATTAACTGTGTTTCTCTCTCACTGACGTTGACTGACCTGCCGAGTTTCTCCAGCGTTTACGGTTTCTATTTCAAATCTCCAAGCTTCTCATCGTCACTTGCAAAACAAACCTAACATAAACCAACAGCATGTATCCCCGCTCTTAACACACAAAATACAAAACGTAAATGCAATTTAAAGCCATTGTTTGTTGTAAACAATTCAAAGAGGCTTAAAGTGTTCCATCTGTCGAGAGATTTGAACAAACCTGTTGGTGTGCCATTATTGAGGTACATTGTGAGTTTTGATACACACCTATTAATTAATGTTGTGACGAGCTGTAATGTGAACAATTTGTACAACATTATAAATGGGAAACTTTAGCCTGAGGTCATGATGTATGAATAATTCACCAACTTTTCCACCTAACACCAGCCCTTAGTTTTATTACATCTGGCTCGATCTCTTTCACCATAAAACAATAATTTAAACGGTCAGAGCAGCTCTGAATTTTCCAGTGTCATGATCTTGGGAGAGACCAATAATGTTCTTGTTATTTAATCCTGAAAACCCAGATACTTACAGAAAGAAGTCACAACTATCATGATTGAACCAAAAGCTTCTCACCGTGACCCAATCAAGGACCATAGTCACCGTGAACTATGTTCGATCTTCAACCATATGTTACTTTCAAAATGGTAAAAGTTCAATGAGCATCTAATTGAAACCAATTGTTCTTCTTCATTGAATTGAATTCAATGTATTGTCACGTGTACCGAGGCACAGGGAAAAACTTTGTCTTGTGAGCAATACAGGCAAATCGCAGAGTTCAGTAACATAAATAGTAAATAATAGGGAAACAGCGGTAAAAACAAAAACATAGGTACAGGCGAATGTTAAGTGAGTCCATTCAGTATTCTAACAACAGGAGGGTAGAAACTGTTTTGAAACCGGCTGGTGCGTGTGTTCAGGCTTTTGTACCTTCTCCCCGATGGTAGAGGCTGTAGAAAAATATTGTCATGGTGGGATGGATCTTTGAGAATGCTGGCGGCCTTTCCTTGACAGTGGGCCTGGTAGATGGATTCTATAGATGGGAGGTTGGCCTTTGTGATTGTCTGGGCTGAGTTCACCACTCTCTGTAACCGTCTCCGATCTTGAATGGCACAGTTGCCATACCAGGTAGTGATACATCCAAGTCTTCCACCTCCCGATTGTAGTCTGTTTCATTACCATCTGAGATTCGACCGACTACGGTAGTGTCATCAGTGAACTTGTAAATTGCATTAGTCTGGTATTTGGCGACGCAATCTTGGGTATACAGTGAGTACAGTAGGGGGCTGAGTACGCATCCCTGGGGGGCTCCAGTGTTGAGTGTTAGTGAGAATGAAATATTGCCCCCAATCTTCACTGATTGTGGCCTGTGGGTCAGGAAACTGAGGATCCAGTTGCAGAGAGTGGGGCTTAGTCCAAGATCAGGATATAAGGAGTGGGATCCAACATGGCTCTATCCCAGACCCTAAGGTTTTTATAATTAATATCAATGATGTTGCTGAGAGATTTGAAGGGATGGTGGCTGAATTTGCAGGCAATGCAGAGAAATGAGGAAAGTATCAACTATTAAGGTGATATAACTGGGAAACAGACTGATACAGGTAGGAACAGGAGTCGGTCATTCAGCCCATCGAATGCTCCCCACCACTCAATACGTTCTAGCTTACCCTATTGTTGTGGTTCTGTTCGCCTAGCTGGGAATTTGTGTTGCAGACGTTTCGTCCCCTGTCGAGGTGACATCCTCAGTGCTTAGGAGCCTCCTGTGAGGCGCTTCTGTGATCTTTCCTAGACAGGGGACGAAACGTCTGCAACACAAATTCCCAGCTCGGCAAACAGAACCACAACAACGAGCACCCGAGCACAAATCTTCTTACAAACTTTGAGCTTACCTTATTCCCATAAACCTGTACAGAGCTGGTAATGAGAATTCTATCAATCTGTACTTTAAACATACTCAAAGACTGACCTTCCCCGGTCCTCTGGAATACAGAATTCCAAAGGTTCACAGCACTCTGACTAAAGCAATTTCTCCTCAGCTTGTGACGTCTGCCCTATTTTTAAATTGTTTCCCCTGAATCTCCATTCCCCACCCAGGGGAGACATCTCACCCATATCAACACTGTCTATCCCTTCAAGTAAGTTGTGAGTTTCACTGAGATCACTCATATTCATCAAAACTCTAGATCAGCTTGAGGGAGAGTCTGGCTGACCCAGTCTCATCTATGGCTAGAGAAATGGTACCAGGCGCAGGGTTTCAGGCTTTGTGAGTGTAGCTGCAGGGTGTCCAGGGATAGGAACTGAATATCCAGGTTTTTGGAACTGAATATCCAGGTTTTTGGAACAAAGAGGAAAAGGAAGTGAGGTAGCATTGCTTGTCAAAGAGGACATGAATACAATAGTGAGGAAGGATCTTAGCTCCAGTGAAGTAGAGTCTGTATGGGCAGAGCTTAGAAATGATGAGGGACAGAAAATGACAGTGGGTGTTGTATATAAAACTCGCCAGCAAACGGTAACGATAATATCTATACAATTTTGGGCATTAAACAGGCAATTTGAGATGCAAGCAATACCAGTCCAGCTGTAATTCTGGGTCACTTTAATCTGCATATAGATTTGGTAAACCAAATCAATAATAATACCGTCGAGGAAGGATTCCTCAAGTGTGTACTGAATGCTTTTCTGGATCAATACATTGAGGAACTAACTGGAGCCATTCTAGACTGCGTATTGTACAATGAGAAAAGAAGAATTGGCAATCAAGCTGTGTGAGGCTCCTTGGGGAAGAGTGAGCTTAATGTTCTTCATTATGGTGGAGGGTGACATTGTTGATTCTGAGTTGAGGATCATGAATCCAAAGGAAGGAAACTGTGATGATAAGATGCATCCGTTGGCTGCGATAGACTGCAGTTCTTATTTACAGGAATGATGGTGGACAGGCAAACATTTGAAGAGTTCATAGAGGAAATGCAACAATAGTTCATTCCTGCCTGGTACAAAAACAGACTGGGAAATGGGGCCTGATCCTGTTAACAAGGGGAATCAGTGACAGCATTAGATCCAAGGAAGGGGCAGCTGACCTGAGAACTGGGAGCGATTTCAATTCAACAAGGACAAAGGGAGTGACTAAGAGGCAAGAGAGGACACAAGGGTAAACTTGTGGGGAACATACAAACTGATGATAACGGGGCCTATAGGTATGTGACGAGGAAAATATTAACAAAAACAAGTGTAGGTCTCTGAGGATCAGAAACAGGAAGGGTAATAAGAAGGAACAAAGGGATGGCAGACCAATCATATTTGGTTCTAACTTCACAAAGGAAGACAAGACAAAAATAACATCCCAAAAATGTCAAAAGAGCTGAATTCCAGAGGTGAGATGAGAGTGACAGCCCTTGACAATCAAGGCTGTATTCGACCGAGTGGGGCAGAAAGGAGCCCCTGGCAAAACGGGGAATCCAGGGGGCAAACTCTCTGCTGGCTGGAGTCATACCTGACACATGGGAAGAAGGTTGTGGTTGTTGGAGGTCAGTCATCTCAGCTCTGGACATTTCTGCAGGAGCTCCTCAGGGTAGTGTCCCAGGCCCAACCATCTTCAGCTGCTTCATCAATGAGGTCAGAAGTGGGGATGTTCGCCAATGATTGCACAATGTTCAGCGTCATTTGCAACTCCTCAGGTACTGAAGCAGTCCATGTTCAACTGCAACAAGATTTGGACATTATCCAGGCTTGGGCTGACAAGTAGAAAGTAATATTCACACCACACAAATGCTAGGCTATGATTGTTACAAATAAGAGACAATGTAAACATCACCCCTTGACATTCAATGGTGTTAACATCACTGACTCCCCACTATTAACATCCTGGGGGTTATCATTGACCAGAAATTCAACTGGACTCACCATATAAATACAATGGCTATGAAAGCAGGTCAAAAGCTAGGAATACTGTGGCAACCCTCACGGGTCAGTGCTGGGCCCATTCCTGTTTGTTATCTGTATCAGTGATTTGGATGAGAATGTATAAGGCATGTTTTGTAAGTTTGCAGATGACACTAAAATAGGTGGTATCGTGGACAGTGAGGAAGATCATCAGAAATTGCAGCAGGACCTTGATCAGCTGGGGAAGTGGGCTGAGAAATGGCATATGGAGTTTAATATCAATAAGTGTGAGGTTTTGCATTTTGTGAAGTCAAATCAAGGTAGGAGTTTCATGGTGAATGGTAGGGCCTTAAGGAGTGTAGTGCAACAGAGGGACCTTGGAGTTCAGGTGCACGGTTCTCTGAAAGTGGAGTCCCAGGTAGACAGGGCAGTGAAGGAGGCTTTCATCAGTCAGGGCATTGAGTATAGAAGTTGGGAAGCTATGGTGCAGTTGTACAGGATGTTGGTGTGGCCGCATTTAGAGTATTGTGTTCAATTTTGGTCACCTTGCTATAGAAAGGATGTTATTAAACTGGAAAGAATGCAGAAGAAATTTACAAGGATGTTGCCAGGTCTCAATGGTCTGAGGTACAGGGAGAGGTTGACAAGTTAAAATGAGGGGGTTATTTTATCGAAGTATATAAGATAATGAGAGGCAAGAATAGGGTGAATGCATTCGGTCTTTTTCCCAGGGTTGGGGAATCGAGGACGAGAGGGTATCAGTTTAAGGTTAGAGGGGAAAGAATAAAAGGGAACCTGAGGGGCTACTTTTTTACCCAGAGGGTGATACACAAACGGAATGAGCTGCCAGTGGAAGTGGTTGAGGCGGGTACATTAACAACATTTAGATTAGATTAGATTAGATTAGATTAGATTGCTTACAGTGTGGAAACAGGCCCTTCGGCCCAACAAGTCCACACCGACCCACCGAAGCGCAACCCACCCAGACCCATTCCCCTACATTTACCCCTTCACCTAACACTACGGGCAATTTAGCATGGCCAATTCACCTAACCTGCACATTTTTGGACTGTGGGAGGAAACCGGAGCACCCGGAGGAAACCCACGCAGACACGGGGAGAATGTGCATTTAAAAGGCATTTGGACAAATACATGGATAGAGAAGGATTAGAAGGATATGGGCCAAGTTCAGGGAAATGGGATGTTTTGGTCAGCATGGACCAGTTTGAGCTGAAGGGCCTATCTCCGTGATGCAGGACTCTATGACTGTATGAGTAAATCACCTCCTGACTCCCCAAAGCCTGTCTACCATCTACAGTGGCACAGGTCAGGAGTGTGATGGAATACTCCCCACTTGCCTGGATGGGTGCAACTCCAACAACACTCAAGAAGCTTGACACCATCCAGGACAAAGCAGCCGCTTGACTGGCACCGCATCCACAAACATTCACTCCCTCCACCACCAATGCTCAGTCACAGCAGTGTGCACTATCTACAAGATGTACTGCAGAAATTCACCAAAGACCCTCAGACAGCACCTTCCAAACACATAACCACTTATATCTTCAAGGACAGGAGCAGCAGATACATGGGAGCATCAACACCTTCAGGTTCTGCACTCACCATTCTGACTTGGAAATATATTGTCGTTCCTACACTGTCGCTGGGTCAAAACTTAGATTCCCTCCCTGAAGGCATTGTGGGTCTACCTACAGCACATGGGACTCTGACAGTTCAAGGAGGCAGTTCACCCCCACCTTCTCAAGGGGCAACTAGGGATGGGCAATAAATACTGGTCTAGCCAGCAACGCCCACATCCCACAAAAATGTTTTTTAATAAGATCCCAAAAATGTGAGGTAACGCAGTGTTTAGTGAGAGAGAGGAACCGAAGGAAATCAGTATGATGAGGGAAATGATGTTGGGGGAATTGATTGGAGTAAAATCCTCAAGGCAGATTCATCTATATCCCAGCATACTGAAGAACATGGTCCCAAAAATAGTGGATCCATTGGTGGGATATACTCTGGAACAGTTCCAACAGATTGGAGAGTAGCTAATGTGATCCCATTATTTAAAAAGGGAAGTTGAGAGAAAACAGGAAATTATAGGCCAGTGAGTCTGATGTCGGAAGTGGGGAAAGTGCAAGAGTGAATTATCAAGGATTTTATGTCAGAGCACTGAGAAGACAGTGGGACGATCAGCCCCAGTCTGCGTGGATTTACAAAAGGGAAATCATGCTTGTTAAATCTACTGCAAGGACATGGTGGATGGTGAGTCTAGAGATGGGTCTGTTGATTCTGTAGGGCATGTCAATACAAAAATGGAGGAGATGTTGGGTATTTGGAAAAGCATTAAGGTAGACATGTCCCCAGGACCTGATGGGACCTATCTCAGAATGCTGAGGGAGGCAGATGAGGAAATTGCTGGGTCCTCGTACAAAATCTTTCTATCCTCTTCAGTCAGAGGAGAGTTCCGAGAGGGCTGGAGAATAACCAACATTGTTCCTTTGTTTAAGGAGGGCAACAGGATAATCCAGGAAATTACAGGCTGGTGAACCTTACATCAGTGGTAGGTAAATAATTGAAGAAGATTCCGAGGGGCAGGGTTTATTCATATTTGGAAAAAATATGGCAGCATGGCTTTGTGTGGGGAAGGTTGTGTCTTATAAACTTGATTGAGTTTTTTTTGAGGAAGTGACAAAAATGATTGATGAGGGCAAGGCGGCAGATGTTGTCTCTCTGGACTTTAGCAAGGCCTTTGACAAGATCCCGTACAGAAAGTGCAGTCCCATGGGATCCAAAGTGAGCTGGTAAAATGGATACAGACCTGGCTTAGTTATAGAAGACAGAGAGTAGCAGTGGAAAGGTATGTTTCTGATTGGAGATCTGTGACCTGTGGTGTCCTGCGGGGATCAGTGCTGGGATCCCTGTTATTTGTCATATATGTATAAATGGTGGAGAATGTAGGCGGTCTGATTAGTACGTTTGTAGATGGCACAAGGATTAGATAGTGGGGAGGATTGCCAGAAGATAAACCAGGATATAGATAGGCTGGAGCTCTATTCCTGATGAAGGGTTTTTGCATGAAACGTCGATTTTCCTGCTCCTCGGATGCTGCCTGACCTGCTGTGCTTTTCCAGCACCCCACTCTGATCTAGGCTGGAGATTTGGGCAAAGAAATGGCAGATGGAATTTAAACTGGATAAATGCGAGGTGATATATTTTGGAAGAAGCCTTAGAAGTGTTCACATACAGAGGGACTTGGGTGTAGAGTTCACAGTATCCTGAAAGTGGCAACACAAATGGATAAGGTGGTCAAAAAGACATGTTACATGGTTGCCCTCATTGGTCAGGGTATAGAGTACTCTGGCAAACATTGACAAATCGTGTTGCACCTGTATTGGACTTTCATTCGGCCACATTCAAAATATTGTGTACAGTTCTGGTTGCTATACTACCAGAAGGATGTGGAGATTTTATAAGAGGATGCGGAAATGGTTTACCAGGATGTTGCCTGGGATGGAGGGTATTAGCTATGGGGAGAGGTTGGAGAAACTTGGTGGAGGTGGATACAATAGCAATGTTAAAGAGGCATCTTGACAGGTAACAAAGGCAGGAAATAGATGTGTATGGACCGTGTTTGGATCAGAAAGGCATCATGTGTTGGAGCAGTCTTGGTGGGTCGAAGGGCCTGTTCCTGTGCTGTACTATTTTTTGTTCTTCGTGGATGTAGTGGAGTTAATCAGGGAGCCAGTGGATGTGGTTTATTTGGACTTTCAGAAGGTTTTCAACAGAGTCGAACATCAGAGATTAATGTGTAACATTAAAGCACACAGGCTTGGGGCAGTGTAATGAGAGTGAGAGAAAATAGTTTAGCGGAAAGGAAACAAAGAGTGAGTATAGATGAGCTTTTCTCTGAACAGCAAGCAGTGACTCATGGGGTACTGCAGGGATTGGTACAAGGACCCCAGCCATTCACATTATATATTATTGAGGGAGCGAAATGTGATATCTCAAAGTTTGCAGACAAGACAAAGCTGAGTGGGAGGGTGAGCTGTGAGGAGGATGGAGAGATATTGCAGTGTGATTTGGACAGGCTGGGTGAGTGGGTAAATACCCAACTGATGCAGGATAATGTGGATAAATGAGACGTCATCCACTTTGGTAGCATAAACGTAAGGCAGACTACTATTTGATTGGCTGAAAATTGAGAGAGGGGAATATTCAATGAGACCTGGGTGTCCTTGAACACCAGTCCCTGAAGGTGAGCATGCAGGTGCAGCAGGCAGTGAAGAAGGCCAATGGTACATTGGCCTTCATAGTGAGAGGATTCAGTACAGGAGCAGGGATGTCTTACTGCAATTGAAACCTATAAAATTCTAACAGGACTAGGCAGGTTAGATGCAGGAGGGATGTTCCTGATTGTGGGGGGAGCCCAGAACCAGGGATCATACTTTAAGAGTAAACAGTATACCTTTTAGAACTGAAATGAGAAATAACTCTTTACTCAGAGAGTGGTGAATCTGTGGAATTCACTATCACAGAAATGGGTTGGGGCCATTATGTTTCAAGAAGCAGGTAGATATAGCTCCTGTGGCAAAAATGATCAAGATGTGTTGGGGGGAGGATGGAATTAAGGTGTTGATTAAGAGGTCGATGATCAGCCGTGATCACATTAAATGGCAGCGTAGACACAACATGTTAAATGTCCCTATCTTCAATGTTAAACTAAAACCTTACATTGACAAACATCCCACCATCTGCTCTTATATAATGGCCACCAGAGGGTGCTACTACACTGAGGTCATAAAAGGTGCTTTAAAAATGAAAACCTTTCTTAATTTGAAAAATGAGCCCACTAATTCTTTACCTTCAGCTGTGAGGAAATGCCTAAACTTTCAGCTGGCAGAGCGTAGGCAGCAGAGAAGGCATATGATGTGGTGACGATTCTGCAGAGATATAGCTGCAGGCAGGGCAGTACAGGAGGACCCCTTAGAGCAGAAAGGAGAGGGGGCAGATTCCAAATCAGAGTTCGGAGCTGAAAGGGTGGAGTTTCAGGAGCTGTGCAAACAAGGACGGCACGGTGGCACAGTGATTAGCACTGCTGCCTCACAGCACCAGAGACTTGGGTTCAATTCCCGCCTTGGGCAACTACCTGTGTGGAGTTTGCACATTCTCCCTGTGTCTGCGTGGGTTTCCTCCGGGTGCTCCGGTTTCCTCTCACAGTCTAGGGATGTGCAGGTTAGGTGAATTGGCCATGCTAAATGGCCCATGGTGTTAGGTGAGGGGGTAAATGTAGGGGAATGGGTCTGGGTGGGTTGCTCTTCGGAGGATTGGTGTGGACTTGTTGGACCGAAGGGCCTGTTTCCACACAGTAAATAATCTAATCTAATCTAACCCCCTCCAGGTGAGTCTGAATCACTGCATCCTCCTCCCTCTATCCTCACAAGACCTGGGCTTTAGGGGGAATATTTATCTGTCCCTCCCTTCCTGGGAGACATAGAGCAAGCAAAGAACATTCTAGTTTGATCACAGGACACACACACAGCAGGAGCTGTAATTATTGTGTGGTGTTTTCCACCGAGCTGTTCAAATCTCAGGAGAACAATGAAAGGGAAGGCCAGGCTATACATCAATAATCTGGTGATGGGGTAAATGGCTGACATCATGTTAAACTTCCTGGCAGTTGGCTGTTAAAGTCTTTAACACATCCCAGGAGCTGGTTCGAAACTGCAATGGGTGGCACAGGAGCTGGAGAGTGTCCTCTACTTGGACAGTGAGGTGGTGGGGGGAAGGGGGTGTTGCTCAGTGGAAACAGAGGCATCAAGAACTGACTGGCATCTTCATGATGTTCTGCCCTGAAGCATAAAGGGGACAAGTTCAGAAAAAAGTCCCCTCCGGACTGGAATAATTACCCACTGCTCAACTCAGAATGATATGAATGTTGGGACTTTCCTCAGAGTGGACTGGCTCGGAGAGATCTGCAGTTACACACACAGCTTGCCTATAACCAGCTACAGTGCCTATTCATTGGGGGTGTTGCAGCAAGTTGGCAGATGAGACAGGTTTCACACAAATCTCACACTCCAGTCTGAACCCACACCCCACTCAACCACCCAGTCTATTCACATCCTCCATCCTCACAGTCCATTCAGCGACCGATTAACAGGAATAATACCACAGGAACTGTTTAACCAACTTCACCTGATCCTGCTATTACACATCTCTGGAGCAGGCGAGATTCTAACCTGAGTCTAAAATAATCCGTAAAGAATTGCAGATGCTGGAAATCTGAAATAAAAACAGAAACACAACAGTGCAGAAGAAGCATCTCTGGGACCCATATATAAACATAGAAGATAGGAGCTGACTCTGCTTTCTCTCCACAGATGCTGCCAGACCTGCTGAGTTTCTTCAGCAATTTTGGAAACTGGGCCACCTGTCTCAGAGATAGAGACACTAGCACAAGAAAAGCACCATACAAGACTGTGGATGATTTAAATTAGTTACTTGCATTTATTGTCAATTGAACACAGGAATTAATTCCAATTGTGCATTCACAGCAGCAATGTTTTTAGTGCATATTTGCCAAAATTTAATTGCTTGACTCTGTCAGTTAACTCTGAAGATTAGACATGTTGTTATTGAGGGGTGGCATGGTGGCTCAGTGGTTAACACTGCTGCCTCACAGTGCCAGGACCCGGGTTCATTTCCAGCCTCAAGTGACTGTCTGTGTGGAGTTTGCACATTTTCCCCGTGTCTGTGGGTTTCCTTCAGGTCCTCCGGTTTCCTCCCATAGTCCAAAGGTGTGTAGGGTAGGGTGGACTGGCCATGCTAAATTGTCCTGTAGGTGGGTTAGCCAGGGGAAATGAAATGAAAGGTTAAGGGGTAGGGCGACAGAATTCTCTTCAGAAGGTCTGTGTGGACTCGATGGGCTGAATGGTCTGCTTCCACACTGTAGGGATTATGTGACGGATGGATACAGTACCGTAGGCTGAACAGCAAGGATACTGCCTGCTTCATCCCTAGTGGCTCCACTCCGTTCCTGCTGACTCTGCCATCTCCCCATTGGCTGTCATTCAGGACCGTGTGATAATCACAGCAGCTGCAATGACAAACACAACTTTAATTGGACAATGCCAGTCAGTAAAAGGTAATTGTTGATCCTGAATGAGTCAGCCAGACCCATCTTGTTCCCTTTCTTTCCACGGTAAACAATTTCTGTTTAAATCAAATCCATAGGATTTAATACGGTTTATCCAACAGATTTCTCATAAAACTATCCAGCTCAGAGGAGCTCTTATCACGCAATGTTGTGTGACATCTCTATCTAGTGTCCAATTCACGTTAATCTCTACTCTTTCTTCTGCGCCTGTCATCTTTTCCTTTACAGATATTTATCCAAGTCATTTTTGAAGTTATTATTAAATCAGTTTCCATCGTCCCTTCAGGCAGTGCTTTCCACTTCACAACAGCTAACGGCATCAGGAAACATTGGAAATAAAAACAGCAAGCACTGAAGAAATGCAATGCTGTGTGTGGAGAGAGAAACTGGTTTAACGTCTCAACTCCAATGGCTCTTCTCTGTCTGGTTTGTTTCCATTTCTTCAAAAACATTTCCTCATCTCCTCCCAATGCTTTTGCTCGACATGTCAAAATTTATCTCCCCTGGTCAGTGATTTTCCAAGTGGCAGAAGCCTTCACAGCAGAGGTGGGATCTTTGAACGTGTTCCAGGCTGAATTCGATGATTTCTGATAGAGAGGAGACTTGAGGGATTATGGGGGGCTCACAGGGAAATGGAGTTGAAGCCACAGCCAGTTTAGCTGTGATCTTACTGAATGATGGAACAGGTTGAAGGGCTGAATGGCGTACTCTTACTCCTCAGTCACATCTTCCTAATTATCTCCTTATCTGCTCAATTGAAAACCCCTCATAATTTTGAAAACCTCCATCAAATATCCCTGGAACTTTCTCTGCTCAATGGTAACAACCCCAGCTTTGCCAATTTCTCCACATGACTAAATCATTTTGTTCCGCAGAGGGGGGTGGGTGTCTGGAATGCTCTGCCTGAGTTGGTGGTGGAGGCAGAGACTCTAAACTCTTTCAAAAGTTACCTGGATCTGCACCTTAGGTGCTGTAAGCTGCAGGGCTATGGGCCGTGTGCAGGAAGACGTAATGAGAAAGGACATCCGGGTGTCTGTGGGTCAGCATGAATAGGATGGGCCAAATGGCTGTATCATTTCTAGGGTTCTATGATACTATAGAATGGTTACTCATGTTGGTGCTTGTTAGTTGACGAGCAATATACCAGTCTCTGTCAGAACATGAAGGGTTAAACTGGCACCAGACGGTGTATCTGATAATGGCAAGTTAACCATCAGTGCTCGGATCAGTAATTTAATATTTAAACTCCACAATAGGCTCATCCACTGCTAATGTTAATGATTAATCAGATAACTATATACTGACTAATCCATGAGGATTCTTCTCACTCTGTTCCTAATGCTAAGCCAATATCCTAGTAAACTAGTCTTAACTATGTTAACCGCAAGAACCCCAGCTAGTAAACCAGCTGTTTCAAGGTGGTTAACACCTGAACATAAACTTCACCCCATGACCAGTCTCAAACTAGGAATAAAATTAAAATACTGCCAAGGCTGGAAATCTGAAATAAAATCAAGAAGTGCTGGAGAAACTCGGCAGCTGTGGTGGTGTAGGGAGAGAGAAATAGCGTTTATGTTTCGAGTGTGATCTGACTTCTTCAGAGCACTTTTTTTATATACTAGCATGTTCTGTTGCCTGTACCCAATCAGCTCAACACACAGTGATCATTTGATGAATACCCAGAGGGCACCAATAATGATACTGATGGACCAATTTATGATCATAAGTCACGCTCCCAATGTGGTGCACTTTCTTGCACTTTGCAGACAGTATTCAATTCAACTAAATAGGTGACAGCTAATCTCTGTCACACTCTTCAGGGTAATGTCTTGACCAATCAGAATCAGTCTGCCTGGTTTAAATTTAAATATTGGTAGTTACTATCTAACTGGTGCTACTCCTTGGCAACACCTCTGCCAATCAGAGTCCACTTGCCAACCAATCTGCTCTCATGGACTGAAATACTATTCCCCAAAACATTGGCATATGTTTCAAATACTGATGACAGCAAGGTGGAAGACTTTGATAAAATGTGTTTTTTAAAAATCAATAACATTCAACTTCTGGATTGTATCACCAAATGACCTTGTGTAAAGGTAAAGTCACAATAAGACTGTTCTCTCATTAGTGAGAGATCATAAGACCATAAGACCATAAAACATAGGAGCGGAAGTAAGGCCATTCAGCCCCTCGAGTCAACTCTGCCATTCAATCATGGCTGATGGGCATTTCAACTCCACTTACCCGCATTCTCCCCGTAGCCCTTAATTCCTGAATTTATCAATTTCTGCCTTGAAGACATTTAGCGTCCCGGCCTCCTCTGCACTCTGTGGCAATGAATTCCACAGACCCACCACTCTCTGGCTGAAGAAATGTCTCCACATTTCTGTTCTGAATTTACCCCCTCTAATTCTAAGGCTGTGTCCACGGGTCCTAGTCTCCTCGCCTAACAGAAACAATTTCCTAGCGTCCACCCTTTCCAAGCCATGTATTATCTTGTA
>NC_057724.1:78715988-78774109 GCF_004010195.1 Chiloscyllium plagiosum | reverse complement strand
TTTTGCCTTTGTGGTTCCTCAATTCCATCCACACAGACTCCACATCATCCGACGCTATGTTATTCAGTGCCATAGATTTAATTTTGTTCTTAACTAACAAGGCAACCCCGCCCCCTCTGCCCACCTCCCTGTCTTTTCGATAAGTTGTAAATCCTTGGATGTTTAACTGCCAGTCCTGACCCCCCTGTAACCACGTCTCTGTGATGCCTACCACATCATAATCATTCACGATGATCTGTGCCGTTAGTTCATCTTCTTTGTTACGAATGCTACGAGCATTCAGGTAAAGTGCCTTAATGCTAACTTTCTTATCATTAGAGATATTGGAAGTCATAAGATGTCCTAAGTTATCCTTCGTTATCCTTCCTTTTTGCTGCATTCCCAGTCTGCTTCAAGCTTAAATCCGCCTGCACACATGCAATCCTGCTGCTTATCTTTCCATTTAACTCCATACTCCCTGTCGCTTTCACTTTCCCTTCCCCCCAACTCAGAAGTTTAAACTCCTAATGACGACCCTATTTATCCTCTTCACTAGAACATTGGTACCTGATCGGTTCAGGTGGAGACCGTCCCAATGGTACAGATCCCCCCGGTTCCAAAAATGATGCCAATGTCCCATGAAGTGGAATCCCTCTTTCCCACACCAATCCCTTAGCCACATGTTTACTTCCCTAATTTTCTTATCCTTATGCCAATTGGCACATGGCTCGGGCAGTAATCCGGAGATTATGATTGGAGATGATTGGAGGTAGTTTTAACCTGAGGGTCAATATGTCTCAGTCGAGGGGAGAGGTTGAGGAGGAGACTTCTTCATGGTGGCCTCAGTAGGAGCAGGAATTGAACTTACACTGATGATATCACTCTATGTTGTGAACCAGTCTGCCAAGCTAACCAATTCCTGAGTTTTGTGTGAGCTACTTCAGAGTTGTAAGGGAGCTGCAGTAATATTAAATCGGGAAACAGTTTGTAGAGATTTTAATTCATTCAGACTTCCTCACAATGCGCAATTCCATAAAATGCTTCACAGATCACAACTGTCCACATAACAAGTTTTACCATGACATTTCAATGACACATTGCCTTAATAATGCTCATTGATGAACAAAAAAACTGTCCGTACCTCTCAATATCATTGACAAGAGTCTACTTTATTATAATTTTATAAAGAGCCTCACAGAATCTCCCCCTGACCTGAGTGCTACAGCGCAGTTTTCCATAGGATGGTGAGGGTGGAATTAAATCAACAAGAGTAGATATTTATAGTAACAATTTGCAAGGCAGAATTACCATTGGCTATTCCAGCTAATAATGACGGAAACTTGGAGACAGTTAGTCACTGTCACACACTCTGACAATGCTTTACTGAATATATCTCTATCATAATTATAACTTTATAAACTGCCTGCAGGGATTCATCTACAAAGTACAGGGGACCTGAGACACCACCTCCATCCCCACAGTAAGTGTTGAAAGCCCAATACAGCCTCATATTTCAGACCCTGTGCAGCCTTCAATCCAAATTTGCAAGTGGAGGTAATGAGTCAGATATAAACAATTATATTGCACAATTAGGTAGGTATATTTTTAAATTAGAATCCCTATAGTGTGCAACAGGCCATTTGGCCCAACAAGTCCACACCGACCCTCCGAAGAGTAACCCACCCAGACCCATTTCCCTCTGATTAATGCACCCAACACTATGGGCAATTTGTCATGGCCATTTCACCTAACCTGCACATCTTTGGACTGTGGGAGGAAACCGGAGCACCTGGAGGAAACCCAAGCAGACATGGGGAGAATGTGCAGACTCCACAGGAATAGAACCTGGGATCCTGATGCTGTGAGACAGCAGTGCGAACCACTGAGCCACTGTGAAAGACAGTATGGTGGCTCAGTAGTTAGCCCTGCTGCCTCACAGCACCAGAGACCTGGGTTTGATTCCAGCCTTGGATGACTGTCAGTGTGGAGTTTGCACATTCTCCCAGTGTCTGCGTGGGTTTCCTCCGGGTGCTCCGGTTTCCTCCCACAGTCCAACGATGTGCAAGTCAGGTGGATTGACTATGGGAAATGCAGAATTAGAGGGATAATGTGAGTCTGAGTGGGATGCTTTTTAGGGGGTTGGTGTAGACTCGATGGGCCAAATGGCCTGCTTCCACACTGTAGAGATTCTATGCGATGTTGTGAGTCACATGTAATGTTTAAACTGAAGGCTTGCCTTTGGCTATGGCTCAGATTTAGGGTTTGTATTGACGCAACAACATTAAAACCAACCCCTTTCCAAACCTCCAAGACCCAAGAATTACGAACAGGTGAAGCAGTGAATAAGAAACAGAAACACAAATAGAATCAGCATTGTGGGTTAGCTAGGAAATGGAGATGTGACCTGAGTGTAAGGTTATAAACAGCACATTCATCACTTTCATGGTGAGTGGCCAGGAAGTCAGTGGAAACTCCATCACAGTAAGATTCTGATGTTCCAACACAATTGCACAGCTCTCAGTCAGATCCTTACCTGGTATTGTGGGAAAGTGTGAGGCCATGAGCCTGGTAGGAAGAACAGAGGCATAGACTATTTTCTTAATGGGGCAAGGCTTCAGAAATCTGAAGCACAAAGGGATTTGGGAGTCCTAATTCAGGATTCTCTTAAGGTTAACATGTAGATTCAGATGTTAGGAAGGCAAATGCAATGTTAGCATTCATTTCGAGAGGGCTAGAATACAAAAACAGAGATGTACTGTTGAGGATGTATAAGTCTCTGGTCAGACTGTATTTGGAATATTGTGAGCAGATTTGGGCCCCATATCTAAGGAAGGACGTGCCGACCTTGGAGTGGGTCCAGAGGTGGTTTACAAGAATGAACCCAGGGATGAAGGGCTTGTCATATGAGGAGTGGCTGAGGACTATATGCCATCAAGCTATGTTGACATTGGCAGAATACCAAATGGTGGGATCAGACTCTTAAATTGGCCACTAACTGGCAACCCCCAATGAACAAACTGAGTTGGCAAAGTGATGGGTGCTGTAGAAGGCAGCCAGTTGCTGAAAGGGTTAATTGGCATCATGAGATAAGCTCCACCCATCCAGATATAAAGGCCTGTTGCTGAGAGGAGCTAACCAGAGTACTGTATGTCCCACAGGCTCTGTATATCTTCATCAGACTGAGTGTAGTGTTTCAGGTATTCCTCCCCGTGTACAGCATGCAGCTAACGTAATAATGTCCTTACTCTTAAGTTGAGCCTGAAAGTCTCACAAGTGATTATTATGTGTCTTATATGTAACATAAATGGCTACGAACTATTAGAAAGTAAGCTATTTCCTGTTCATCAAGATCAGGCTTTGGTTGGCATCTTTCCCCACAGGGTATCATTAGCCCAGACTAATAGCAACAAATAGTAGCAGTGAATCTACTCCAAGGTATCCCACTGGTTGCAACAGAACCCAACATATAGAGAGTTATGACAGCTGCGGGCATCTGCGATGTCACCTAGCTGTGGTACAGATGATCACAGAGGCAGCAGCAGCCAGAGGTGATATTCTGAAAAAAAACAAATCGGTTCTACAAAAGCCACAACCAACCGAAGGTAAGAGAGAAGACAAATTCCAGTCAGAAAACTGAGTGTGTTTCTAAATATTCAACAGCATAGGAGTGCACAGAGACACTGTGGATGAAGCAGCCATCACTTCCATGGACTCTGCGAGTAACAGCGGCATTCTGTGAAGGTTCAAATAGCTAGAAATAATTGGAAAGATTGTCTATACCACAAACCGTCTCACCAGAATGATGAGTGGGAAAATCCAAACCATAAATCTTGGATACAGTGGGAGTTATTGCACACCCACAGTAAGTTCAGACCCAAAGGGGCAGTGTGAAAATTTCAACACCTCTGACAAAATATTCCAAATGGAGAAATTCGCAGAATTAATTAGTTAACTTAATTACTTAGCACTGCTGCCTCACAGTGCTGGGGACTTGGGTTCGATTCCAGCCTTGGGTGACTGCCTGTGTGGAGTTTGCATATTCTCCCCATGTCGTGTGTGGGTTTCCTCTGGGTGCTATAGTTTCCTCCAACAGTCCAAAGTTGTGCAAGTCAGGTGGATTGGCCATGGAAAATGCAGGGTTACAGGGCTAGAGTATGTGGGTGGGTCTGGGTGGGATGCTGTTCAGAGGTCAATGTGGACTTGATGGACAAAATGACCTGCTTCCACACTGCAGGGATTCTGTGATTAGTTCACTACATTAACCCAATGAATGTCATACTCTTTGTAAAAACAGCACCTGTAAATGAATTATTAAAACAGAAGTATAATTTGACAAATTAATGAAAACAAAATGGAAGGCAATAGAAAGTTTACTCAAAGTCAGTTTTTTGAGAGAAAATAATAATTTTCATTGCTCGGTGGAAATTATTGCTTTAAATGCAAGGTAAGTGCAATGCCATTTTTCCAATTTAAACCCTTGCAAACAGAGTTAAAAATCACACAACACCAGGTTATAGTCCAACAGATTTATTTGGAAGTACGAGCTTTCAGAGTGCTGCTCCTTTGTCAGGTACCTGGATATAGGCAAAAGTGAGGACTGCAGATGCTGGAAACCAGTGTTTAGATCAGAGTGGTGCTGGAAAAGCACAGCAGGTCAGGCAGCATCTGAGGAGCAGGAAAATCGATGTTTTGGGCAAAAGCCCTTAATCAGGAGTAGAGGCAGGAAGCTTCCAGGATGGAGAGATAAATGTGGGGGGTGGGGCTGGAAAGAAGGTAGCAAACTCAGGTACCTGGATATAACCTGGCGTACTGTGATTTTTAATTTGCCCACCCCAGTCCAACACTGGCATCTCCCCATCTATGCAAACCATTCAGGGGAGCAACTCAGAGCAAATGAGTTCTCCATTGTGTTAAAAAGGGCAAATGAGAAACAAGGAAGAAAAGGGAATGACACAAGATAATAGTCTTTTGTCCACTTTCAGAGAAATCTAAGGTTTCTCCATTTGAAATACTTGAAATGATGAAGTCAGCAGAAATAGGAGGTAAGTCTGATACAATTAGAAATCATTCAACTTTAATTCACAGAAGCTGAAGACATTTCTGAAAATAAAGAATAAGATAAAAACTAAGAGTCTTGATTAAAAAATCAATACTTTTTAACTGCAAAGCCTTATTTGTAAATCATCTTCAGGAAAAAACAATTAAAAAATAATTAATCATCCGGACTTCATCTGATGAAGGAGCAGCACTTTGGAAGTTTGTGATTTTGAATAAATCTGTTGGACTATAACCTGGTGTCATGTGACGTCTGACTTTGTCCATTGCAGTCCAGCACTGGCACCTCCCCATTGTAGAAAACAATGAGTTGTTGGGTAGTGCAGTACTTGTGTATTGTGGAAGATAAAACATCTCATTGGTAGCAATAGCTATGGAGAATGCACCAGCTAATGATGACAGAAAGAAATATATTCAACTGCACCAATTCCAAATCAACAGATTATAGGTGACAGCTACTGACTGGTTCATTTCTAAGGTAACACCTTAACCAATCAGAGGCAATCTGCCTGGTTTATAATTTAAACAAAGATTGGCAGTAAACTTTCCAACATCATTAACTTATGCATTTTCCAAGACAATGCTTCCATAAGTCAGAGTCCCCTCTCCTTATACATATGAACTATGTTGGTTTTCCCTTTACTTTGACATTCTTGTAAACTATCCTGATGTGAGCAACATGAAAAATTTCGACACAATGTGCCTTTCTATAGCAGTTAAAAATCATCAAAATACTCAAAAGGTACTTTTTTTTTAAAATGTGAAGGCTCAATGTTAATATATTTACTGATTAGAGTCATAGAATTGTACAGCATGGAAACAGACCCTTCAGTCCAACTTGTCCAGGCCGACTAGTTACCCTAACCTAATCTAGTCCCATTTGCCAACACTTGGTTCATATCCCTCTAAATCCTTCCTATTCATATACTCATCCAGATGCCTTTTAAATGCTGTAATTGTACCAGCCTCCACCACTTCCTCTGGCAGCTCATTCCATACATGCACCACCCTCCACGTGAAAATGTTGTCCCTTAGGTCCCTTTTATATCTTTCTGCTCTCACCTTAAATTCTAGTTTTGGACTCCCCCACCCCAAGGAAAATACTTTGTCTATTTACCCTATCCATGCCCCTCATGATTTTATAAACCTTTATAACATCACCCCTCAGCCTCCGACACTCCAGGGAAATCAGCCCCAGTCTGTTCAGCCTCTCCCTATAGCTCAAACTTTCCAGCCCTGGCAACATCCTTGCAAATCTTTTCTGAACTGTTTCAAATTTCACAACATCCTTCCTATAGGAAGGAGACCAGAATTGCACGCAATATTCCAACAATGGCCTAACCAATGTGCTGTACAGCTGCAACATGACCTCCCAACTCCTGTACTCAATACTCTGACCAATAAAGGAAAGCATACCAAACGCCTTTTTCACTATCCTATCTACCTGCGACTCCACTTTCAAGGAGCTATGAACCTGCACTCCAAGGTCTCTTTGTTCAGCAACACTCTCTAGGACCTTACCACTAAGTGTATAAGTCCTGCTTTGATTTGCTTTCCCAAAATGCAGCACCTCGCATTTATCTGAATTAAACTCCATCTGCCACTTCTTAACGCATTGGTCCATCTGGTCAAGATCCTGTTGTAGTCTGAGGTAACCATCTTCACTGGCCACTATGCCTCCAATTTTGGTGTCACCTGCAAACTTACTAACCATAACCCCTCTGTTCAAATCCAAATCATTTACATAAACAAAGAAAAGCAGTGGACCCAGTACCGATCCTTGTGGCACACCACTGGTCACAGGCCTCCAGTCTGAAAAGCAATCCTTCACCACCACCCTCTGTCTTTGAGCTTTGAGCCAGTTTTGTATCCAAATAGCTAGTTCTCCCTATATTCCATGCAATCTAAACTTGCTAACCAGTCTACCATGAGGAACCATGCCGAATGCCTTATGTAGGCCTTATGAAGTCCATATAGATCATGTCAACCACTCTATCCTCATCAGTCCTCTTTGTTACTTCTTCAAAAAATTCAATCAAATTCGTGAGATATGATTTTCCACACACAAAACCATGTTGAGTATTCCCAACCAGTCCTTGCCTTTCAAATGCATGTACATGCTGTTCCTCAGGATTCCCTCTTAAAACTTTCTCACGATCAATATCAGGCTCACCGGTCTATAGTCCCCTGGTATTTCCTTATCACCTTTCTTAAATAGTGACACCACATTAGCCAACCTCCAGTCTTCCAGCATCTCAACTATCCCTATCGATGATACAAATATCTCAGCAAGGGGCCAAGTAATCACTCCCCTAGCTTCCCACAGAGTTCTAAGGTGCACCTGATCAGGTCCTAGGGATTTATCACTTTTATGTGTTTTAAGTTCATGTAATTTCAAACACTAAACTGATGAAAAAAACAACTCGTACAAAAAATGCTTAAAACATTCTGGCAACAGTTTTCAAGTAAATCGTTTAAATAGAAGAAATAACAGAGAGTTGTAAGCGTATGGAATGCTTTGCCTGCAACGGTAGTAGATTCGCCAAGTTTAAGTGCATGTAAATTGTCATTGGACAGGCAAATGGATGTACATGGAATAGTGTTTGTGGGATGGGCTTCAAATTGGTATGACAGGGAGGCGCAACATCGAGTGCCGATGGGCCAGTACTGTGCTGTAATGTTCTATGTTCTACGTTCTATGTTTTATAACAATGAAAATTGATGGTAGGGCCTTGGGTGGTGTTGTACAGCAGAGTGACCTAAATTCTTGGTACAAATACAGGTACATAATTCTTTGAAGTTTGCGTTGTATATAGACAGGGTGGTTAAAAAGGCATTGAGCACACTTGTCTTCATTGCTCTGTCCTTAGAGTAAAGGGGTTAGGGCATCGTGTTGAGGTTGTCCAGGACATTAGTGAGGCCTCTTCTGGAATACTGTGTGCAGTTCTGGTCACCCAATTAAAGGAAAGATATTATTAAGTTGCTGAGAGTTCAGGAAAGATGTACCAGGATATTGCCGGCTATGGAAGGTTTGAGTTATAAAGAAAGACTGGATAGGCTGGGACTTTTTTTCTACTGGAGCGTAGGAGGTTGACAGATGATCTCATCGAAATTTATAAAATAGTAAGGGGTATAGATAAGGTTAGCAGTAGTCGTTTTTCCCTAGGATGGGGGATTTCAAGACTCGGGAGCACATTTTTAAGGTGAGAGAGATTTTAAAAAGACATGAGGGGCAAATGTTTTACAAAGAGGGTGGTTTGTGTGCGGAATGAACTTCCTGAGGAAGTGGTGGATGTGAGTACAATTGCAGTAGTGATACTTTTCTTGAACAGTATGTAATGGAAACGACAAGGGAGCAGATCTGGTCCTGTGTAATGAGACAAGAATAATTAATGACCTCATAGCTAGGGATCCTCTTGGAAGGAGTGATCATAGCATGGTTGAATATAGAATAGAGATGGAGAGTGTGAAGATAAAATCCAATGCCAGGGTCCTGTGCTTGAACAAGTGGGACTATATTAGAATGAGGGAGAACTTGGCTAAAGTAGATTGGAAACAAAGATTTTATGGTGGGACGGTTGACAAGCAGTGGAGGACTTTCAAAACAATTTTTCAAAGTGTTCAGCAAAAGTATATTCCAGTGAAAAGGAAGGACTGTAAGAAAAGGGGTAATCTGCCATGAGTGTCTAGGGAAATGAGGGAGGCTATCAAATTGGAAGGGGAGGTGTACAAAGTGACGAAAAACAGCATGAAACTAGAAAACTGGGAAAGTTTTAAGGCCACCAGAAAGCCATAAAAAGAGGTATAATGGAAAGTAAGGTAGAACATGAGAAAAAAACTAGCTCAGAATATAATGGCAGATCTATGGAATTCCCTGCCCAGGGAAGTGGTTGACACCACGGTGGTGCATGGTGGCTCAGTTATAAGCACTGCTGCCTCACAGCACCAGGGACCCAGGTTTGATTCCAGCTTTGGGCAACTGTCTGTGCAGAGTTTGCACGTTTTCCTTGTGTCTGCGTAGGTTTGCTCCGGTTTCCTCCCACAATCCAAAGATGTGCAGTATAGGTGAATTGGCTAAGCTAAATTGCCCATAGTGCTCCGGGATGTGTAGGCTAGGTGCAGTAGTCAGGGGTAAGTATAGGATAATAGAGTAGGGGAATGGGTGTGGGTGGAGAACTCTTCGGAGGGTTGGTGTGGACTTGTTGGGCCAAATGGCCTGTTTCCACATTGCAGGGATTTTGTGATGATGACTTTAGTAAACGTTTTTAAAGCTAAGGTAGATTTTTTTTGAACAGTGAAGGAATTAATGGTTATGGTGAGCAGTCAGGTAAGTGGAGCTGAGGCCAAGAAAACATCAGCCATGGTCTTATTGAATGGCAGAGGCTCGAAGGTTCAGATGGCCTACTCCTGCTTCTAGTTCTTACGTTGTTCTATGTCCAATGTTTGAAAGAATAGGTAAGGTTTGGAGGGATATGGGCCAGGAGCAGACAAGTAAGACTAGTTTAGTTTAGGATTATGTTCAGCACGGACTAGTTAGACAAAAGGGTCTGTTTCCATACTGTATGATTCTATGACTCTCGAATAGCAGTTAAATGCAATGTCAAGAGAGAAAGCTATTTTCCTTAATCACAAATATTACAACTTACAATACTTCAACTCACAAATGCTACTGGTAAGGAATTAAACTGGGTTCTATACAAAGAGGGTTTAAATTAGATTGGCAAGGGGGTGGGAACCAGAGCTACACATCTGAGAGGGGGGTAGTTGTAGATGGAGAAGTGACAGGATGTAGTGAATCTATCGGGAAGGTTTTTCACGTGGTGAAACAAACGAATTGGTTAAAGTGTGTCTGCTTTAACGCAAGGAGTGTCAGAAATAAGAGTGACGAACTTAGAGCATGGATTAGTACTTGGGACTATGATGTTGTGTCCATAAAGGAGACGTGGGTTTCACAGGGACAGGAATGGTTGCTAGATGTTCCAGGGTTTAGAATGTTTAAAAAGAACAGGGAGGGTGGAAAAAGAGGAGGGGGTGTAGCATTGCTAATCAGAGAGTGCATCACAGCTACAGAAATGAAGGTTGTTGAGGAAGGTTTGTCTACTGAGTCAGTATGGGTGGGAGTTAGGAACAGCAAGGGAGCAGCCACCTCATTGGGGGTTTTTCTACAGACCATCTAATAGCAGTAGGGAGATCGAAGAACTCATAGGCTGGCAGATTTAGGAAGAATGAAGATGTAGCAGGGTTATTGATATGGGTGACTTCAGCTTTCCCAAAATTGACCGGAACCTCCCCAGTGCAGATGGTTTGGATGGAGCCTTTTTTGTCAGGTGTCTTCAGGATGGTTTCCTTACTCAGTATGTAGTCAGGCTGACGAGGGGAAAGGCCATTTTGGATTTGGTGCTCGGCAGTGAGCCAGGACAAGTGTCAGATCTTGCGGTGGGAGAATACTTTGGTGACAGTGACAACAGCTGACTCACATTTATCATAGCCTTGGAGAGAGAAAAGAGCAGTTACCAAGGGAAGATATTTAATTGGGGAAAAGGAAATTATGACACTAACAGACAGGAGTTGGGAAGTACAGATTGGGAGCAATTGTTCCATAGAAAGGGCACAGCAGACATGAGGAGACTATTTAAGGAGCAGTTGTTGCGAGTGATGCACAAATTTGTTCATCTGAGACAGGTAAGAAGGGATAAGATTAAGGAACCTTGGATGACGAGAACAAAGGACCTTCTCATAAAAAGGAAGAAGGCAGCTTACGTAAGGTGGAAGAAGCAACAATTTAGCACAGCTTTAGAGGATTACCGGCTTACTAGGAAGGAGCTCATAAATGGACTGAGGAGAGCCAGGAGGTGGCACGAGAAAGGCTTGGCAGGAAGGATTAGGGAGAACCCAAATGTATTTTACTCATATGTGAGGAATAAGAGAATGATCAAGGAGAAGGTAGGGCTGGTCTGGGATAGCGTAGGGAACTTATGCGTGGAGTCTGAGCAGATAGGGGAAGCCTTAAATGAGTTTATAGTTTTGGTTTTCACTAAAGAAAGGGACCTTGTTGTGAATGAGAACTTTGTGGAGCTGGGATACAGGCTTGAACAGATCAAGATTGATGAAGTTGATGTGCTGGAAATTTTGGCAAACATTACAATTGATAAGTCCCCAGGGTCAGACCAGATTTATCCCAGGTTACTCCGGGAAGTGAGAAAGGAGGTTGCTAAGCCGCTTGGCGAAGATCTTTGTTTCCTCACTCTCTACGGGAGTCATACTGGAGGATTGGAGGGAGGTGAACGTTGTTCCTCTTTTCAAGAAGAGGAATAAGGATATCCTTGGCAATTCCAGACCAGTCAATTTTACGTCTGTGGTCAGCAAGGTTTTGGAAAGAATTCTGAGGGATAGGACTTATGACTATTGGAAAAGCATAGCATGATTAAAGGCAGTCAGCATGGCTTTGTGAGGGGCAGGTCATGCCTCACAAATCTTATTGAGTTCTTTGAGGAGGTAACGAGACAGGTCGACAAAGGTCGATTAGTAGATGTGGTGTATATGGACTTCAGCAAGGCATTTGATAAGGTTCCCCATGGTAGGCTTATTCATAAAGTCAGGAGGTATGGGATACAGGGAGATTTGGCTGTCTGGATTCAGAATTGGCTGGCTGACAGAAGGCAGAGAGTGGTTGTAGATGGAAAGTATTCTGCCTGGAGGTCATTGGTGAGTGGTGTCCCCCAGAGCTCTGTTCTTTGGCCTCTGCTCTTTGTAGTTTTTATAACTGATTTGGATGAGGAGGTTGAGGGTTGGGTTAGTAAGTCTGACGATGACACAAAGGTTGGAGGTGCTGTTGATAGTATCGAGGGCTATTGCAGGCTGCAATGCATAATAGACAGGATGCAGAGCTGGGCTGAGAAATGGCAGATGGAGTTCAACCTGGATAAGTGCGAAGTGATGCATTTTGGAAGGTCAAACTTGAATGCTGAATATAGAATTAAATGCAGGATTCTTGGCAGTGTGGAGGAACAGCAGGATCTGGGTGTTCAAGCGCATAGATCCCTCAAAGTTGCCACCCACGTGGATAGGGTTGTTAAGAAAGCATCTGGTGTTTTGGCTTTCATTAACAGGGGGATCGAGTTTAAGAGGTTTTGCTGCAGCTCTACAAGTCACTGGTGAGACCACTCTTGGAATATTGTGTCCAGTTCTGGTGGGTGCAAAGAAGGTTTACCAGGATGCTGCCTGGACTGGAGGGCTTGTGTTATGAAGAGAAGTTGACTAAGCTTGGACTTTTCTGTCTGGAGAGGGGAAGAGGGGAGACCTGATCGAGGTGTACAAGGTAATGAGAGGCATGGATAGATTACCAGGATGCTGCCTGGACTGGAGGGCTTGTGTTATGAAGAGAAGTTGGACTTTTCTGTCTGGAGAGGGGAAGAGGGGAGACCTGATCGAGGTGTACAAGGTAATGAGAGGCATGGATAGAGTCAATAGCCAGAGACTTTTCCCCAAAGCAGGACTGACTGGCACGAGGGATCATAGTTTTAAGATATTAAGCGGAAGGTATAGAGAAGTCAGAGGAAGGTTCTTTATGCAGAGAGTTGTGAATACATGGAATGCGTTGCCAGCTGTGGTGGTGGAAGCAGAGTCATTAGGGCCATTTAAGTGACTGCTGGACATGCACATGGATAGCAGTGAGTTGAGGGATGCATAGGTTAGGTTATTTTATTTTAGATTAGGAATAATCCTCGGCACAACATCACGGGCCGAAGGGCCTGTTCTCTGCTATATTTTGCTATGTTCTATGTTCTAGACAATATATACAATATAGAATTGCTTCAGATCACATGAGGACAAGTGAATACATTTCTTTATTTGGTGAGTCCAAGTGCAGATTATGTTTTAAGATGATAGAATGTAAGGCCCAAAACAGATACCTTTGGCAAACTTTTAACAGCATTTTAAAATATTTTGAGTAATATGATATTTTACATTTCATACAATTATATTATTTGAAAACTTGGGTTCCAATTTATTACAACTTTAATTTTGATCTGTATTTTTATATTGTGCATGTTGAGGGACGTGGTTTTTGTTTTATTTTTGAGTTCTGTGAGTAATACCAGGATTCTGGAAATATGTTACATGCATTTAAATTAATCTTTCTAAAATCCTTAAGGGAATAGTTCAGAGCTTGGGAAAGAGGATAGAAGAGAGAGAAAATACATTGATTAGCAAGAAGGTGCCTAATGATACAAGATGTCAACATAAATTTAGAAGCCCTACAGAGTGGAAACAGGCCATTCAGCCCAACAAGTCCACACCTATTCTCCAAAGAGCATCCCACCCAGACGCACCCTCCTATCCTATCACTATAATCCTAGGTTTCCCATGGCTAATCCACCTAACCTACACATCCCTGGAGACCTTGGGCAATTTAACATGGCCAATCCATCTAACCTGCACATCTTCAGACTGTGGGAGGAAACCGGAGAACCCAGAGGAAACCCATGCAGACACGGGGAGAATGTGCAAACTCCACACAGAGAGTCCCAAGGCTGGAACTGGTGCTGTGAGGCATCAGCGCTAATCATTGAGTCACCATTCTGCCCCCATTTTAGAAAGACAGGACAGTCAAGGAATTGCAGATAATTTAGAGAGCTGAGGTATGTAAAAGCAGCAGTGTGATTTAGCAGACTCCAAAACAGTCAGGGAATGAGAAACAATGAGTTAATTGCCTTAATATCAGTCAGAGAAGAGTTCTGGAAACAAAAGATTGCCGGAGAGGAGTTTCTGGAACTCACTTAAGAAATGTGTATAAGGATAAGTATCTGAGGAAAAGATGTATAACTAAAGAAACACAATCATGTGACAACAGAGATTTATTCCACAGAAACCAGTGAGAGCACTGACTTAAGCAATAAGGTTGAAAGTGGAAACAACGTGACCTTCACCAGAGCCTGAGTATCTGTAAGGTTGTTGTTAAGGATAAAAGGATTACTTCAAATATTTGTAATAAGACTGCTTCAACCAATTCTTGTGAGTGGAATATAACTGGTGTTTTTACCCTTTTAAGCATGAAAACAAATTATGTTCTTCTGTAAAAAGTACGTCAACCTCTTGTGAATAAATTTAGTTGCTGTGTGTGAGCGAGTGAGTGAATGTGTGGATGGGGTTCCTGATGAAGGGCTTTTGCCCAAAAAGTTGATATTCCTGCTCCTCGAATGCTGCCTAACCTGTTGTGCTTTTCCAGCACCATTCTAATCTTGACTGGGGTGGGTCATCAGGTGAGTGGGAGTTCAGTATAGTCAGAGGGGAGGTAAGTCTGGGCCAGGGTTTACTCAGGGAGCAATGGGAATGGGGTATAATTGGTGGGTAATGGGGATGGGGTTTACTCAGGGATTAGTGAGTAGTGGAGATGGTTGATGAGTGTAGAGAAGTCAGGGGATCAATGGGGTTATACAATCGAGTGGGGGTGGTGGGAGTAGGAGAGAGTTAGGTCGAAGAATGAGGTGAGTTTGGGGGGGTGAGGCAGTTTGTGGAGAGAATCTTGTGAGTCAGTGTAAATGATTTGGGGGATGGTGGGGGTTAGTTTTGTAGTTAATGAGGAGTGTTTAATTGAACATTTCCTGGATATCTCTGATCAGGCATACTGCTCTGAGGAATACAAGTCCGACTATGCACCATTCACATGTTTCAGTGGTTTTTCCCAATGGGGAGGTCAGCACATTGGGACTTCCCCAGGATCTCCATGTCCATGCTCTGACTATCGGGCATTCTAAGGGCATGGCTATTATTTCTTTGGGTTAAACTCCTCTCTCATGTGAAACGCCATGGCTCAGTGTCAGGGTCAGTGTCAGAGCGATTGGTGTGAAATATTGGTCACAGTTACCTCTTCCCAGACATCTCAGAAACTGGTGCAAGATTAACTCATTGAAGTGAGCCACAGAGAGCAGTGCATAGAAAACAGAAGTAAATTCAGACTGGTCCCCCAGCTGACAACACATTCCATGATGTGTTCCTTTCCAAAACGTTACTTTTTGGAACTTTTCTGTGCATATTGTAAAGGGGGTTTAGAACCCACAGATGTATGTGATAGTGTAATATTTGCAAGTAACTCTAAGGTAAGTTATAATGTTTATTGAAAAACAACAGTTCAGTTGTGATATATTGTATAAATATAGGGGAGGATTCTTGTGGCAGAGTGGTAATGTCCCTACCACTGAGTTAGGAGACCCAGGTTCAAGTCTTATCTGTTCTCAAGGTATGTCATATCATCTTTGAGACAAAATCATTAAACTAGGAGAGGTACACGGAAACCAGAGGCCTCACTAATAGATGGCAGACAGTGTTTTGGTTGCAGTAGCTTATGATGGCAGTATTGTGCTGTCAAAACTAGTGTTAGGGAAGTAGTCTCCTAGTCCACCTTCTATCCAAACGAAGGGACTGCCCATTGTCTCTGAGCACTGTTGGTATGCTCAGGTTTTTCAGTCACTTATTCACACCTTTCTAACCAATAGGTATCAATTCGCAATGCCAATACCCAAGATCTCACGATGGCCAACTTCTCATCTTTCACTTTACCTCAAGGCTATTTCACTGTTTACCTCAGCTAAAGTTATTTTTGTTACGAGACACTTCTATAAAAAGCACCTTATCGATTTAGGGATGTCCAATGGAAGTCTGAACCAAGAACTCTCAGCATTTCTAGAATGTGGTTACGTGTTTTTACCAGTGAGAGAAAGAACTGATTTCTCTGTTGAGGTGATCGTAAGCTACGCCGACCAATCCCCTAAGGACTTTGGAGTTTTTCAGAAAAGTATAATTTATTAGAGGTCTCATTTCTGACAGGGCTAAAGGCCAGGAGTGGAAAAGATTGGAAAACAAATTGAAAGCTTCCAGGATGGAAACAAACATCCATCATTAAATGAAGAAAACAGCCTGATTATCACAGGTGTCCTGTAGGAAATCAATTGAGAAGTGAACTAAATAAAACAAGTTCAGATTGACAGAACAATTAAAAGTAATAAAAAGGGATTATGTAAAGAGGCTGGCAGTTAACATAAAAGTGATTGCCAAAGTCTTCATTAGACAATAAATAATAAAATAGTGACACAAGGCAGAGCTGATTCAGGAACAAAAAGGAAAGCTTACACATGGAGACAGGTAGAATGGCCGAGATATGAGAGGAATAGTTTGCATCTGTCTACTCCAAGCAAGTAGATATTATGCCGGTCCTGACCACAAAGGAGGAAACTCAGACACTGGAAGGACAATGTTTTTGTAGAAGCTCTTGGTACTGATGACAAAACCAGGTGAGTTGCATCCAAGAGACTGCAGCAAGTGTAGTGGAAATTGCAAAGGCAGTGGGAATAATCTTGCAATCTTTCCTCGACTTGGGAGAGGTTGCATTGCAAACAATGCAAACTTGTTCAAAGAAAACGTTTTAGGGATTTGCCCTGAAATTACAGACCATTCAGTTCAAATTTGATAGCAGACGTGGAACTTCTAGATACAATTGTTCAGGACAGAGTAGTCACATGGACAATCGTGGATTCATCTGGAAGAATTGGCAAGGATTAGTTAAAAGGAAACTCATGTCAGACTATCTTGCTGGTGTGTTTAGAAGAGAGAACAGAAAGGGCTGCTGGCTTTATTAACAATGCCCTATGCAGTAAGAGCAGGGAGGTCATGCTGAGTTTAATAGGTTACTGGTTAGACCACGGTACTGTGTACACTTCTAGACAGGACATTTTAGGGTGGATGTGAATACAATGGATTGTGGAAGAGGTTTATGAGAATGGTTCCAGGGATGAGAAATTTCATTTAAGAACACAAATTGGATAAATGGATGAGATAGATTGGTAAATTGCTGAGACTGTTTTCTTTGGAGAGCATCCCAAGAGGAAACTCGATTGAAGTTTTCATAATCACATGTGAGAAGTCTAGACGGACAGAAAAATCTTCTTGCTGCTTGTAAACAGATTGAGAATGAGAGGGCACAGATTTAAAGTGATTTTCAAAAGAATCAAATGTGAAATAAAACTTTCTTCTTACACGTGGTATGTCTTTACTGCATTGCCAGCAAAAACAGTGGAGCAAGGTTCAACTGAGGAACTTTACAGGACATTGGATGCTTGTATAAACCTGCGCAGGATTATAGGGAAAGGGCGAGAGGATGGTACAAAGGTTTAATGTTCATTTTTGGGCCAATTCCATACTCAATGGCCTCCTCCTACTCTGTAACAATCATCTGTAATCTGTTTCAATATTTCTAGCTGGCTTTTTCTTGTACTCTTTCCTTTGTTATTCATCTTTTGGCCATTCTTTCCTCCCCACCCCCCAACTGACAGGCAATGCACATCTCCAACAAGAGAGAATCTAACCATGTGCCCCTGACTTTTGATGGCTATATCAGCACTGAATCTCCCCCTAACAACATGATGGGTGTTACCGAGGAGAAAATGGGCGTGCCATAAAAATACTGTGCCTACAATAGCAGGCCAGTAGCTAGGAATTCTACAGTGAGTGACTAACCCCCTGACTCTCAAATGTGGTCCCATACAGCATCAGAAGACACAAGTCAGGAGTGTAATGGAATACACCCCACTTTGATCATAGAACATTACAGCGTAGAACAGGCTCTTTGGCCCTCGATGTCATGCCGACGGGTGGAACCAATCTGAAGCCCATCTATCCTACATTATTCCATTTTCATCCATATGCCAATCCAATGACCATTTAAATGCCCTTAAAGTTGACGAGTCTACTGCAGTTGCAGGCAGTGTTCCATACCCCTATTCTCAGAGTAAAGAAACCACCTCTGACATCTGTCCTAAGTCTATAATTCCTAAATTTAAAGGTATGTCCCCTCGTGCTAGCCATCACCATTCAATGAAAAAGGCTCTCACTGTCCACACTACCTAACCCACTCATTATCTTGTATGTCGCAATTAAATCACCTCTCAACCTTCTTCTCTCTAACAAAAACAGCCTCAAGTCCCTCAGCCTTTCTTCATAAGACCTTCCCTCCATACCAGGCAACATCCTAGTAAATCCCCTCTGAACCCTTTCCAAAGCTTCCACATCCTTCCTATAATGCAGCGACCAGAACTGTACGTAATACTCCAAGTGCGGCTGCACCATGACCTCATGGCTCTGAAACTCAATCTCTCTATCACTAAAAGCAAACACACCGTATGCCTTCTTAACAACCCTATCAACTTGGTGTGGCAACTTTCAGGGATCTATGAACATGGACACCGAGATCTCTCTGCTCATCTACACGACCAAGAATATTACCATTAGCCCACTTGCATGGATGGATGCAGCTCCAACACTCAAGAAGCTTGACACCATCCAGGACAAAGCAGCCATTTCATTGGCACCACATCCACAAACATCCATCTACTCCCTCTACCACCAATGCTCAGTACTGCCTACAAGATGTAGCAATCCTTGGACAGTACCTTCCAAACCCATGACCACTACCATCTAGGAGGACAAGGCCAACAGATCCATGGAAATATCAAAATCTACAAGTTCCCTTCCAAACCACTCACCATCCAGAGTTGGAAATACATCGCTGTTCTTCCAGTGTCACTGGGTCAAAATGCTGGAACTGCCTCCCTAACATTGTTACGAAGTTCACCACTTATTTCCCAGGGGAAAGATAAACATTTTTAAAAAACACACAGAGACTACTGAAAAAACTCAGCAGTTATGGTAGTATTTGTGCGGAGAAAGCAGAGTTAATGTTTCAGTCCAGTGACTCTTTTTCAAAAATAAATATTGGCCCGGCCAGTGATACTCACATGCCATGTAAGGTTATAATAAAATGAAGACTTCAAATTGGAAGAATGTAAGATATTCTTCACTGGGGGGTCATGTCACATGGAAGTTAAACATCTTCCCAGTAAACATTTAGTTTGTGTAATCTGAATTGGTTTCAATTGTCTGAGGAATTTGAAAATGCATTCCCCAGGGAATTATTTATCTTCTTGGTTTTGGGTTTGTCTTGCTCTCTGAGGAGATCACGTCGCTATGAGGAAGGGTCTGGTTTGCAGGCTCCAGCTGTTTCTTGTGTGGGATAATCTCAATCGAGCCAATGCTCTCTTCCTAGCCATCATCTTTTTCTGTTATAACTGCAGTCAGAGAGAACTAGTGATCGAAGCCCAGCTGGACAGGAAAAAAATTCATCAAGAAAAAAGACAGGAAAGGAAAAAGAGGAAAAAAATGTCAAATAAAATTGGAATCTTGGAATCTTTTTATTTATTACTTTGTACAGTGTTTGCTCTGTAAGTGCTGCAATTAGCAGCAAGTGTACCATGTGATTACTTCTGTAAATTGAAAATAAGTTCAAATATTCAACCATGACGGAAGTACATGGCAGATTTTGTGAATAATCTTATCAAGTATTAGTTCCTTCGTGCAGCTGAGGTATTTGTATACCAGATACCCCGGATATGAGGCACAGCTATAGAGCAGGACAGCTACGTGAGCAGCACTATCTGCATTACACACAACATAGATGGCTTTCTTTCATGTCTATCCAACTGGTCAATACATGGGGTAAATATTTTGAATAAAATTGAAGTTAAGCAGGAAAGTTAAGCCACCAGTGAACCCTTTAGCTACCTTCTCAGCAAGCACAGAGTACCCTGATCTTCAGTGAAGAATGAGGTGAGGCTGAAACATTAAACTAAATGAAAATAGAGACGGTCATTTAATACACTGGAAAATCTTTCATTTTTGATGTGCCTCTGTATCTAGGGCCAAATGGGCAGAGTGCCTCAGAACAGAGCTAGCTGTCTGATGATGAATTAAATTCACAAATGAGATGTTGGGTTCAATTTTTAACTCTTTCCCTTCCAAAACCTCTCAATCCTCTTTCTACAACCAGTAAATTGCAACGAGTTAGCTGCTTTACATAAAAGAGTTAGTTGGTTTAGATAAATGGGTTAGCTGGTTTAAATAAACCACACAACAAAGGAGTTCAGCTGTAATTATAGATTAAAAGGAAGGTGACAATTTGACTGGAATGGAGAAGTCAGATTGGTAATGGCAAACAAGTCAAGGGTTGGATTTAAGGAGAATTTCAATCAAGTTGTTGCTCTTCCTGGTAATGCTGGCCTATGTATCAACTGAATTCGGAACTGTCTGAAGTGAACAGAATGCAGATAGGACCAAGATATTTCTAAATAACAGTAAAGGCAAAATGCTGATACTTAATGAAGGAGTAACAGGCTGGGTCTATGCACAAGGTTTGGGGGTGAAATCCAGAGTGAGTTTATTTCCATCTGCTTCTGAGAAGGGAGTGGAGTGATTATGTTACCAAACTAGTTAATCCAGAGAAAATAATTTCAAATACCATTGTGTCAGTAAATACACTGTGGAGGCTTGACAATGCAGTTGCATTTGAATAACAGCTTCTTCCTGCTTCAATAATCATTAGGTTGAGGTACATTACTGGGCCACAGTACTTAACAGGTTTGGACTATTAATCCTCAAGACTTAAGTATACATTCTCCATTAACAGTTTAAGATTTGGAATTCAAATTTTCTTCTTTAAAAAAAACCTTGAAATAAAACGTTAACATCAGTAAAAGTGACCGTTAAGCTTCTGGATCGTTGTAAAAACCAACTTGTTCATTGATCAGGAAGGAAAGCTGCTGATCTTTCTCACTCTAAGTGTATTTATGACTCCAGTCCCCACAAAAACTTGTGTGGAGTCTTAACTCTCCTCTGAAGTGGTCCAGCACGACATTGAGATTCCGATGACTCGAGACCCTGGCCTTCAGCAATGTACAGTTTCAGAAGATTGACAAAAAAATAATGCAAATACCTGGACTCCCGATCCATTTAACTTAAAAAGCATCCTTGTGGAGTACAATTCTCTCGAGAAATAACAGCATTGAGCACAGTGCAATTAACTTAACAGCAAATATAAATAGATAAATAACAACAAGGATTAAATAATCACTGAATTTTGTACAGCTAGCAATCCTGGTTTAAAAACAATTACAAGGAAAACAAGTGAACTACAAAATGGTGCTGGGTATCATGCATTGTGCAAGGTTTGAGGTTGCAATGTGGAAGACGTCCACCATTTTCTAACTGCTGAATGCATAGCAAGGTTTAAATTCATCAGAGACATGTGCACTGAGGACTTTGCTTTTCACTGATGATTTTTGCAGTTTTCTGGTCCGCATTATTTCATCACGTCACCACTTCCATCAAAAGGAGTGGAAATTCTACTCCCTGCTGTAACATACTGAGTCAAACTGAAGCCAGCATTCACTGTACTCTTCACTGTTAATGAAACAACAACTGCATTCTGATAGATTGATACATACTGAGGAGAACTGATAACAGATCATGTCACAGGGGAGACCTGCAAATATTAAAATGCAGGGGTATGATGGGAAGACATATGGGCAGACACGTGGAAATTTGAGGAATGAAGAACTGAAGATCTCATCTTTGGATGAAGGAAGTATATGCACTATGCAGGTGAGGCAGAATTGACAAGGACCACCAAGTTTACAACAGCAAGAGAGAGAAGGGAAAAGGTAAGAGTAAGGAACATATTCTCCAGTATCGCCTCAGTGAATATAATGAATTTGATGCAATGAATCACATGAGTTAACCACAAAGATTCAAAGGAAGCTAAGTGATAGTCATACAGCACAGAAACAGACCCTTCAGTACAATTCATCCACACTGACCAGACATCCCAATCTGACCGAGTCCCATTTGCAAGCACTTGGCCCATATCCCTCTAAACCCTTCCTATTCATGTCCCCATCCAGATGCCTTTTAAATGTTGTAATTATACCAGCCTCCACCACTTCCTCTGGTAACCCATTCCATACACACACCACTCTATGTGTGAAAAAGTTGTCCTTCAAATCCTTTTTAAATCTTTCCCCTCTCACCTTAAACCTATACAGTCTGGTTTTGGACTCCACCACCTCGGAGAAAAGATTTTGACTATTTACCCTATCCATGCCCCTCGTGATTTTATCAACTTCTAGAAGGTCACCCCTTAGCCTCCAACGTTCTGGGGGGGGGGGGGGGGTTTAGAAATAGCGGTTACATTTCCTTTGGACTTCGGCTTTTACTGTTGTTTTAAATATTGAATTAATATTTAGCAGGACTGCAGCCTCCTTGCTCACCAATTTCTCCCATTAGATTTTGCTACTGGAGATTTTGGATTCTCAATCTCCTTCAAAGGAGAGATTCTGTGTGTTGAATGGAAATTGTAAATCAAACAGCAAACCTGCAGCATTGGGGGTGAGCAGGAGTGGAAGATGTCAGGGGGAAACAGCAAAAAACGAAAGGGAGCAGTCAAAGGGAAAAAAGAACAGGAATAATGGGAAGGAGGGTTTACAGATGTATAACAAACTGCAGTGGACATGAGCTGCCAAGTACAAAAGTAATAATGGGTCATGGGTTTCAGGCCAATGAGAAATGCTGGGATCCTGATCCCTTGTTTGCAAACAGAAATTAAAGTATGAAAACATACCAACATTCTAAATACTTCCATAAGAAGCCTTGTGAAAGTCATAATTACGTATAAATGATCATCAACAATGTCAGCGTGTGTAATCGAGAAAAACACAGAACTTGCACAGTTACATTATTTTTCTGTGTAACACAAGATTAAAAATATGGATTACGTGAACAACATTTCCTCAGAATGATCACGCATCCACACATTAAATATTCAGCAATTACAGAACCAGGAGCGTCTTCTCCTTGAGTACACCATGAGTTCAGCCAGGAGAACGCAGCAGCCAGTGAGGCTGTGCCCAGATTGGCGGCCCCTTTGACTGAAATGACAGTAAGAGGTCCAGAACCTGCTCATCGTTCCATCACTGAACGACCTCCACTACCTCGAAGCTCACAAAGTCGCACCTTCACAATCCTTCTCCGAATTATTGCACAATGACCTTGCTTTCCACCTGGTCTATGATTTATGGGACTGGGATCTCATTGGTCCCTGCTGACGAGTGTCATGAAGTACATATGGAGCAACATTCTACCTGCAAAGATCCTCCGACACAGAGGAAACCTGGATATGGTGAAGCTGTTTGATGGGAAAGAGAGGATTGCTATATGGAGAATGTCCCAGGGACTGGCAACCCTGCATTGTTCTGGTCAGGGCGATGAACTGACTTTCCTTATCTTATGAATATCCAAACCTGAAAGACAAAAGAGGAAGCAGAAATCTTCACAGATAAACCACAATCTTCTCTTATGTGCAGATATCTAATAAATGCTATTAGCATTCTAATTCTAGATATTTTCCAAATCAACTTATGAGTGGCTCAGTGGTTAGCACAGCTGCCTCAAAGCGCTAGCCTCGGGTGACTGTGCAGAGTTTGCACATTCTCCCTGTGTCTGTGTGGGTTTCCTCCCACATTCCAGATGTGCAGGTCAGGTGGATTGGCTAAACATGGGGCTGGGGTGACTGAGCTGGGACTATTTGGGATGCATTTCAGAGGGTCATAGAATCCCTACTGTCTGGAAGCCCAGATAGTCCATACCAACCGTCCAAAGAACATCCTACCCAGACATGTAGCACCTACCCCATCCCTGTAACCCTATACTTCCCATGGCTAATGGGCTGGTGTGTTCTGAATGGGCTGAATGGCCTCTTTCTGCACTGTAGGGATTCTATGATTCTAACCTGTTCAGGCACGTTAGGAACAAGTGAGACTCAAACCTAGACCTTCTGGGATACTACCCCAGCTCCACAAGACCCTTAAAGATTGAGTTTATATTTTGAACAGCCTATTCAGAGGTGTTATTACACACCACTGGAGCAAGTGGGACTTGAACCTGGAGCTTCTTGGTGCAGAGTCGGGACACTACCACTGCACCACAAGCACCCCACCCACAGGTTAACTCTCCTGTTAATTCAAAATGCCTTTCAGCTGTACATTATAAATACTTAGAGCACTTTTAAAGAGAAATACTGTGGGACACACTACTGTGGAGGGTAGGAAGTAGACATTTGTCATGCTGCATTTGAGAATAAATTATCGTCAGGAAAAAAAATGTTACTGTTTAGTCTCACATGTCATTGACTAGTTAGGGGTCAATTTAATAATGAGCAAGGAAGTCAGGCCAACAGACTACAGGCTCCCGCTGTGGGTTGTCTAGAAACACAGTATTAAGACCAGGTGAGGAGGGGTCATTCAGCTCCCCCATTATTAACCCATTAGGTTGCTACAACGCAGGTTTCTCATTCTGATCATTTTAAATAAAAGATATTGGTCTATAACTGGATTGTAACAGTATATTGGTCAGCAGCATCATACAGGCCTTTTGGCCCAACAGTACACTATCACCTATAATAGTCTTTCTTTCCATCTCTAGGCCCATAGCCTTGAATGTTATGACATTTCAAGTGCCTGTCCGAGTACTCTTGAAAGGTTGTGAGGTTTCCTGCCTCAACTACCCTCACAGGCAGTGCAACCCAGAGCCCCACAACCCTCTGGGTGAACAAAGCATTTTCCTCAAATCCCCTCTAAACGTTCTGCCTTTCACTTTATAAATATGTCCCTTTGACCCTTCGACTAAGGGGAATAGCTGCTTGCCATCCACTCTGTCCATGCCCCTCTGTCAAGATCCCCCCTCAGCCTTCCCTGCTCTAGAGAAAACAACCCGAGCTTATCCAGCCTCTCTCTCCCCATCGCTGAATCTCTCCATCTCAGGCAGCATCCTGATGACACTACTCTGCACCCCCTCCAGTGCAATCACATCCTTCCTGTAGTGTGGGGGCCAGAACTGCACACAGTACTCGCCTAACAAAAGTTCTATTCAGTTCCAACAAGACCTCCATGCTCTTATAATCTATGTCTTGACTGATAAAGGCAAATGTCTCATGTGCTGACCTGCCACCTTCAGGGGTCTGAGGACAAAAGCCCCAAATCCCTCTGAGCTTCCTAGTGTCCTGCCATTCGTTGAGTACTCCGTTGTCTTGTTACTTCTTCCAAAGTGCATCATCATAGATATGTCAGCGTTAAATTCCACCTGCCATTGATCTGTCCACCTGACCAATCCATTTACATCCTCCTGGAACCTGAGACATTCTTCCTCTCTGGCAGCCACATCATATACAGCTGGAAACGTTTATCCAGTTTCTATGTACGGAGACGGACTCCTTACCTGATGAGCTGGAGGTTTGAGAGCAACAATCACCAACAATAATTTGGAGACTGTTGACAGAAATCCACGCTTGCTGCCCCCGGTTCAGGTTTTTCACAAACCTGTGAACATTACAGAGAAAAGGTGGCCATTGTTCAATCATTTCCATTCCAAAGACTCCCCAGCTCACCCCCACCTTCTCACGGGGCAATGAGGGATGGGAAATAAATGCTGGGCCCAGCCAGTGACGCCCACATCTTACAAATGAATAATTTTTTAAAAATTCCATTGGTGAACAACATCGAATTAAGGAGTAGAGTTAATCATAAGAAATACTGCATTAATTTTCAAGAAGCCTTTCAAAGATTTGCAGTAAAGGGTAAATTAACCGTCAGAATGGTGTCACAGTACCGTAGAAGGAATAAGGAGCATATGCACTTTTTCAGAAATAAGAGTTTGAGTGGGGATTGGAGCACTATGAGGTGGTTAGATTACGGGTTCACAGGTCAACCAAGGCAGAAAACAGTGTTAACAAATAACTTGGGATTTATTTCCAAAGGGATAGCTTTGGAAAACATAGAACTTCAGTGAAATCTATCTGCATCATTGGCTGGACTGTGCTTAGCACAAATTATTGCTCTGAAGTTAGAAGCACAGAGCTGATACAATTCCCGACTTTGAAAAATGATTTGGGAGAAAGTATCCAACCTTAATGGTGGGGGTGGAGTAGTTTTCTTGGGGTTTGGCTCTGGAAACAATTTAGAGACAGACACAGGGGCTGCTGGGTGTGAACGTCGTACCAACACACGCCAGCCCATGTCCCATCTAATATGCTTCACCCTTACACCCTACAACTTGGGAAATCTGGGTTTGGTTTGTGACCACAAACTAGAGACAAACAAATGACAATCGGTCACCATCAGCCCGGCAGAACATTTCCTGCCGAATTCTGGGGGTGCAAGCTCGAGATCTTCCAGAACTGGGGTTCCAGTGCCATATTGGCCAGGCTGGAGACCATTCCAGCATTACAGTACTGTGCACTGCTCTGGTTTGTCTGCTAAATGTTACCAAGTCGAAAGCATGTCTATTCACTTTAAAATAGAGAGTGTTTTCTGAATTTTGGAGTGAATTTGAAGTGCAGGCTCAGCTGCCAAAATGGAAAGACTGGGAGATGAAGTTTTGCAAAATAATATGTCTAACAATTTACTGTTAAATCGATTCCTGAGTTTTCGCTGCTATTCAACCAATTTGTTTAAATTATATCCAGGAAAATAAAACCCAATTGAACTTGAATTTATTGTATTGACAACACTTGAATAATGACAAGGTATGATGCTGGGGAGTATAAAAATGCGGGCATTTTGAAAATTGCTCAGAACAACTACTACCGTTCAGCTGAGCGACTGCCGTAGGGCCAGAGAGCTAACTGCCCATTGAGAACTTTGCTCTCAGAGAAATTAGAAAACACTCTCTATCAAAAGGTACCTTTTCCTGTAAAACACACTCACAGTAAAAAGAAAGAAGTCCACCCAGGGAGATCAGCAGATGGAAGAGTGAAGACCACGAAGAAAACGGAGACTGTGTGGACTTGAGATTAAGTTAATGTAATGTTTAATAAGGGTGTTATTGGAACCGCATGTTAATAGGATTGTGTTCAGTTAAGGAAAAGAGTGTTCAGTTTGTTAATAGTTTTGTTTAGTATTCACTATTAGAGTTAAGAAAATAAATTGTTATTTTTTTCTTTAAATACTGGAAATTAGGAGTTGTCTGTTCTTCCCTCACACTTTAACAAATTACTACAGGAAGGGAGCTTTTCTGGGTGTTTGGTTTTAATTAGCAAAGAGGTTCGACCTCTGTGTCATTACATGAAATAAAAGCCTCGAGGGCACTGGAACAATAAAGGAATACAGTGATAAAACATGGTGCCTACAGCCAGCAGGAGAGACAGAACAGGCTGAGCTCTTTTCTCTTGAATAATAAACTGACAGAATTCTTTCCGATGATGAGAAGGTTTGTTCAGGTAGATGTGGAGAAAATGGTCCATATGTGAAGAGTTCAAAACTTGGATCCAGAAATAGAAGACAATCACTAATAAATCCATTGAGAATTTTAGGATAAATCTCTTTACCCAGACAGAGAAATGAGAATGTGAAACTTGTTATAAAAAGATGAATGGCACAGAGGAATTTGCAGGGAACTCAGTCTAACATATGATGGACAAATATACTGATAGCCTGAGGTGATACAAGGTGGGAGGAGACTCATACAGAGCAGAAAAATAGCACAGATCTGCTGTGTCCTGAAGCTAAGTGGCCTAGTAAATAAATTTATTCCTAGTAATGAAAGGCACTACAGAAATGCAATTGCTGCTGGCCTCATTGATCATAAACCATTGAGCATCTTGTAGGTTGTGTGAATAATTAAGAACTTGCCAGTATAAGTTCAGCTGAAAATAGACTAAAGCCCTTTCAGAAATAGCCCCATCTCTCAGTGTGGAGGTGCTGGACAAGTGGTAATGCCACTTGACTGGGCATCTAGATCCAGGCTAAAATGCTGGGGATGGGAGTTCAAGTCCCACCATGGCAGATAGTGATATTCAAATATACAGCTAGTCTGATGGCCATCATGTAAGATTCCTGATGAGGGGCTCCTGCCTGAAATGTCAATTTTCCTGCTCCTCGGATGCTGCCTGACCTATTGTGCTTTTCCAGCAACACACTCTCAACTCGGATCCCTAGCATCTGCAGATCTCACTGTCTCCATCATGTAACTATTGTCTAATACCATTAACACAAAAAAAACTACCTCATTTAATGGCCTTTAGGGCAAGGAAATCTGCTATCCTCACCTGGTCTGGCCCTATATGTGACTCCTGTCCCATAGCAATATGGTTGACTGTCCTCCGGATTATTAAGGATTAGCAATAAATGCTAGCCGAGCCAGTGACACCCATATACATTAATAATGTTGTGGCAAAACCTGCACACTGGGGTTGTAACTGAGCCATGAAGTATGGGACATTTATTTAGGATGGCCTGCCTTAATGGGGATTCTGTAATAAATCTGAAAGGGTAGCTGAGGACCACCTTTTCCAGGGCAGCTCAGGACAGGCAATTAATTCTGGCTCAGACAGTGCCAACCACATCCTGTGAGTGAGAATCATTTCAAAATAATTTCAGGGAAGCTCTTGAAGGTTCAGGGCATAACTGAAATTGGATGCTTCCTCGCAGCTCCTGTCTCACTCAATTTGTCCCCATCCTCCTCCTTCTCCACCATGATCAGGAAACATTCTCCAGAATCTAACGAGGACAGAGTGAGCTCTCCATGGGCACAGGCTGCTGCTCCACTTCTGATGGTGAACTCAGGTTAGTTTCGGAATGTAACCACCCAGCTGCCTTTCCTAAATAGATTCGCTGCTCCTTTCTTCAGACTGGGTCAGAAGTCACAGTTATAGATCAACATGTTTATTTTGAAAACACAAGCTTTGGATGAGCTGCTCCTTCGACAGGTGCTCAGAGTCAAATTGCTCAGAGGTTTAAACAATTCCCTTTGCCTCACAAAGCCCCAGGATTGATTCAAGCCTCACGCTGGAGAGTTGAGAATGTCATCCAGTCCAGCACAGCCAGTCCTCTGACTGCTGCCCTGTTCGAGTCACATCTTTCAGACAAGCTGGACCTCCACTGTCTGGTGAGTTAAAGGACTCTGGAGCTCACTCCAAAGACAAAAATGGGGTCTTTTTCTAGTATCCAAGCTAGTATCACTCAACCAACAGCACTAATCACTAATCCTGCTTCCTCCACAGCTCCCCTGCATCACAGAGACCAGCCTTTAGCCAATTCATTTCACTCCACATGATATCGAGAAAAGGCTGGTGCTACTGGATGTTGCAAAGGTTAACAATCCTGACAACATTCCAATAACAGTCCTGAAGACTTGTACTCCAGAACTTCCCGCTCCACTAGCTAAGCTGTTCCAGTGCAGTTACAACACTGAGATTTACCTGACAATGTAGAAAATTGCCCAGGTATGTCTTGTAAATAAAAAGCAGGACAAATCTAATGACCACCCCATCAGTCTACTCTCAGCTATCAGTAAAATAGGTATCATCAATAGAACAAGTAAGGATGGCAGATTTCCTTTCCAAAGGGATATTAGTGAACAACATAAGTTTTATAAAAATTAAGTGTCACCATCAGGATTACGTTTAGATTTTAACAGAAATCATATTTCACTGCTTACCACAGTGGGATTCAAAGCCACATTCACCTGGCCTTCTCAATTGCTAGCCCAATCACATGAAGGAGGATTACCTGCATTTTCATTTCAGTGGAGAGACTACACTTACCATTGTCCTTCACCATTCTCATGCATTAACTGGACAACATCTCCAGTTTTGATCAACAGCTCATCAGAATCCAGGGTTTTGCCATCTGTGCGAGCTTTGTACCTCCCAGGGGACTGAAAGCATAAACAAAATTGATTTATAAAAATATTAAAGTATTCCCAGAACCTCATTGTGTCTCTCAGACACCCCTCTCCAACCCTTGACCACTTACTTTGCAACAATAACTTGTTACATAACACCTTTGACAGGAGCAGTTGTCAAGATTTGATATTGAGCCACAGAAAGAGAAATTAGAGCAGGCAATCAAAAGATTGGTTAGAGAGGTAGATTTGAATAAGTATCTTAAAGGTTGAGAGAGAGGTGAGAGACAAAGAGGTTTACAGAGGGAATTGGGCCCAAGGAGCTGGAAACCAATGGGAATGAGAACTGGTAGTAGATTCGCGAACTTTAAGTACATTTAAGTCATCATTGGACGAGCATATGGACATACATGGAATAGTATAGGTTAGATGGGCTTCAGATTGGTATGAGAGGTCGGCGCAACATTGAGGGCCGAAGGGCCTGTACTGCGCTGTAGTGTTCTATGTTCTATGGTGTTTGCACGACTTCGAATTGCTGCTAGGACAATGTCTATAGTTGTCATTCATTTATTACACTCTAATTTGTGTGTTTTGCATTTCTTATACACTTTATGTCGCTCTGAATATGATTTTGTAGTTTGTGCTGTCCATGTTGTACCTTGGTCCTGGAGGAACACTCTTGTTTTTTACTGTATCAGTTGTATACAGTAGAAATGACAAACAAAATCTACTCTACTCTACAGGATGACCTGGACAGGCTAGGTGAGTGGACAGATGCATGGCAGATGCAGTTTAATGTGGATAAATGTGTGGTTATCCACTTTGGTGGCAAGAACAGGAAGGCAGATTACTACCTAAATGGAGTCAAATTAGGTAAAGGGGCAGTACAACGAGATCTAGATGATCTTGTACATCAGTCAATGAAAGCAAGCATGCAGGTACAGCAGGCAGTGAAGAAAGCTAATAGCATGCTGGCCTTCATAACAAGAGGAATTGAGTATAGAAGCAAAGAGGTCCTTCTGCAACTGTACAGGGCGAGAGGGGATCTGATTGAGACGTATAAGATTATTAAAGGATTGGACACTCTGGAGGCAGGAAGCATGTTTCCGCTGATGGGTGAGTCCTGAACCAGAGGACACAGCTTACAAATAAGGGGGCGGCCATATAGGACAGAGTTGAGGAGAAACGTCTTCACCCAGAGAGTGGTGGATGTGTGGACTGCTCTGCCCCCGAAAGGCAGTGGAGGCCCAGTCTCTGGATACTTTCAAGAAAGAGTTGGATAGAACTCTCAAGGATAGTGGAATCAAGGGTTATGGGGATAAGGCAGGAACAGGATACTGATTGAGGATGATCAGCCATGATCATAATGAATGGTGGTGCTGGCTCGAAGGGCAGAATGGCCTACTCCTGCACCTATTGTCTATTATCTGTCTATTATTATCTACTCTATAAATGCTCAATTGTTTAATTGTTCACTTACTCATTGTACCTTAAAAGTATTAGATCATCCATGTAGTGATCTGGGAAATTGACATGAAATGTAATGACAGATCTTATATGGAGTTTAATGCTGCAGCTAACTTTACAGACAGTATATCCCTAACTCCTTATGTGAAGAGCCATATTGGACTCAAAACATTAACTTTGTTTCTCCCCCTACAGATGCTGCCAAACCTGCTGAGTTTCTCTAGCAATTTCTGTTTTGGTTCCAGATTTCCAGCATCCGCAGTATTTTAATGTTATTTGAGGTTTCATCACAATGTTTTGCTTGAATAAATGCTGGGAATTACCTATTTAGTTAGTTTCAAATCAATTTGAGAAACTTCAAAGTAATTGTGAGTTATTTTGGGCAGGTTTAGAAACTGACAACCATTTTTATTCTCTGGTGGGATGTGGGTGTTGCTGGCTGGCTAGTGTTTATTGCCCATCTCTAGCTGCCCTTGAGAAGATGGGTGTTAGCTGCCTTCTAGGCCTGCTGCAGTCTGTGTGCAGTCTGGGTTGACCCACAATGCCATGAGGGAGGGAATTCCAGGATTTTGTCCCAGCGACAGTGAAGGGACAGCGAGATATTTCCCAGTCAGGATGGTGAGTGGCTTGCAGCTGGTGGTGCTCCCATGTATCTGCTGCCCTTGTCCTTCTAGGTGGAAGTGGTCGTGGGTTTGGAAGGTGCTGTCTGAGGATCTTTGGTGAATTTCTGCAGTGCATCTTGTAGATAGCATACCCTGCTGCTACTGAGTGTCGGTGGTGGAGAGAGTGGGTGTTTGTGGATGTGGTGCCAACCAAGCGCATTGCCTTGTCCTGGATGGTGTCAAACTTCTTGAGTGTTGTTGGAGCTGCCCGCATCCAGGCATGTAGGGAGAATTCCATCACACTCCTGACTTGTGCCCTTCCAGCTGGTGAACATGCTTTGGGGAGTCAGGTGGTGAGTTACTCTCTGCAGGATTCCTAGCCTCTGACCTGCTCTCGTAGCCACTGTATTATGTGGCGAGTCCGTTGAGGTTCTGGTCAATGTGACACCAAAGCTATTGATAGTTGGGGATTGGTTGTGTCTTTGAATGACAGGGGACCGTAGTTAGATTGTCTCTTTTTGGAGATGGTCACAGTCTGGCATTTGTGTGGCATGAATGTGACTTGCCACTGGTCAGCCCAAGCCTGGATATTGTCCAGGTTTTGCTGCATCTGAACATGGACTGCTTCAATATCTGAGGAGTCGCAAATGGTGCTGAACATTGTGCAGTCATTGGTGAACATCCCCACTTCTGACCTTTTGATGGAGGGGAGGTCATTAATGAAGCAGCTAAAGATGGTTTGGTCTAGGACACCTGAGGAGCTCCTGAAGAGATATCCTGGAGCTGAGATGACTGACCTCCACCAACCACAACCATCTTCCACAAGGATAGTTCCAAGATTGGAAGGTTTGAGTTATTAGAAGAGGCTGGGACTCAGTTTTCATGGAGCGTAGGAGGCTGCGGGATGACCTTATAGAGGTTTATAAAATCATCGGGGCATAGGTAAGGTGAATAGACAAGGTCATTTCTCCAGGATAGGGGAGTCCAAAATTAGCGGGCATATGTTTAAGATGAGAGGGGATAAGATTTAAAAGGGATCTGAGGGGCAACTTTTTCATATAGAAGGTAGTACATGTATGGAATGAGCTGCCAGAGGAAGTAGTAGAGACTGGTACAATTGCAACATTTAAAAGAGAACTGGACAGGTACACGGATAAGAAAGGTTTAGAGGGACATGGGCAAAGTGCTGGCAAATGGGACTAGTTGAGTTTAGGAAATCTGGTCAGCATGGTTGAGCTGGGCCGAAGGGTCTGTTTCTGTGCTGCATGACCCAAACCAGCGGAGAGCTAACCCTGTGATTCCCACTGACTACAGTTCTCCTGGGCTTCTTGATGCCCCATTGTGGTTGCTTCTAGAATCTTGCATACACAATTAAAGTTTGACCTTGTAGAAAGAATTAAAGGAATTATACTGGGGGAATGAAGCTCTTAACTAGTCGCAAATGTCACAGCTAACTGTGAAAGATACTGAGAACAGGCGTTCTCATTCTCCAAGCCTAGCTTCAGTGTGGTCATATTTAAGAGCATGTATACGCGGACATTGGCAGAGTGGTGTCAAGGTCCATCAGCGCCCGCTCCCCTCTTCGCAGAGGGTTGCAGATCTTGAGAATTCTTGATGCCAGAGGAGAAATTTAGAATGGATCTAAGGGGCAACATCTTCACACTGAGGGTGGTGCGTGCATGAGCAGTCAGAGTAAGTTGTGGAGGCTAGTACAATAATAACATTTAAAGAGCATCTGGATGGGTACATGAATAGGAAGAGTTGAGAGGGATATAGGTCATGTGCTGACAAATGGGACTAGATAAGGTCAGGATATCTGGTCGAAATGGACAAGTTGGACCTAAGGATCTGTTTCCATACTGTACATCTCTACGACTCTACAACACAACAGGATGGGGGAGCAGGTCAAGGGGCTGAATGGCCTAATCTGCTCCAGTTTCACATGCCTTTGTGGTCTCACAAAGGTGGCATAGTGGCTCAATGGTTAGCACTGCTGCTAGGGACCCAGTTCAATTCCAGCCTTAGGTAACTGCATGGAGTTTGCACGTTCTCCCTGTGTCTGCGTGGGTGCTCCAGCTTCCTCCCACAGTCAAAAGATATGCAGGTTAGGTGAACTGGCCATGCCAAATTGTCCCATTATGTCCAGGGATGTGTAGGTTAGTCAGGGGAAATGTAGCGTAATAGGGTAGGGGAATGGGTCTGGGTGGGAGACTCTTCAGAGGGTTGGTGTGAACTTGTTGGGTCAAATGGCCTGTTTCCATATTGTTGGGATTCTATGATTCATGTCAACTGGTCCAATTTGGAAGTTGGCCTCTGGTGGAACAGTGAAGATCAGGTCTCCATGCAAACACCATGCATCCCAACCATGGGCTACCACATGCCCTTTCCTGGTCACCCTCAACACATGGAACATCCAATTAGACATGGCTCACTCTTTGACCTGAAGAACAGAGTACATTGAGTGATCAATTTGGCAAGTGAGTAGAGATCATTCAGTCATTTCATGTTGTGCTTTCACATAAATAAATCAGAAAGGTCGGGTGCACTGAATTAGAGGTGGAGGGTGGAGGGAGGGGAGGGAAGGGAGGGAAGGGTAAAAGAGCTAACCAATGATAAACATCTCTTCAGACAGATTAGGACCAGAAGGTTCTTGTTTAAAAACATAAACTTCTGATGTTTCAGCCATTGATCTGTCAGAGTCACTGACCAGTTGATTTGAATCCTCTTCCTCAGTGTCATTGTTACTGGACCAGCCATCATTTCCCTCAGAGGCTTCAACATAACGTAAAGTCCCGGCCCAGTCTGTGCGGAGAGAGAAACACAGGGTCAGGTCACAGTCTCTGATTTCATTCCCCTTACAATGTAGTGCTCATTGTGAAAGAGAGGTACTGTAGTGTTCGGATTACACAGAATGGGACTTCCAGGAGATACAACTATCAAGATGGCAGAGAGGAGGGCTCCTTAGCCAGGCCCCATCCACTCCGACTGCTTTTTTTTTTCCTCCTCTTTTCCTTTACTTATCTCTTCTCCTGAGCTCAAATGGCATTGGCAGCAGCGAGGGATCCCAGCGCGGACCCATGGCAGCAGTGAGTGAGCCCAGCGCGCACCCATGGCAGCAGTGAGTGAGCCCAGCGTGGACCCATGGCAGCAGTGAGGGATCCCAGCGTGGATGTGACTGAGCCCCTACTTACTTTACAGGGCGGGTATGGGACCTGGCATCTGATTGAGTGGCTGCTACACTGGTGGGGGTGATGATGGCAAGATGGGCCGAGCAGCAAGGGATGGCCTGAGGCTTGGCACCTTCATCACTATGTTGGGGGCAGCTAAGCAATGGTAGAAGGGCATCACAGTGACATTAATGAAGTGGGTCCAGTGGCAAGAGATGTGACTCTGACTTCGGTGGGCCCAGCGTAGACAATGGTGAGGTGGTGGGGGGGGGGGAATGGTGGAAGAGGCGTCACTGATGATGAGTTGGCTCAGGACTGATGGATTCTCCTTAAGCTCTATCTTTCTACTATTTTTCTTAAACTATTCAAAATAGCACCGATCATGGTGACAGTGGACAAGCTGTTTCCTGTACTTTACTGTTCTTCCCTCTGTAACATACACGTAACAATAAATCATGCATTCATTCAAAGCCTACTATGGCAGCTTGATAATCTTGAACTCAGTTTCTATGAAAAGTATCTGGACTTAAAATAATACAAATGGCCATGAACTGTTGATGAAAGTAATGTCTTTTAGGGAATGTCATCCAGTCTGGCCTACACGTGACTCCAGACTCACAGCAATCTGGCTGACTTTTACTCATCCCTGAAGTCACTCATTTGTATAAAGCATACATAAATAGAATCTCACAGCTCTGCAATCTCTCACCATTTAGATAAAGTGCTTCATTTTTACTCTTTCTCCAAAATGAACAATTCTACATTTTCTGATTTGCCGCTAGCACGGGGATGCTGCTTGTATATCTGTCAGTGAAAACTGATGCAAATTCATTAATCTGCCTTTTCCACTAATCATTCCCCAGATTCACTTTGTTAACTACTTCCTTTTTAAAACATCCACAGAAACTCTCACTGTTTTTCAGCTAGCCTGCTGTACATTAATTGGAAAACATCCCCACTTCTGACCTTACAATGGAGCAGCTGAAGATGGAGAAAGTGAGGTCTGCAGATGCTGGAGATCAGAGCTGAAAATGTGTTGCTGGAAAAGCGCAGCAGGTCAGGCAGCATCCAGGGAACAGGAGAATCGACGTTTCGGGCATAAGCAAGCTGCGCTTTTCCAGCAACAAATTTTCAGCAGCTGAAGATGGTTGGGCCTAGGATACCACTTGGGGGAACTCCTGCTGAGATGTCCTGCAGCTGAGATAACTGAACTCCAACAACCACAACCATCTCCCCATGTGCCAGGTATGACTTCAAGCAACATAGAGACGTCTCCTCATTCTTCCCATTGACTCCCTCCAGTTTTGCTGGGTTCCTCAATGCCACACTCGGTCAAATGCTGCTTTGATGCCCAGGGCAGTTAGTCCTCTTCCTCTTTGCTCCATGTTTGGATCAAGATTGCAAAGAAGTATGGAGCTGAGTGACCCTGATGGAACCCAAACTGGGCATCAAGGTTATTGCTAATCAGGTGTTGTTTGATGACACCTTCCCTCATTCAACTGATGATCGAGAGAAGTCTGACAGGCCGATAATTGGCTGGCGTGGATTTATCCTGCTTTTTATTTACAGGACATATCTGGGCATTTTCCACATTACCGGGTAGATGTCAGTGTTGTAATTGTACTGAAACAGCTTGGCTAGGGGAGTGTCAAGTTCTGGAGCACACGTCTTCAGTACTATTGCTAGAATATTGTCAGAGACTACCGTCCTTGCAATATCCAGCGTCTCCAACGATTTCTTGATATCATGTGGAGTGAATGGAATTGGATGAAGACTGACATCTGTGATGCTGGGGACCACTGGAGGAGGCCGAGATGGATCATCCACTCAGCACTTCTGGCTGAAGATTGCTGGGAATTCTTCAGCCTTATCTTTTGTATTGATGTGCTGGGCTCATCTGTCATTGAGGATGAGTATATTTCTGACGTCACTTCCTCCAGTGAGTTCATTAATTGTCCATCACTATTCATGACTGGGTATTGCAGGACTTTGATCTTATCAACCGGATGTGGGATTGCATAGCTCTCTGTCTATTGCATGCTATGTCCTGTAAGTAATCCCATGTTGTAGCTTCACCAGGTTGGCATATTTGTTTTTGTTATACCTGGCTCCTGACACACTCTCCCACAATCAATTTTGAACCAGAGTTGATCCCTGGGTTGATGGTTGAGTAAGGTTAGGCAGGGGGGCAGGGGCGGACAGATTTAAATTGTGGTTAAATACACTTCTGCTGCCAATGACCTCATGAGCACCCAGTTTTGAGCTGCTGGGGTTTTTTTTCTGAATCTACCTCATCAATCATAATGGTAATCTCGCTATAAATACATAAATATGATTAAACAGCTAGCAATGGTGTCACTTCAACTTCCTTTTCACTCATTTTCTTTATCTAGAAGTTCTAAGTAAAAGCAAGAGAGTTTTGTGAAAACAGATTCTGAAGCTCTCAACTGTATAAATTTAGCTCGCAAAGCAAACCATTCTAGGAACACAGTCAGCTCAAAAACCACACGACCAGTAACGCTTCACTGAAAGATGACGAAACTCTCCGATTAGCATCACTGCAACTAGATTATGTGCAGACCCACTGTCCTTTACAATAAATACCAGACTGACATTTTCAGTTCCGATTTGTGAACAGGGGTTTGGGACAGTACCTTTCCGTGTTGAAAGATGCTGAGGGGACAGAGAGAAGTTTTCTAAAATCACAGGATTTGTCAGCTCAGAATCGTTTTCCTCCGAACTTAAAGAGGCTGTTTTCTGTTTCCTGTAGGAACGATAAAAATTAGAAAATTGCCTGAGACAAGACAGAAAGGATAAACTTGTCCTCTGAAGAACTGCTCAGATCTCTGGAACTGTATCTTTCCAATTGCATTAAATTAATGCAAAACTGATTCAATCTACTTTGTTCCTTTGCAAGACAAACAGAGCAGATCTTATGGACCATTTTAACACTTACCCTGGGGATAGAAGAATCTGATCTGTAAGATGATGATGAGATTGGCTGTCTTCTGTGGAACAGAAGCACAGTAAGATAATGATCAGGCATTGTTATCACCCACGGGCTGCCTGTATATCCTGTATCCATTCAGTTCTCAATTAAATAAATGGTTCCAATTAAGTGGAAATGAAACTCTTGAGCAAGCGTGACTACTGAGGCAATCACAGGGACATCATTTAATGGTATTAGAGAGGGAAGATTGTAAAAGGGTATGGAATAGGGACTGTCGGCAGGAGCTTCAGTTCATAAAGCTGCGTATGAACAGGAGACCGTTCAGTCCCTCAGTCCTGTTCTGCTATCCCATTCAATCATGACTAACCTGTACCTTAACTCTATTTACAATACTTTGGTTCTGTGACATCCTTAACATTGTAACCAAATAAGGATGTAACAATCTCAGTTCTGAATTGTTCAATTTATCCCCAGATTTGTGTGGATAGCATACTATATTCCTGTTGCTCACCTCATCAAAATTATTGTTTCTATTTTTCAGACAATTTTGCAGCAATGACTCCCAGCCTTATTTAGCGCGATGAGTGATGAGAGCAGACTGGGGGAAGGCAGTTCTGGTGCGTGAATTGAAATTTTGAAACTAAAGTTACTCTGGTAACAGGGATTGTAAGAATGTATCTCAGACGTGTAAGAGCAACTCCAGATCTGGCTCTGTGTCTGGCTTATGGAGCACAGTGATAGCACCACCCTGTCTCCTGAAGTCACGCAGCTGATGTATACAACACAATGTGATCAGGAAACCAAACAGAGAGGAATGGGACTGTCCAATTACAGATAGAACTGGGATCACCTCACACCCAATGTCTCAAAGGTGGCAAGGCTCAGAATTTGTGAATCTGACCAGAATGCCAGTAATCAATTGTTTTCTCATTATTAGTCATTAATATTACCATTGAGATAATCACTGGACAACTATTAAAAACCAAAAGAAGTGCAGATGCTGTAAATCAGAGATAAAAACAGAAATTCCTGGAAAAGCTCAGCAGGTCTGCAGCACCTGTGGAGAGAAATCAAAGTGAATGTTTCTGCATCTCAAGAGTGCTCACCTCCCCCCCCCCCCCCCACCCCATGGCTACTCTATCACTCTATTTCAATTCCCCCTCCCCATATTCACACCAGACTCACTGTCCTCACCCGTGAGATTCCTATTACTGAACTGAGTGGGAAAAGGGTCAATGGGCCCAAAACGTTTCTCTCCACAACGATTTCTCTCCACAAGTACTACCAGAACTGCTAAGTTCTTCCAGTGATATCTGTTTCTGATTTCCAGCATCTGCAGTTCTTTGACATTTTTGACTAGGGGTTATAAGTTTAAGGTGAGGGGGGAAAGTTTCAAGGAAATGTTTTTACACAGAGGGTGGTAGGTGCCTGGAATGTGGCAAAACTAGATACACCAGCAAGGTTTAAGAGGCATTTAGACAGACACAGGAACGGGGAAGAAATTAAAGAATAGGGACCATTGCAGGCAGCTGGGGTTAATTGAGAATGGCATCATGGTCAGCACAGACATTGAGGGCCAAAGGGCCCATTTCTGCACTGCACTATCTACATTCATAGAATCCCTACAGTGTGGAAGCAGTCCATTTGGCCCGTCGAGTCCACACCGACCCTCCGAAAAGCATCCCACCCAGACCCATCTTCTCACATAATCCCTATAACTCTGCATTTCCCATGACTAACCCACCTAGCCTGCATATCCCTGGAACAATTCAGCATGGCCAATCCTCCTAACCTGCACATCTTTGAACTGTGGGAGGAAACTGGAGCACTTGGAGGAAACCCACTCAGACATGGGAGAATTCACAAACTCTACACAGCTAGTCTGAGGCTGTAATCGAACCTGGGTCCCTGGCGCCTTGAGGCTGGAATTGAACCTGGGTCCCTGGCGCCTTGAGGCAATAGTGCTAACCACTGAGCTACCATGCCACCCTGACCTGCTGAGCCCTGCTACTGTTCTGGAAATTGGCATTGTGCTCCTTCCAAGCTAACACATGTGTCCCACATTATAACCATGTGCTGTAGTTGGATAATCTGACACCGTGAGGCTGAAGATTTGGAGACAACTACTGCCTCACCCAGGGAGGAACAGCAGGTGTTTGCACTCCCTGGTTTGCAGGGGACTTACACTAAGGTTAAGCCACAGATGCACAACACATTTGATAAAAGTTGTCACCACATAATTGGGATGAGATCCAGAATTACTCCGTAATCATTAGAGACAACTTGAAGACTTGGCAGTCCAATGGTGCTCAGGATTAGCAAGGCTCCATTGGGAAATATCTGATATCGAATGGCTGAGGAGGAGCTGGGGACAGCTCTCTTTTTTGCTCTTCAGTGGGAGTTGTTGTGATCTAAAATGCTCTGCCTGAAAAGGCAACTTAGAATAACTGGAGAAAAATAATTGGATGTACACTTATATGGAAAGGCTTTCAGGAACGTGGGAAGGAGCTGGTGCAAGAGATGAATTGGGATAGCTCCCTCCTGTTCATGACAAATGGGCTGAATGGCCTTCTCCTGAGAATATAATTCCACATCAAGGAGGTCATCCACATGAAGCCAGACTTCGAATGGCCCGCCTGCACTGAACCAGAATTTGCACATTCCAGTTTCCCACAGTCTCTAACATTACAGCTAACTGAGCTTCCACAGGCAGAGTTTCTTACACTATTGCACAGTTAGACAAAGCATCTAGCTAAGCGTTCATTTTAAACATCATAGTAAAAGACTTTTCTAGAGCCCAGCATCAGCACAAAGTGGCAAAATACCTCGAAGGAGCCTCTGTTGATTTGTTAGTACTTTCCTCATCTCACTCAACCAGGCCATCTTAACATCGACTGATGGAGCCTGAGGAGAAACAGAGCAGATTGTCCTTCATTGGGTAAATCACTTCAAACTTGCTCCTAAAGACATTGGTTCTTCAGATCTGAAACACAGACAGGTCAAACGCACGCTCTGACACACCGTCACTAATGGGAAAGGAGGAGCTAGCGCTAATTTGGGCAGCCATTCTGAGGGAGGGGTTTGTGAAATACCCCACTCACCTCTCAGCCTCTATAACTGATTGGGATGGGGTGGGGGGGTTGCATTTTTGTTGCCTTTTCTCCAGCCAACTCCCAGACTCGTTCTCCCCAACCTCGTACAGTCAGAGGTTTCAGAGTATCCTGATATCAGCACTGCAAGGACACAGGAAGGAGTCCCCATTATGTGTCTGCGTTCATCACTGGAACATGAAGCAGGGTCAGTGGCAGCTGATTGTACTGACCCTGAGTGTGGATAGCAGGTAAACTGATCACTCCATCTACTGAAAGAAACATGCACCTTTCTAATTCTTCTGTATTCTTGATCTGAAAGCTCAGGTGAAGCTGCCAGCTACAATCGGTCACCAAGAGTCATGGCTACGCCCCAGTCTAATTACAGACGGAGAATTTCCATGTGATAACACAAAGCTGGTCTCAGTATGGGTGACTCTAAAGCTGTTGAATGCCAGTCAAAACCTGACTGATTCACTAGTTCCCTTCTTAGAGAAAGAGCCTGTTTATAATGTCGGATCTACATCGACACGGGCGGCTCCAATCTAACAGCAATGCGCTTTGTTGCATCTAGTCATTGTAACAGCAGAAAAAATATAGTACAACTTGTGAGTGACTCACATTGGTCTGACTTGTTTTGCATTCCTCAGAACAGTGATCTAGAATGACCACAACAATCTTTTCCAAGTATTACTACTTTTTTAACAATTGGTTTTCCCAACACTTTGGAGACGGTCCAATCACCATCCAGTTAGGGCACTGAGCAATGGGCAATAAATGCCAATCGGTCCAGCAACACCAAACTCTGGTAAAAACCCAAACCCTGGGTTTGTTCAGGAGGCGGTAAATAAAGACAATGGTAATAAGCAGTGTTCAGTCAAGTGAGGACGGTGACATTTGGGAGGCTGGATCTGGAGGATCTGAACCTGTTTTTAACACGTCGACCTCGGGAATCCCCTAGATTCAGTGATCTAGTTGATCCACTGCAAACTCCTGCTGATGTCCCTGGGGTCAGGGGAACTTTGCATTTCAATGTTAAGTGATGGCACCACTAGTGAGGCTACCTGACTGATGGGGGGGGGGGCTGCAGACAGTTCAAGGGAGTAGGAAAGTACAGGAATACACCTGGGTCCCACTACCTACAGCTCTCACTCTCTCTCTCTCTCTCTCTCTTTCTCTTTCTCCACCAGCTTTGAAAAGGAGCAAACATTTCTACTAGGAGAATTGTAACCAGCTGGGGACTTCAGGCCACAGTTCAGGCCTTGGTCTCCCATTGGCTCCAGTATAACTTTTACACAAGGTGTAACCAGGGACTGCCATCCCTCAGCTCCCCAGAATGTGGGAACTCTCAACAGAAGGGAGGGAGCTCTGAAGATGGTGCAATGTCCCTTACAATTACCAATAGGCAAGTCCTGGAGAGAATGCCTCAGCTGCACCATCAGTGCTTTTTTCAAAATTCATTGACAAGATGTTGTCCTTCCCGAATTGCCCAGAGGGCACTTAACAGTGAATCACATTGCTGTGGGTCTGGAATCACATGCAGGCCAGATCAGGTAAGGGTGGCTGTTTCCTTCCCTAAAGAACATTAGTGAACCAGATGGGTTTTTTTCTAAATAATCAACAACAGTTTCATGGTCATCATTAGATTCTTAGTTTCAAATTCTTTGCTGAATTCAAATTCCACCATCTGCCATGGCAGGATTTGAACCCAGGGTTCCCACAACATGTCCTGGGTCTCTGCATTAACAGTTTGGGGACAATACCACTGGGCAAACAGTGGAATAGTTGAGCCCTGCAATAAAAGAAGGAATAGTTGAGCCCTGCAATTAGAAGCAAGTCAAATCTTCCAAACCCACCCGATCAATCCTGACTGCAATAAACTCACTTGAATGAGATACACTTCTTCACGGCCACTGTTCCAGACTTCAAACTTCCGCCGATCTCCTTTAACATTCTCCGTGATTCCGACAGCGCTCATCTGACAAATAAACCACAAGAAATATTACATTCCACCATTCTCCTCTCAGTCGCAAGTCACAGCATTAGATTTGTCAGCAGTATGTTTGAAAAGAGCTGTACAAAACCCCTGGTTAGACCTCATTCGGAGTAGGGAAAGCAGTCCCGGGCACCAGACCTTAGGATAGACTGGCCTTGAAGGGAATACAGTGTTGGTTTACAAGAATGATACCTGGACTGCAGAGCTTAAGTTATGAAGAGATTGTACAAATTAGACCGGTTTTCTCTAGAATTTAGAAAGTTAAGGGGTGATCTGATCCAAGTCTTCCAGATATTAACAGGAAAAGACAGATTAGACACACTATTTCCACTGATTGGGGATTCCAAGGCTAGGGGCCATAATATGGGCAGCATGGTGGCACAGTGGTTAGCAGCGCCAGAGACCCGGGTTCAATTCCCACCTCGGGCAACTGGCTGTGTGGAGTTTGCATGTTCTCCCTGTGTCTGTGTGGGTTTCCTCCCACAGTTCAAAAATATGCAGGTTAGGTGAATTGGCTATGCTAAATTGCCCGTAGCGTTAGGTAAAGGGGTAAGTGTAGGGGAATGGGTCTGGGTGGGTTGCTCTTCGGAGGGTCGGTGTGAACTTGTTGGGCCGAAGGGCCTGTTTCCATACTGTAAGTAATCTAATCTATAAGATTTAGGACCAGACTGCTCAGGAAGGATGTTAGGAAACACTTAAAGGGTGGAAGAGGTTTGGAACTCTCTTCTACAAATGGCAACGAACACTGGATCAGTTGTTAATTTTAAATCTAAGATTTGTTTTTGTTCAGTCAAGGTATTCAGGGATGTGGGCCAATGGCGGCTGTATAGAGTTAGGTGACAGACCAACCATGATGTCACTGAAAGGCAAGGAAGGCTGAGTGGTCTGCTTCTGTTGTTATGTAGATGTAACAACAACAGGTCAATAACTACAGGAATCAATTGCAAAAGGCTAGTGCTCTCTTGCTGTGAGTCGGAATTATTAGACTAATTACGTTGACCCAGATTCCGTGGTGAAATCGTTTGCATTCACTGTCATCACTTCACTGAAACTGATATCTGCACATTCACAGCGGAGTGTGGCGGTGGGTATGAGGTTCTGAAAGTCTTTTCATCAACGGGATGGGTGGGGAGAGAAGTAGAGCCTTGATATATTTTTAAGGCAGAGGTAGATAGGGGGCGAAAGGTTAGCAGCGGTAGGTGGGAATGTGGAGTGGAGGTTTAGATTAGCCATGGCCTACTTAAATAGCGCAGAAGGAAGGTGGGGCTGAATGACCCACTGCTGAAACTCCCTAACCCACTGCCAGGAAACAATGGGGAATCTATAGATTAATTAATTAATGGAATCTTTCACTTTACACTAAATATATCTTGAAAATATTAACTCCATAATTACTGAACACACTCATTAATGCTGAAAAAGATTTCTTTTATTTGATAACTAACAAGTTCTTGCATTGCAATAAAAAAGGTATTTTAATTTACTTTCCATAGTTGTCTTATCTTGTGGTTTTAGTTTTCATCTTAATCCAATCACAAATCCGGTAGACTGATGTGGCAGTAATTGGCCGGGTTGGATTTGTTCTGCTTTTTGTGGTACAGGACACACCTGGGCAATTTTCCACATTGTTGGCTAGATGCCAGTGTTGTAACTGTACTGGAACAGCTTGGCCAGGGCAGCGGCAAGTTCTGGAGCACGAGTCTTCAGTACTATTGCCGGAATGTTGTCAGGGTCCATAGTCTTTGCAATATCCAGTGTCTCCAACTGTTTCTGGATATCACGTGGAGTGAATGGAATTGGCTGGAGACTGGTAGCTGTGATTTTGGGGATCACTGGAGGAGGCCGAGATGCATCATCCACTCGGCACTTCTGGCTAAATGTTGCTGTGAATTATTTGGCATTTTTCTTTGTATTAATGTTCTGGGCTCCCCCATCATTGAGGATCAGGATATTTGTAGAGCCACCCCTCCATTTCCTGATGGTTCTGTTGTCCACCGAGACTCACAGCTGGATGTGGCAAGGCTTCAGAGCCTAGAGCTGGTCTGATGGTAATGGGATCATTAGGGTCGTCCGGTACGGGGCCACAGTTATTTTCACTTTCTGGGGTATAAAGTTAATTGATATTGGATACTGTTATATTGCTAAAATACCAAAAGGTGCTTTGCAACTTAAATAAAATGTGATGCTCAGTTTTAGCTGTACAAGACAGCATTGCTTTTGCAGCAGACACAGAGTTACATTATTGAGCCTGAATGGCACCAGGAGTTACCGAGTTAAGGAAATTCTGCCTGATGATAGCCCTCAGATTGGTCAAGCTACAGTTTACTACAGATTTGTAAGAGTAGCACAAACAGAAAACATCCCTCTCCCCGTCTTGGTGTGAGTGAGTGAAAAGACCAAATAAAAGATGGTTAAAAGAACGAATTCTAACACGAGAAAAGATTTAGGTTCACGAGATCAACTATCAAATCAAACACCGACCATCAGCCGATAGACAACATTGAGACATCCTCACTCAAATTTTAAAAAAGTCAGAAATAACTATCACCTTGTGACCTGGATTTTTGATCTTTAGAATTTTATTTTCTCTATTTTGATACTTTCCAATCATAAGGTGTGTGTCAAACTGTTTGTCTGTTGCCTGTCTTTCCTGTGAATGAATGTGTGTATGTTTGGGGTTTTAAAGGAGGATAGCTTAAGGTGCATCATGGATTGGGAATCTATTCTCTGCCATTTGTTAAGGAAAATATTTGTTTATAATAAATACTTATTTCCCTGTTAATGATGAAAGCCGGCACAAATTACTTTTGTCCAGAACAGCTTTGATTAAACTGGAAAAGAATGGTTCCAGTTTAACCAGCCCTGATTCAAAGATTGGCAGTACTGCAGTGTGAAAAGTAGTGCATTCTGCTTTTCAGAAACTTCCAGTGGTTAAATAAAAATAATGTACAAGGCAAGATTAATAAGTTTGCAGATGACAGTAAAATAGGTGGTATCGTGGACAGTGAGGAAGGTTATCAGAAATTGCAGCCGGGCCTTGATCAGCTGGAGAAGTGGGGTGAGAAATGGCAAACGGAGTTTAATATCGATAAGAGTGAGGGCCTGCATTTTGGAAAATCAATCAAGGTAGGAGTTTCATGGTGAATGGTCAGCCCTTAAGGAGCATAGTGGAACAGAGGGACCTTGGAGTTCAGGTACACAGTTCTCTGAAAGTCAGGTAGACAGGGCAGTGAAGAAGGCTTTTGGCACACTGGCCTTCATCAGTATATATTGAGTGTAGATGTTGGGAAGTTATGTTACAGTTACACAGGACATTGGTGAGGCTGCACTTAGGGTATTATGTTCAGTTTTGGTCACTTTGTTATAAGAAGGATGTTATTAAACTGGAAAGAGTGCAGAAGAAATTTACAAGGATGTTGCCAGGACTCAATGGTCTGAGTTATAGGGAGAGGTTGGACAAACTAGGGTTTTTTTCTTTAGAGCGTAGGAGATTGAAGGGGGATTTTATAGAAGTGTATAAGATCATGAGAGAGCCTTTTCCCTGGGTTGGGGAATCGAGGACTAGAGGGCATCAGTTTAAGTTTAGAGGGGAAAGAATAAGAGGGAACCTGAGAGCCAACGTTTTTACACAGAGGGATATATGTATATGGAATGAACTGCCATTGCAAGTGGTTGAGGAGGGTACATTAACAACATTTAAAAGGTATTTGGACAAATACATGGATAGGAAAGAATTAGAAGGATATGGGCCAAGTGCAGGGAAATGGGGTAGGACATTTTGTTCGCCATGGACCAGCTTGGGCCAAAGGGCTTGTAGTACAATTTTACACACACCAAATTCTAACTTCCAACCTCCCAATCTACAATTACTCTACCCAAATTCGCAACACACCCACTGTCCAAGGATATGCAGGCTAGGTGGATTGATCAGGGGAAATGCAGGGTTACAGGGATAGGGCTGAGTCTGGGTGGGATGCTCTCTTGGGGGCAATGTGGACTCGGTGGGCCAAATGGCCTACTTCTACATTGTAGAGATTACATGAAGTTCCACAAGTGTAACAGTGTCAGTAACTCGCTGCTCGTGATGAGCAGCCTCCCAAAAAGGGGAAAGGGCTGGAGCTGGGTGTCTCTCACAACAGAATCCTTGTGTGGAATAGCAATCCTGGGGCACGGGAACACTGAATTTACCCCCAGAGCAATAGCACAACTGAGAAACACAACAGCAAATGGTGAGATTCGCTGTCTTACTTTTAAGAAATGTTTGAAACTGTAAGAAGGTGCTTTGTCATAACCTTCTCCATGCTCCTCGCGTTTCTTACAGAACAGAAGTGCTGTCTCGTGAAGGAATAGGTGGCGTTGCATGGGTTTGAAGCGAGCGAGATCCTTCATTTTGGTGGGACCTTTCTTGTGGTTGATCCAGACATTGAACGAGCCCTGCATCAAAAGTGGACCAAATTCTTCCAGGTTGCCCTGTCAATCAAAACCATTAGATGATTCTTCTGCTGAGACTCCACTGTCTAATATTAACAAAATTACTTAATAATCAATATAAAATTTATATGTTTAACTGTCATTACCAACATTTGTTCCTTTTTTTTCCAAGAGCATTTTCCTAAATGCAATCTTGATCTGTTACTGGAAAGTCCCATATTTCTTGTCTAAATGTCCTCGAGAATGTGGTGGCTAGCTACCAATTGCAACCAGGGCAGACTGTATGCTGAAAGTGCCCCCACTGTGTTTATGCCTCTGATCCCTCTTAGTCAAAAATACCTTAGCATATCCCACATCTTACCATTACCATCAGCTGGAGACCAGGTTCACCAGAGAATGCAGGAGGGTCAAGGGCATTACTGGACACTCCTAAATGTGAGCTGATCACCCCCTGGTGAAGCTGAAACATGGCGTTCCCAGTGAGACAAACAGCAGAGGCAGTGTGCAATAAACAGAGCTAAAGTGATCCTACAACCAACGGATCAGATCAAAGGCTCTGCAGTCCTGTTACGTTCAGTCATGAATGGTGGTGGACAATGAAACAACTCACTGGAGGAAGAAGCTGCATAAATATCCCCACCCTCAATGATCGAAGAGCCCAGCACATCAATGTGAAAACTAAGGCCAGAAGTGCCAAGTGGATGAGCCACCTCGGCCTCCTCCAGTAGTCCCCAGCATTGCAGGTCTTCAGCCGATTTGATTCCCCCCACGTGATCTCAAGAAACAGTTGGAGTCCCTGGATACTGCAAAGGCTATGGGCCCTGACAACGTTCCAGCAATAATACTGAAGACTTGTGCTCCAGCCCTTACTCTCGATCATCAGTAAAGTGATGGTATAGGTCATTGGCAGTGCTCTCAAATTATGCTTACTCAGTAATAACCTGCTCAGTAATGCCCAGGTTGGGTTCTGCCAGGGCCGCTCAACCCCTGACTTCATTACAGCCTTGGTTCAAACATGGACAAAAGAGCTGAATTCCAGAGGGGAGGGGAGAGTAACAGTTGCATTTGATCAAATGTAGCCGAGTTCAAGGAATCCTGAACAAAACCGGAATCAATGGGTATCAAAGAAACTCTCCATTGGTTGGAGTCCCACATGGCAAATAGGAAGATGGTTGTGATTGTTGGAGGGTCAGTCATCTCAGCCCCAGGACATTTCTGCAGGAGTCCCTCAGGGTAGTGCCCTCGGCCCAACCATCTTCAGCTGCTTCATCAATGACCTTCCCTCCATCATAAGGTCAGGAGCAGGGATGTTTACCGATGATTGCACTATGGTCAGCACCATTCACGACTCTTTAGATACTGAAGCAACTGCAACAAGATCTGGACAATATCCAGATTTGGAATGACAAGTGACAAGTAACATTCATGCTATGCAAATGTCAGGTTATGACCATCACCAATAAGACACAATCTAATTATCACTCCTTGACATTAAATGGGGGATTTGACAATGATAATGCCATGACCAATATCCAGGGGGTTACCATTGACCAGAAAAGGAACTGGACTAGCCATATAACTATAATGCCTACAAGAGCAGGATCAAGGCTAGGAATCCTGCAGTGAGTAACTCACCTCCTGATTCCCCAAAGCTTGTCCACCATTGATATGGGCTGAAAATGTGTTGCTGGAAAAGCGCAGCAGGTCAGGCAGCATCCAGGGAACAGGAGAATCGACGTTTCGGGCATAAGCCCTTCTTCAGGAGATTCCTGAAGAAGGGCTTATGCCCAAAACGTCGATTCTCCTGTTCCCTGGATGCTGCCTGACCTGCTGCGCTTTTCCAGCAACACATTTTCAGCTCTGATCTCCAGCATCTGCAGACCTCACTTTCTCCACCATTGATAAGGCACAACTCAGGAGTGTGATGGAATACTCCCCACTTGCCTGGATGGGTGCAGCTCCAACAACACTCAAGGAGTTGACTGGCAGCACATCTCTCATCAACAGCACTGTGGGTCTCCCTACACACGTGGTTCATGGAAGTGGCTCAGCACCAACGTCTTGGGGGGAATAGCAATGGGGGAATTGATAAAAGAAAAATACTGGACTCTACAGAGAGATGAATGAACCACTCTCTAAATCTTGAGACGCAGACATTCAGAGGTGAACTAAGATGAAAAGTCTTAGGTCATAAATACACCTTAAAACCCAAAGGAAGTGTGTCCTTTTTTTCATTCAGTCACTGAATAAGGGCGTCACTGGCTGGGTCAGCATTTATTGCTCATTCCTAATTACCCAGAGGGCAGTTCAGAGTCAACCACATTGCTGTGGGTCTGAAGTCATGTGTAGGCCAGACTAGATAAAAATGGCAGTTTCCCTTCCCTAATATGGAGGTGCTGGTGTTGGACTGAGGTGAACAAGGTCAGAAGTCACATGACACCAGGTTATAGTCCAACAGGTTTTTTTTTAAACCGCAAGATTTTGGAGCACTGCTCCTTTGTCAGGTGAAGTCCATCTTTTTCAGCTCTTACACCTGATGAAGGGGCAGTGCTCTGAAGGTTTGTGATTTCAAATTAACCTGTTGGACTGTAACCATTTTTTGTGTCATGTGACCTCTTGACCTTCTCTAATGGACGTTAGTGAACCAGATGGATTTTTACAACAATCCAATACTTTGATAAGTACTGTCACTGAAAGCAGCTTATAATTTGCTGGCTATGCTACCATATACAATCACCCACTGGAGGTGAATTAACAGAATGAGAAATAAGAAACAAAAACAGAAAACTGCTGGAAAAGCTCAGCCGGTCTGGCAGCATCTGCGGAGTGAAATCAGAGTTAACATTTCTGGTCGAGTAACCCTGCCTCAGAACTGGGACTCGAGTTCTGAGGCAGGATCACTCGACTCAAAACATTAACTGATGTCTCTCCACAGAAGCTGCCAAACCTGTTGAGCTTTTCCAACAATTTCTGTTTTTGTTTCTGGTTTCCAGCATCCACAGTTCTTTTCAGCATTTTATTTTCCGGGAGAAATAAGCTGAGCAGGTAAATTACTTTGGCGTTTGGATTGTAATGTTTAATTCAGTTGCAACCTTATCAACACCTTGTTTTGCACAGCTCTCAGTTTCCTTGGCAATGCAAGAGCTCAAAAATATTGGAATAAATGCATGTTTTTTCCTCATTAATTGATGTTAAGGGTCAGTTACTCCTTCCCAAAGAGGCACTCACATTATATCCTGTGATAGCAATCTGGTGCATGGAGTCATTCACTGACTTCAGTAAGTTCAACATAGCTGTGAGAGCTTCATGTAACTCCTGGGTTCCTTCACCATTACTGCTGAACCTCAATAATTCCTGCCAGGAGACAGTAATTTGCAAATTACTTCAGAGAAATACCTCATTAGCTCAAAGAGTTGCACTTGACAGCATCTTTCTGGATGGTTGGTGTTTCTATAAAAGAGCAGAGGATTATTTACGTTCACATGTCATCAGGGTTAAAACTGTGGACTAGCAACTTAACAAATGATGTTTTAAAACCAAGTACTGTGGAAGGAATTGCTGCACTTTTAAGAAAGGCTTACTGGTATTTACACAACTGCTTTGTTGAAGTGGTTAGGGGCTAGGGGATGATGTTTCTGAATGGTATGACACCACAGGAATGGATGTTGAGAGTGATTTGACAGGAAACAAGTAGCTGATTTGGTTTGTGCAATTGTGACCTATCATGGAAGCCACATTGCCTAATGAGAAATCACTGATTGGTTCTGGGATTGCTGAACTGCTTGTGAGTATAAAGAGTACAGTGAGGAAGTCTTTGGATCACTGGAAGGGCAGATTATGTGTGTGTGTGAAAGAGAAAGCATCTGTGTGTGTGTGAGAGAGAGAGAGAGCGTGTGTCTCTCTCTTCAGTAAAAGTCTCTTTAACATGGAGAAAGCAGTTTTCCTCTCTGACCAGTTGCTATAAGCTGCTGCCTCTAACCAGTAATGAAGAGACTTTGCAGTTTGTGCACCAATTGCTCAGTACTTCCTGCAAAGCAGATCAGGAACCTGGAGAAAGGAAAGTGAAGAGCAGCAAGTCCTGTCAAGTCAAAAGGAACATCCCAACAGACCCTGTGGACTATGGCTCCAGGCTGTTTTCATTTAATCCGTGAAACTAACATTTTTTGTCTGTATCTGTGAGCTGCGGTTTTAAAAGGGGATTAGAGTTGTAACTAGTAGAGCGATATGTTGATAATTTATAGCTGTTCACTTGCGATTAGAAGGTACTCATCAGTAATAGACGGTAGTTCTTATTAAGTACAGGAATCTGGTCAGGGTGTTGTTGTTCACCCGATTCCATCACCTGATTTGATTTATTTTTTGTCATGTGTATTTATTACAAACACAGTGAAAAGTGTTTAGTCTCGCCATTCTCTAGTGCCACCTTAAAACACAGAAAATAAATCGAAATTCAGAATATACAGTCAGAAAAATAAAGCAACAATATTCATCTTTGAGTCTTTGGTTTATCAGATCCTGGTTCTAGCTCAGCGTGTAGCCTGGATCCAGGCTGCTCTGCCCCGGATTCTTGAGTACCTGACACTAAACTGACCACACAGCTGTAACTGCACTGTGCTGCTAGAGTTGCTAATCCCTGGTGCCACCTCACCTCCACCAACACTGCCAATGGGACTGACCACGCCGAAGCAGCCACTGCCAGGGCCACAGAGTCCTGTGCTGGGACTGAACTCACCGCCATCTATGCTGTTAGGCGTCCAGGCCTAGCTGCAGACCTGGAGCCTCAGCTCAGCCTGCCAGTCAGAACCAGGGGGGCTGAAGCCTAGGCCCTGCTCCTCACTCGCCGGGAAACCTCAGACTGGGCTGGAGCTGCATCTGCCTTGACCTGTCGCTGCTACTGCCACTGCCACTGCCTCCTTCATTGTTTACTCAACCCCGCCAGGGCTATACCACCATCTTTGTCCACCATGGCATGGACGGCCCACTCTAGCCAATACTTCACCAACCGAGGTGAAAATGTAAGAGAAAGAGTTTAAAGGGAAAAGGAAGGCAAAAGTAAAAAGAAAAGAAAAGCACACAGATGTAGATGAGCCCTGGGCGCAGTAGCCCCAATGCAGCTAATCCGTTGCCGCCATCTTGGATATAAATTGGGGACTTTATGTGTTTTGATTAAATCATTCACTTTTGTGGTGACCCCAAAAGCAGAGGAGCTTGAGAATCCTTTCCCAAGTCCTGGGGCGGCACAGTGGCTCATTGGTTAGCATTACTGCTTCACAGCACCAAAGATCCAGGTTCAATTCCAGCCTTGGGCGACTGTCTGTGTGGAGTTTGCACGTTCGCCCCGTGTCTGCATTGGTTTCTTCCCACAGTCCAAAGTTGTGCAAGTGTGGTAGGATGGCCATGGGAAAAGCAGGGATAGGGTAGGGGGGCTGAGTGGAATGCTGTTTGGAGGGTCAGGATGGGTTGAATGGTCTGCTTCCATACAGTATGATTCTATAAGTGGGTTGTAACATCAGTTTCTTGGACCCTTACTCTGAGATGTGAGCTCCTCTGTTAAACCACTTTGTAAGACAGTGCAGTTTCACTGGGAGACAGAGGAAACGGAGGAGGGACAGAACAGAGCAGAAACATGTCCAACAGGACAGCATTAGCAAAGGGAGAAGGGTGCTGTTCAGATGGAGAAATGAACATAGCAACTTTTACTGTTTACTGAGACTTAGGCACAGTTGCTAACAATGAAGAAACGTACTTGTATGAAATTATTCTGTCCTCTTATTTATAACAGCATATAATGTAACAGTTTTACAAAATTTCAAATAAAAGTTGAGTGAATTAAGAGAAAAAAGGTTAAAATAGTGGACAGCATAATTTACGTTAACTATTACAACAACCATGCTTTCATTTTCGAATCATGTGTATTTTTGAAGTTATATTTCAAAAAAGCATCCTCTTGTAGACAATGGAACGTAGCCACATTTTTCAAGTACTTGATCTTGACTCTTGCTGAAAGTCTCCAAGGCTTTTGCAAAGAATGAGCTAAGTTGTTGCACAGCAAGATCCCACAAACAGTCCTGAGGTGAGGAGTCATTTCTTTTTATTTTGGCTGATCTTGGTTGAGGGTGGAATGGTGATTAGGGAGCTACAAAGCTCTCTGCCCTCCTTTGAAGAGTGTGCCTTCCTGGGTAGTGTTCTGGATAGTGTGGCTAAAGCTGCTTTCCAGATGCAAACACTGAGGCTGTGTACTTCCAGCTAAAGGAAGTACACAGCCTCAGCAGATTCCAAAGCATTTTACAACCAAGAGATCATGCCGCAAGGTCAATTACTTTTCATCAGAAATGGAAAGTGTGAACTTTCCAACTTCCTGGAACATTCCTGGTATCTTCCAGTTCTGACAGAGGGCCATTGACCTGAAACATTAACTGTGTTTCTCTCTCACTGACATTGACTGGCCTCCTGAGTTTCTCCAGCATTTGTGTTTTTTTTATTTCAGCTCACTGGCAATGTGCGGTATTTAACCTTTGCATCTCTGGAAATGGATTATCCAGCTGTGGTCACAATGCTGTTTGTGGGAGTTTGATGTGTACCAACTGGTTGCTGCATTTCTTAAACTACCACAGCAACTCCCCTTCAGAAAGAAAAATACTTACCTGACTGGTAGAGCTGGAGGATGGGAAAGGTACTATAGAAATGTAAGTCTCAGAGTAGGGTGAACATGGTCGTGGAGTCTGCTGTGGTTCTGCTACAACAGCTCAGTGACGTACCTTCAGTAATAGCTGGTACTTTGTTAACCGTTGAATGGGTTTTAGTAAGTATGAGTCCAGCCCAAGTTTATGGTCTAGTTTACGTTGACATTCCTGGTAAAGAGCATACAAGTTAGGAAAGAGACAATGATATCAGCTCTGAAAAAAATACCAAGCAACTCTGAATCTGATCTAAATGGATCACTGCAACAGCTGAGAGGGAAGAATATAAGAAATGGGAGCAGGAATAGACCATTCAGCCCCTCAAGCTGCCCCTCCATGTCTGCTCTCCTGTTCCAACTCACTTTTCTCGCTCATTCCCCACATCACTTGGTTCCCTGAGAGATCAGAACTTTCTATCATAGCCCAGAAGATCTTCAATGGTACAGCATGCAAAGCCCTCTGGGTTAGATAGTTCTAAAGATACATGAATCTCTGAATGAAGACATTTACATGCTCTCAAATCCTCTCAGGGAGTCCAGGAAAATACAGCTTTGACCACAACCAGATCAGCCATGATCTTATTAAATAGCAGAGGAAGCTCAAAAAGCCAAAGAGTCTGCTCCTTCTCCGAAACCCCCTGTTCCTATTGACCCTTATCCTGAGGCTCTGCCCTCATGTTCTAGACTCCCTTCTGCCAGATTAAAAATCTGTCAATGTTTCAGCGATGATGTGGAGGTGCCAGTGCTGGACTGAGGTGGACAGAATCAGAAGTCACACGACACCAAGTTACAGATGTAATATTAAAAGATTAAATGGGAATATCTCTCTGGGCATTAAAGTAATATTAAAGAGTTAAACTGCACTCGGTGAACATTCTGGAAGTGGGTGGGGACGACAGTCATGAATGCGAATGACCCCCATTCCATTTAGACAGTCATTTACTACTACACCCCTGCTATTATCAAATTAAACTATAATTCAATCTCTTCCATTCAGAAATGCTTTCCCCTAAAGCTAGGTATGTCGCACCTACATTGTCTTGGGGAATCACTGAGTCAGGAAATTGTCTGCATAATGATTCTCCAGGATTAGGGCATTTACATGTGCATTATCTCTAAGGATGATCTCAGCCTGCCATTGTACCTGGGGTAACATGTGACTGTGAGGGAGTGGCCCGAGTATCTGTGAAGGGATGTGTCTTCTTTGTGGAGGGCCTCACTTTGACTCGATCTCACACACCTGCAAGGGGAGTCAAAGGGGGACACCGAGCTTGCACAGGCTTTAGTAAACTTTAATTGTTTGCACAAGTTGGTGTGTGCGAACTGCATCTCATGTGTGAAACCTCAGGAAAAGAACCTAACACAGTCTAACAGGTTCATGTGAAACCATGGGCTTTCGGAGCTCTGTTCCTTCATGAGGTGAAGTGAGAGGGAAGCCCACAATCAGAGAATTTATAGGTAGAGAGATCAAGGGCAGAGAGATCAAAAGATCAATTAGTGTGAGTGGAGTATCGAATAATAAGTCTCTGCAGGTGACCAAGAGTGTCAGATAGTGTGAGTAAAATGTCAACAGCTGAAAAACAAGGGAACAGATGACCTATAATATGAATAAATGAGGCAGAGAGTCAATTACAAAAATAAGGAGATGCTGGAGACAAGACAAATGACTGGAATAACATGATGGTATAAGAAGGGTTTATGCCCGAAACATCGATTCTCCTGCTCCTCAGATGCTGCCTGACCTGCTGTGCTTTTCCAGCACCACATTCTCAACTGATCTCCAGCATCTGCAGTCCTCCCTTTCTCTAGGTATAAGAGTTGCATTACCAAAATAATAGGTAATTCAAAACTGTACAAACTAATTAAGATAGAGAGATTACAACAATTTATCAAGGCGACGGTGTCAAAACAGGACAAGAAGGAAGATTTTATTGACGTAGAGGAGTATGGGGGGTTTTACATGGAGCACAATATGGACCCAAGTTGAGGTTATGTTTGTGGGCTCTAAGGTCCCCATTGATGGGTCAGTGGTAAGCATGCTGCCTCACAGCGCCAGGGACCTAGGTTCAATTCTACCCTCGGGTGACTGTGTGGAGTTTGCACATTCTCCCCTTGTCTGTATGGGTTTCCTCCAGGTGTTCCAGTTTCCTCCCACAGTCAAAGATGGGCAGGTTGGGTGGATTGGTCATGCTAAATTGCCCCATAGTCCCCAGGGATGTGCAGATTAGGGTGGATTACCCTGGACCAGGGTAGGGGTGTGGGTGTGGGTGGGATGTTCTTTGGAGGGTCAGTGGGCTGAATGGACTGCTTCCATACTGTAGGTAGTCTATTAACCTGCCAGACATTATCTTATGGTGTGAGAATGGTATTTCCACTAGTTCCACTGAATTGTGTCAGGGATTGCACTCCTCTTGGTAATTCTTCTAACTGCTGAAGATAGTGGGTACTGCACAACAGGAAGCCTCTAGAAACCAGACTGGCAATCAGACTAGAAGGATTACGTTATGTTAGGTTCCACAGATCATGCTTTTTTCCTCTTTAATACTGAGGATCAAAGTCAAGATGATAGAAGGATTTGATTGGAGAGTTGGGAAGAATGTGTTTTTTCTGCTAACTGGTATGGGAAAGGGCGATCTAGAATAAAGGGACACAGAGCATGCACAAAAGGGAATAAAAGACTTGCATTCCATAAAATGTAGGAACAGAAGTTGGCCATTCAGCTCTTCCAGTCTGCTTCACCCTTCAATGAGATCATGGCTGATCTGGTAATCCTCATCTTCACTTTCCCCTGCCTTTTCCCCATAACGCTTGGTTTCCTTCCTGATTAAAAAACTAAGCCTTGAATATATTTAATAACCCAGTTTTAACAGTCCTCTGCAATAAAAAAATCCACAGATTCATTTCCTTTGGAGAAGAAATTCCTTCTCATCTCTGTATTAAACGGGGGACCCCTAATTCTGAAATTATACCCTCAGGTTCTAGACTCTGTCACAAGGGAAAGAACCTCTCCAGACCTATCCTGTCAAGTCTCTAAGAATCTGGTATGTTCTGAAAAGGTTTGATCTCATTCTCTTAAACTTCAATGTCACCCTCGTCAATCTCTCCTCATAACACAGTACCTAGGATCAGTCTGGTGAACATTCTCTGCACTGCCTCCATGGCACAGTATCTTTCCTCAGATAAGGGGCTGAAAGCTATTCATAATATTCCATTCCGATAGATTCTTTTGGTATCAGATGTTTCAAGGTAACATAAGAACCAGAGCAGCAAACCCCCACAAATAGCATTGTCTCTTTATTCTTCCATGGGATGTGAGCACCATTGGCTGGGCCAGCATTTGCCACCCATCCCTAATTGCCCTTGCAAAGGTGGCGGCCAGCTGCCTTTTTGAGATGCTGTCCTTAAGACGGACGTTCCAGGATTTTGACCCAGCGACACTGAAGGAACTGTGATATATTTCCAAGTCAGGATGGGGAGTGGCTTGGAGGGGAACTTGCAGATGGAGGTGTTCTTGTGTATCTGCTGCCCTTGACCTTCTAGATGGTAAAGGTTGCACTGAGATTTGACCCATGACCCCACAAACTTCTGGATTACCACTGTCACCTTGGTAACACAAAGCTAGCAAGAGTCAGAAGCCCATCTCAGTCCACAGCTTCAAATTCCCACTGACGGCATCAAATGAATAGGTTACTGCCAATTACTTTAAACCTGTATCCTCTGCTTACGGACTCTTCTACCACTGAAAACTGTTTCCATCTATTTACTCAATCAAAACCCTTTCTGTTTTAAAATTGTTTTGTTAAATCTTGCCTTAACTTGCCTTCTAAATTGGTTTCTAAATTCTTGGAAGAGCAGGGTCAGATTAGAACAAGGTTGAAAATGTGTTGCTGGAAAAGCGCAGCAGGTCAGGTAGCATCCAAGGAGCAGGAGAATCGACATTTCGGGCATGAGCCCTTCTTCAGGAATGAGGAAAGTGTGTCCAGCAGGCTAAGGTAAAAGGTAGGGAGGAGGGACTTGGGGGAGTGGCATTGGAAACGTGATAGGTGGAAGGAGGTCAAGGTGAGGGTGATAGGCCGGAGTGGGGGTGGGGGCGGAGAGGCCAGGAAGAAGATTGCAGGTTAGGAAGGTGGTGCTGAATTCGAGGGTTG